>NC_064626.1:188271025-188586907 GCF_023864275.1 Schistocerca cancellata | reverse complement strand
AGCACTATGGGACTTAACATCTGTGGTCATCAGTCCCCTAAAACTTAGAACTACTTAAACCTAACTGACCTAAGGACATCACACACATCCATGCCCGAGGCAGGATTCGAACCTGCGCCCGTAGCAGTCACGCGGTTCCGGACTGTGCGCCTAGAACCGCTAGACCACCGCGATGTGCTTGAACAAAATAGCGAAGGGTCCCTCTAAGATCCCCCAATTTAACAACACCCTTTGTGCCACATATGCACCTTTGTTGAGAACTTTATAGATGTAGACACCAATTCAATCTCACGGCTGCTCTAGCGATTCAAATGTGGGCAGGCAGTACCTAAGAGACTTCGAAACGGCTGCCCAACACTCAGGCGCTAGAGCAGCCGCGAGACTGAATCGGCGACTAAGTTTCTGATAAGCACAGGCTTAAAGTGCTCAACAGTTTTGCTTAAATAGCACCACTGTACACCGTTTTATTCAAACTCATATTAACATGCAGCATCACGCCTGCCCCGCCCTCCCCAAGCAATCCTGCCACAGGAAGGTGTGAAACAGGAGCGCTGAAGATGCAGAAACAACTTTCGCTGCCTTGGATCACGTTCAGATTTCGTGGAATGGTTTTGAACGATCCCTAGTGGCTCCCCCCTAAATAACAAAGCCAAAATTGCGGTCGCTCTACACTCCAAAGGGAACAGGTCGCGTTCAGTGGAGTTGCACCCTAAGAAAATCTTCCAGTAGAGCTAAACGCCCGGCGAGTGTCATCAGTGTCGAACTTTGTCAAGAACGGCGTCCTGTTGTTCTGCTAACGTCAATTTCCGACCACGAAATGTGTGGAAATCAACGCCCCGAGGGAAAGAGTGGTTTCATTGACGCTCTATGCCACCCCCTGAAGCCATTTTGTGTCCATTCTGAGCGGTGGTATGCAGGAAAGTTTTCCTCGGCAATTCGTAAGAAAATCGCATGATTTCAGCGCTGGGCGTCACGGTTCTGACCTCCACCGTAGCGGCAATGGAAGGTGTGATATGCAGATAAGAAGGGATGTGACGACCTTTCCATCATTTGAAACGTACATGGTGATGTTGGGCAGCATTGTGGTATAATATGGTGCCAATGTAACATCAGCTGATCTTTTTTTCGCATGTATCAACATCTCTCTGTTTGACGCGTCGCCGACGGTACTGTTGCATGACGTCACAACTTTTGCACCATTACAGAGAAAGTCTATAGGCAACTTTGGGCCAAATGTCAAACTTAAGCATCGGAATGGCAGACTGTTATGTTGTTACGAAAACGTGATTCTTTATTTTGTTGTGGAATAAAGAACGGAGAGAAAAAAAACTTATGGCACAACTTGATTAAAAGAAGAGATAGATTGTTGTGACAAATCCAAAAGCATAAAAAGAATCGGCAGCTTGGTAAAAGTGGGAAGAGTGTGTGTAGGCTGCAGTCGCTCCGTATAGATGTGTTGCACAGGATATAGTAGCGTGGAGAGGTGCATCAAGCTAGTCCTCAGACTGAAGACTACAGCAGTGTATACTGATCAGCCAAAACATTATGACAACTGCCCACTGCGACACTAGATGCAGCCTTGCAGTGTTGTAGTCTCGCTGTAACCAAAGTATGTAATCGGAGCAGACACAAACGGGGTATCGCCCTAGGGAAGATATGGGCAGTAACTGGATGAATCCATTGAAATAAGTGATTCTGACAAAGGGTAGATTATTATACACAGAAAACGGCGAAGCTGGTCGGATGTTCACGTACTTCCATCATATACGGAAAGTGGTAGGACAGCGAAACTACCACTAGGCGCTTAATCGTTGGATACCCACGATTCTTCACAGAGCTTCGAAGGCTTGTCTGCTCTACAGAGTAGAATAGATGGTGATCCGTGGCATCTCAGCTGCTAGAGCGCAATGATGGTGTACGCACAAGTGTTTTGGAGAACATCGTTCACTGTACATTGTTGAACATGGTGCCCCGCCGCAGACCACCCCTACGTGTTCACATTTTGACCCAACGACATCGTCAGTTACGATTGCAGTAGGAACGGGACCATCGGGGTTCGACAGTCGATCGACGAAAACGCATCGGCTCTTTGGATGAATCATGTTATTGCTACACTAGACCGATGGTCGTCTCCACAAACGCCGTCATAGAGGTAAACTGTGGCTCAAACGTGCAGCGCGCCACGGATACACGCTGATGGGAGCAATATTATGCTGCGAGAGACATTCCCCTGCTCTTGCATGGGACCTGTAATAGTAATCGAAGGCGGGCTGACAGCTGCTGACCACCTGCATCCCTTCATGCTTGATATCTTCCCCGAGGGGTGTCACAATTGTCCGTTTCTCGGAGCCAGAACCGTGCTACAGCGGTCTGAGGAGCATTGTAGTGAATTTACGTTGAGATCTCTGCGACCAAATTCGCCTAACGTAAATCCCATGGAACGCATCTGAGCCGCTATGGGGCGCCTTCACCGCGTATGTAGAATCACTGATGTATTTCGTTCCACAGCCGGACAAGCAAGCTATTACCCCGAGGGTCATGATGTTTTTCGTCATCGAAGTACGTGCAACTGGTAATCATTTGCATTCATCCTCTAGACATTTAGTCGAGATGTACCACAAATGGTTCAAATGGCTCTGAGCACCGTGGGACTTAACATCTGAGGTCATCAGCCCCCTAGCGCTAAAATAAGGACATCACACACATCCATGCCCGAGGCAGGATTCGAACCTGCGACCGTAGCAGTCGCACGGTACCGGACTGAAGCGCCTAGATCCGCTCTGCCACAGCGGCTGGCCGATGTACCACACTCTAATGGCTTACAGTAGGCAACATCGGGCGATGTTGAGCGCAATATGATTGGTGAGGCTCGGTATCTTACCGTGATATGGAGTTATCTAGGCGTACATGGAAGAATGCACTATATTCGAACTTATTAGTATCTCCATGTTTGGAGAGTATTGTTGCTTCGCAAATATCCGCTCGAGTTGCATAACTATTTTTTGTTTTAGCTCATGACCGCTTTCGTCTTTTACGTTGGAGCATTTTGCTACACTGTAGTGAAAAAACGACTCGTACTTTTACTTAAATTTTATGTGTAAACTTGCCTCATCGTTTCGCCAGAAAGAGATCAGCAGAATTTAACGGTTGCAGTTGTTTCATCGTAGATCTGGCCGCACGTGGCGGAAACACGTCAGAGCGAGTGCTCCCTTTTATGTGCGCCGGCTGCTCCCATTAAGCGGAATGTACGGAGGCAGTGCCTATAAATTGTCCCCGGACCGTAACCGTAAAGCTGACGTTAAAGGTTGGTCATAACGCACGCCCTTGGAAGGCCATTGCGCGAGTGCAGAGACTGACGGATGTAACAGCGTGTGTACTCAGCGTTAAGATGTTCCGGACCACGTAGCTGCGTAGATAGCCGCAGGGAGGAGGCTTAGATTTTAACTAGCCGTCGATCATGGGGTCATTAGAGACGGGACGCCAGCTCGGATTGAGGAAAGATGGTGAAGGGAAACTTGTCAGAGGTATCACTCCGGAATTTATCTTCAGTTGTTCAAGGAAACCGCGGAACAGCTAAATACATAGATCTGCGTAGGGATCAGACCTGTTGTTCTCCTGGATGGGAATCCAGTGTCGTCGCTGCCTTAGCCACTTCCCTCAGTAGGCAACAGAATTTAGAAACCAGTCGTCGTCACCTATTGGAGACATACAAGGAAAGCCTTGAGTGCGAGGTATCAGAAGGCCAAAGATGTTTACGGTATTCGACCCTCACGTGTTGTCTAGCCAACTATGCAACAACAATATTGGTTGCTAATGGCAACAGGGGGTGGGGCTAGAGGTATCAAATGGTGAGCATAGCATGCGGTTACGGAGCGTAGTTGAACTGCTTAGTAGACGAGTAAGCACTACAGTGCTACAGTGTTGATACAAAGCAGAGCGATGGAAACGATAAACAAAGCAAACATTGCATTATGTCTACGACAACAGTTTCCGAAGTTGACATTTCGTCAAAAAAGAGCCCAAGGAATTTCGCAGAGCGAGAAAGAGTAGCAAATGAAATATTGGCGTTTCTTCAAGATTAGTCAGTGGAATGTGTGGTGTCGTATATGCTCGACTGTGTAGACAATTTACATGAGGAATACAAAGATGATGATACGTGCTTAACAAGTAGAAGTGATACTGAAACAGTTTCCAAACCATGTAGTCCATCATCCTTGTCAGACAGGGCACCACAAATGCCGTCTCAAATTAAGTAACCTATAATAACTTCTGGTGATGCCGTTTCGATCACATTTTTTTCTCACGGGTACAAGTGAAGAGAAAGTAGCCCAATACTCCCTGGATCGATCTTAATGTTAGGAATGGGAGATTATCACATTATTCTTATTAGACAGCGGTGAAACTGATATATGGGAAATTTAGACTTTGACACTGAATCAGCAGGTTATCTTGCTGTTGACACCTAGTAAACTATTTACTTCCGCAAATGTTAAAGTGCGTATGGATACAATAAGAACAGCTGAGAAGAGAAGAGAAGAGAAATTTGTTAACATCGAGTATAGATTTAAGTGTCAGGAAGTCATTTCCGAAAGTATTTGTATGGAGTGTAGCCATGTATGGAAGTGAAACATGGACGGTAAATAGTTTGGACAAGAAGAGAATAGAAGCTTTTGAAATGTGGTGCTACAGAAGAATGCTGAAGATTAGATGGGTAGATCACGTAACTAATGAGGAAGTATTGAATAGGATTGGGGAGAAGAGAAGTTTGTGGCACAACTTGACCAGAAGAAGGGATCGGTTGGTAGGACATGTTCTGAGGCATCAAGGGATCACCAATTTAGTATTGGAGGGCAGCGTGGAGGGTAAAAATCGTAGGGGGAGACCAAGAGATGAATACACTAAGCAGATTCAGAAGGATGTAGGTTGCAGTAGGTACTGGGAGATGAAGAAGCTTGCACAGGATAGAGTAGCATGGAGAGCTGCATCAAACCAGTCTCAGAACTGAAGACCACAACAACAACAACAAGAACAGCTGTGGAAAATCACACCCATGAATTTGTTGTTTTGAGTGCAGTTCCCTCTGATAGGAGCAGGAAACCACAATTCAGACACTACTTGTTTAGATGCTATAGGGTATCTAGGAATTAATTGGCATATTTAACAGTTGTACGTATTACTATATGCATCATTACTGAATAGAGGTTAAATATAATAAAATAAGACTTATGATGAGAAATCGAAATACATGTCGGAAAAGCAACGACTAACCTCACGGGGAAGGGAATTATCTTTTTTCTAAAGATTGCGTGGAATTAATTATGAATGAAAAGGAAACTAATAACTGGCAGCCGCATTATCTCATCAAGAAATAGCCGTCAGGGCATCGGAAGTAATGGCCAAAACCTCGTATGCACTATCTGGAGCAGTACACGAGTGTGATTAATTGAAAACCATTCAGATTTATTACTAACGATCACGTCCAGGGTCTTGCCACCGTTGCGGAACAAAATTGATTGTTGTCCCGAAACCACGTCCTTAGAAACTGAACTACTGACCCAGATGAGAGAAATGAGAGAGAGAAAATAAAATTCGTTCTTTTATTGCTCACCAGCTCTTGAGGACTGAGGTAAGAAGTATTCTCCCCCATCGTGCCCCAGTGCCAACACAACTGCTGACTGGTAAGAGTTCGGGATCTTATTTTTCTCTGTAAGGACAAGTGACGGGGGAGGGGAGGGGGTGAATCTGTGGGGGGGGGGGAGAGGAGAGGGAGTTGTCTCACTCCTGATGTTGGTGGACAGAAAAAAGAGAATAATACATACATCAAAAAAAGTTTTCCATCACTCCGGTTCCCAGAACTCCTGAAGACAGACGTTGACTGTGGATATTGTGTCACAGACACAGTCCCCTTGGCTGTTCAGAGATGTCACTAAACCCACCCAAAGATGTGAACAAACATGCATGAGCAGCGCCTATTCGACGGAGGGGGACCGACAGCCGATCAGTTCCAGTCATTCCACCAGGAAGGAGGTACACGGCTGGTGTTGTCTGCAATTCAAACATGCCTAGACGGTCAATACCACGATTCGACCGCGTCCGCATTGTTACTTTGCGCCAGGAAAGGCTCTCAGCAAGAGAAGCGTCCAGCCGTCTCGAAGTGAACCAAAGCAATGTTGTTCGGATGTGGAGGAGATACAGAGAGACAGGAACTGTCGATGACATCCCTCGCTCAGACCGCCCAAGGGCTACTACTGCAGTGAATGACCACCTCCTACGGATTATGGCTCGGAGGAACCCTGACAGCAACGCCAACATGTTGAATAATGCTTCTCGTGCAGCCACAAAACATCGTGTTACGACCCAAACTGTGCGCAATTGGCTGCATGTTTCGCAACTTCACTCCTGACGTCCATGGCGAGGTCAATCTTTGCAACCACGGCACCATGCAGCGCGGCACAGATGGGTCCAAAAACATGTCGAATAGACCGCTCTGGATTGGCATCAACTTCTCTTCACCGACGAGTGTCGCATACGAGGTGCGGCTAGAAAAAAACCGGACTGATGCTGGAAAAAACATTTATTTACAATTATTTACAATTTCATGTTATCTCCTTCAATGTACTCTCCTCCTCGGTCTCTACACCGCTCCATACGAATTTTCCAGTGTTCATAGCTATGCTGCAGATCATTTTCGAAGTCCATACATTACTTCCGTCGCTTTTTCTTTTACTGCTTCAACAGTCTCAAATCTAGTTCCTTTCAAAGCTGACTTGACTTTAGGGAAAAGAAAAAAGTCACAGGGGGCCAAATCAGGTGAGCAGGGTGGATGATCTAAGATGGGAATGTTGTGTTTTGCCAAAAATGTCTTCACTGACAACGCACTGTGAGCTGGGGCATTGTCTTGGTGAAGGATCCATGACTTTTTTCTCCACAAATTGTTCCGTTTTCTCCGTACTCGCTCACGTAGGGTAGCCAGGACGCTAATGTAGTAATGCTGATTCACTGTTTGTCCCTCTGGTACCCAATCAATGTGCACAATCCCTTTGATGTCAAAAAAAAACAATCATCATTGCCTTGAATTTCGATTTTGACATTCGTGCTTTTTTTTGTCGTGGAGAACCAGGAGTTTTCCAGTGCATCGATTGGCGTTTAGTTTCGGGATCGTAAGTAAAAAACCACGATTCATCGCAAGTAATAACATTTTGTAAGAAGGTGGGATCACTTTCAATGTTTTCCAGGATGTCAGAACAAATCATTCTTCGGCGTTCCTTCTGTTCAATTGTGAGACACTTTGGAACCATTTTTGAACACACTTTGTTCATGTTGAAACTTTCATGAAGAATCTGCCTAACACTTTCCTTGTCAACTCCTGTTAACTCAGACACTGCTCTGATTGTTAAACGGCGATCTTGTCGAACAAGTTTACCGATTTTTTCAATGTTTGCATCAGTTTTTGCTGACAATGGTCTGCCAGTGCGAGTGTCATCACTGGTGTCTTCGCGGCCATCTTTAAATCGTTTAAAGCACTCAAACACTTGTGTTCGCGATAAACAATCATCGCCGTACACTTGTTGTAACATTACAAACGTTTCACTTGCAGATTTTCCTAGTTTGAAACAAAATTTGATGTTAACACGCTGTTCTTTCTGTACACTCAACATTTTCCGACGCACAGACAAAACGTCAACTACTTAAAACAGACGCCACGGGCAGACTGAGTGCAGGAGGCAGATGAAACTCGAGGAGTAGGCGGAGCGAGAGTCACGTGACAGGCCACGCGACTTTCAGCTTTATTGCATTCGTTTTATTGTTTCACCAGTACTAGTCCGGTTTTTTTCTAGCCACACCTCGTATGCCTTCAAGCAGGCAATCGTGGGAGACGCGTTTGGAGGCAACCCGGTCAGGCTGAACGTCTTAGACACACTGTCCAGCAAGTGCAACAAGGTGGAGGTTCCCTGCTGTTTTGGGGTGGCATTATGTGGGGTAGTCATGGAAGGCGCCGTAACGGCTGTACGATACGTGAATGGCATCCTCCGACCGATAGTGCAACCATGTCGGCAGCATACTGGCGAGGCATTCGTCTTCATGGACGACAGTTCGCGCCCCCATCGTGCACATCTTGTGAATGACTTCCTTCAGGATAACTATATCGCTCGATAGTGGCCAGCATGTTCTCCAGACATGAAACCTATCGAACATGCCTGGAACAGATTGAAAAGGGCTATTTATGGACGACGTGACTCACCAACCACTCTGAGGGATCTACGCCTGGAGTGGGACAATCAGGACCAACACTGCTTCTACATCTACATCTACATCTATACTCCGCGAGCCACCTTACGGTGTGTGGCGGAGGGTACTTATTGTACCACTATCTGATCCCCCCTTCCCTGTTCCATTCACGAATTGTGCGTGGGAAGAACGACTGCTTGTAAGTCTCCGTATTTGCTCTAATTTCTCGGATCTTTTCGTTGTGATCATTACGCGAGATATATGTGGGCGGTAGTAATATGTTGCCCATCTCTTCCCGGAATGTGCTCTCTCGTAATTTCGATAATAAACCTCTCCGTATTGCGTAACGCCTTTCTTGAAGTGTCCGCCACTGGAGCTTGTTCAGCATCTCCGTAACGCTCTCGCGCTGACTAAATGTCCCCATGACGAATCGCGCTGCTTTTCGCTGGATCATGTCTATCTCTTCTATTAATCCAACCTGGTAAGGGTCCCATACTGATGAGCAATACTCAAGAATCGGACGAACAAGCGTTTTGTAAGCTACTTCTTTCGTCGATGAGTCACATTTTCTTAGAATTCTTCCTATGAATCTCAACCTGGCGCCTGCTTTTCCCACTATTTGTTTTATGTGATCATTCCACTTCAGATCGCTCCGGATAGTAACTCCTAAGTATTTTACGGTCGTTACCGCTTCCAATGATTTACCACCTATGGCATAATCGTACTGGAATGGATTTCTGCCCCTATGTATGCGCATTATATTACATTTATCTACGTTTAGGGAAAGCTGCCAGCTGTCGCACCATGCATTAATCCTCTGCAGGTCTTCCTGGAGTACGTACGAGTCTTCTGATGTTGCTACTTTCTTGTAGACAACCGTGTCATCTGCAAATAGCCTCACGGAGCTACCGATGTTGTCAACTAAGTCATTTATGTATATTGTAAACAATAAAGGTCCTATCACGCTTCCTTGCGGTACTCCCGAAATTACCTCTACATCTGCAGATTTTGAACCGTTAAGAATGACATGTTGTGTTCTTTCTTCTAGGAAATCCTGAATCCAATCACAAACCTGGTCCGATATTCCGTAAGCTCGTATTTTTTTCATTAAACGTAAGTGCGGAACCGTATCAAATGCCTTCCTGAAGTCCAGGAATACGGCATCAATCTGCTCGCCAGTGTCTACGGCACTGTGAATTTCTTGGGCAAATAGGGCGAGCTGAGTTTCACATGATCTCTGTTTGCGGAATCCATGTTGGTTATGATGAAGGAGATTTGTATTATCTAAGAACGTC
The DNA here is from genome assembly GCF_023864275.1 of Schistocerca cancellata. Classification (NCBI taxonomy): domain Eukaryota; kingdom Metazoa; phylum Arthropoda; class Insecta; order Orthoptera; family Acrididae; genus Schistocerca; species Schistocerca cancellata. The sequence goes on along the minus strand of NC_064626.1, from coordinate 188,577,383 downwards.
ATAATACGAGAACACAAAACATGTTCCATTATTCTACAACAGATTGACGTAAGCGAAATAGGCCTATAATTATTCGCATCTGATTTATGACCCTTCTTGAAAATGGGAACGACCTGCGCTTTCTTCCAGTCGCTAGGTACTTTACGTTCTTCCAGCGATCTACGATAAATTGCTGATAGAAAGGGGGCAAGTTCTTTAGCATAATCACTGTAGAATCTTAAGGGTATCTCGTCTGGTCCGGATGCTTTTCCGCTACTAAGTGATAGCAGTTGTTTTTCAATTCCGATATCGTTTATTTCAATATTTTCCATTTTGGCGTCCGTGCGACGGCTGAAGTCAGGGACCGTGTTACGATTTTCCGCAGTGAAACAGTTTCGGAACACTGAATTCAGTATTTCTGCCTTTCTTCGGTCGTCCTCTGTTTCGGTGCCATCGTGGTCAACGAGTGACTGAATAGGGGATTTAGATCCGCTTACCGATTTTACATATGACCAAAACTTTTTAGGGTTCTTGTTTAGATTGTTTGCCAATGTTTTATGTTCGAATTCGTTGAATGCTTCTCTCATTGCTCTCTTTACGCTCTTTTTCGCTTCGTTCAGCTTTTCCTTATCAGCTATGATTCGACTACTCTTAAACCTATGATGAAGCTTTCTTTGTTTCCGTAGTACCTTTCGTACATGATTGTTATACCACGGTGGATCTTTCCCCTCGCTTGATGAACTTGTGGGTATTATGCTACGACGAATACAGGCATACATCAATGCTCGAGGACGTGCTACTGGGTATTAGAGATACCGGTGTTTACAGCAATCTGGACCATTACCTCTGAAGATCTCGCTGTATGGTGGTACAACATACAATGTGTGGCTTTCATGAGCAATTTTCTGTACAGGTTCGGGAACTCCCGGAACCGAGATCATGCCAAACTTTTTTTATATGTGTAATAATAATAACAAAAATAACAATAACAAACCCGCTCCTAGCGTTCAACGAATAGCAAGGCTACTGAAACGAACTGTCCGCCATCTTAATGACTTAAACATTTGGTGATGAGATGATAATGGTTGAGAAAGTGGGAGGATAATTCTCCAGTATCATACTGAAACGACTAGGTGAATTACTGTTTCAGTTAGCGTGAAATTAGATGGCTGTGTGGGGATAAGACCTGCTGTTATCCTGGATGGGAATCCATTATAATCACTGCGTTAGCCACTTCCCAGTAAGTAGCAGAATTTACAAACCAGCCGTCGCCACCGACGGATGATATACAAGGAAGGTGAGATGTCGCAAAAGACGAAAGGTGTTTACTGTATTCGACACCCGATGTATTTTCAACCCAACCACGTTACCACAATAGTGTCTGCTAATGGTAACAGAGGGCGGGGCTGGGAGGTATACACTGGTGAGCACAGCATGAGGTTACAGAGCGTAGTTTAAGTGATTAGTTAACGAGTAACGCACAACAGTGCTACAGTGCTACTGGTGTTGATGTAAATCATTACAATGGAAAGGATAAAGAGAGCAAACATTGCTTTATGTCTAGAACAACAATTGCCGAAGTTGACATTTCGTCAGGAAAGAACCCAAGGAATTTCGCATAGCGAGAAAGAAGCGGAAAATAAAATATTAGCGTGTCTTCGCTAAAAGTCGAATGTATGGTGTCATATATTCTCGACTGTGTCAGTTTATATGAATTTTTAATTAAAGAGTTACTCAGAGTTTTAGTAGAAGTGATTTGTTCCACGTCCATTCCTCAGTTCCTCCTTTCAATTATTATTTGACAGTTTTACTTAGCTATCCACGTTCATCAAAAAAATGAGGCTTCACAACTCGATTTTATTCAGAATTTAGATAAAACCATTCAGCAGTCTGGATTTAATCATAAAGAAGTGCATAATTTTTTTTTTTCGTTTCTCACATCGAGAGAATGTCCTGTAGCTTTTGAACATTTTCTGCGATATCTAGTAGTAGTTTGTCACTCAAGAAAGCATCAGTGGGGAAAATTGTAGGAACACCAAAATACCATAATGTGCAACTTAAATGATAGAAGATATTGAATGTATCAGTAATGTATACATGTAAAAATCTAGCGCAAGGTAAGAAATGAAAGACACGAAAACCTGAGACTTTTAAGGGCATTTGAGCAACCACCGCCACGGCGTTTTCTGCCGTCCAGAAGCAGCAACTCTGTGAGGACGAATTTTGGACCAGGGAGGAACTCGAGCAGGCAGTGTGTCACCATTAAGACCCAGCCCACGTCTCAGTTGCGAATGCGGTAGGGTGGGGGTCGCGCCGAGCCGGTCTCAGATGGCGCTCTTAAAACCGGATCTCTCTCTCTCTCTCTCTCTCTCTCTCTCTCTCTCTAACTTACTCACTCCATCTCAGCACATCTCCCCACCAGGACTAGTAGTCCTTCTCGGGTATCTCCTTAAGATAAGTGCCCCATGTATTTACAGTTTCCCCCTACCATTGCGTTTCTTAGTGCTCATTTCTCTGCCTGCTACCCTCGCCTTTATTCCTCCCCTCCCTCCCTCAATCGACCGATATTGTTTCGGTGGCAGGACGGAGGGACTCGGCGAGAATAACTTCACTTGTTTTCTTAAACAGCTCCGTATCCATTTCTGAAACGCCTCTCAGAACTTCTTTTTCCGTTTGTTCAATAACTTTGAAGAACCTCCCGGAGCTTAAAAAAAAAAAAAAATAAAGAGCGCCGATGAATTGGCATCGAACGTTGTTCATGCCCTGCTTTGCTCTCGTTCTCAGCTTTAAGTAGGCAGCTTACAGACTAAAACTTCTGCCGAGAATTTTCCTCTTCTCTCCCTCCCGTTCTGTCTCTGTCTGTCTGTCTTTCTGTCTGTCTGTCTGTCTCTCTCTCTCTCACCAACATTTATGCCGCTCTCTCTGCCCAGTTTTCGCAGCTGAAGTACGTCTTTTCTGAGAAATAATGACCTTTATATGAAGTTCTTAATAGAAACGGTGGTATGAATGCCGTATTGCAGTACCAGAGGCTCTCGCAAAGAGAAGCCCTAACGCGAAGCTAATTCCGCGATGGAAATTCGTGAAAACAGTTCTTTTTAACGTGGATGGAGTGCTCAGACCGCTTGAGGCACAGGAATGGACGGCCAGTCGAAATGCGGCCCTGTTATTTGCTGCAGAGATTTTATTCCTACTGGCTGTTGTGAAAAGAATGCGATAACTGCTTTCACTATTGTATGAATATCTGGAAATGCGTTCCTTTCCGCTTCTCTGGTGTTAACTCGATTCATTATAACCACTGTCAGCAGTGGGGAACTTTTCTGGCCCGCATCTCGTGGTCGTGCGGTAGCGTTCTCGCTGCCCACGCCTGGGTGCCCGGGTTCGATTCCCGGCGGGGTCAGGGATTTTCTCTGCCTCGTGATGGCTGGGTGTTGTGTGCTGTCCTTAGGTTACTTAGGTTTAAGTAGTTCTAAGTTCTAGGGGACTTATGACCACAGCAGTTGAGTCCCATAGTGCTCAGAGCCATTTGAACCATTTTTGAACTTTTCTGTGCTGTCTTGTGTTATATACTGCTTCCATAGTCATTACGCGCGCTGGCCAAAAGTCGTAAGAACGCACGGTGATACGCGTCGCTCGTCGGCTTCCGATTTCTGTATGGTGCACTGATGTGCGCACACTCCTCGTAGAAATGGGTTCCTTACACCCCACATTCAGGTCACCAGAAATCTGTGTGTGGATTTACAAAATATCGATTTTCAGGGTTTAAACACTGGTGTTTCAGTACAGATCCTGAATCCCTCGGTGTATAGTAACATCGATGTTAAAGAAAAAATATTGACTTCGATATTGGCAAAACAACTGAACCGCATGTTACCACTGTCAATAACTTATAACCTTCCCTCTTACTAATCGGTTAATGCGATAATATGACTGTCATTGCGTATGCATAATGAATTCGATTTTAGACGAGGCTATCGTTCCGAAGAAACTCTGTGGAGGGAAGTGTTCAACAGTTTGTTCTAATAAGCAACCTCGGCTCCTGCACTTTCTACTTATTTGAAATTTATTTAATTCTTAAATAGTGACATAACTCACGTAAAATATGAAACGAAACAGGGTACCACATGACTCAAAGAGTCCACAACAAATGTAACTGAAATAGTACAGAAATTAAGCAATGAGCTGACCAGCACAATAGGGCACTGTCTGTCCAATCTGTGATAACAATGAATAAGTAACGGTTTGGCTGCATGTGTGGTAACAAAAGGTTGACACACGTTCTTGACAACACAAAATGTTACGAAATAATAGTGGATAAAGAAGGCTATTGCCTCATAGCGTGAATACTCACTGACGTTAATTTGTAAGGCCACATTTAAACTCGTTATTGGAAAGTAAATGATTGACTGGAGACAGCTCTTTTGTTACGACAGGAATTAACATAAACTCAGATTAATCCACGACAACTTGAAATAATTCTAAATTTTGTTTAATATTGTGTTCTCCATCGTGTACATTGTGTGAAGAAATTTATTTTTGGACAACATGGTTGTGGAGAGAAGCAGCGATTAGTATGATTAATCAATAATTCACCGTCCTGCCGTTATGTAGACAGGAGTGACACCACCAGCAGTCCACCAATGGTGTAAACGCCCAGAAGATGACCCCTACGTCGGGTTGAAACCGGTTGGCGGTATTATAACATTAATAAATGCGATTAAGGCTGTTCTTGAATTATTGAAGAAATTTAGTTCATTTTATTTGCATTGTGTAAGGAAACCTCATGTTTTAAGCATTTCTCTACAGGTTATCCTTACTGTAATGATGTTACATCATAATAATGAGTTACTTATTATTTTCAGTTAACAAAATACGCGTGTGTGAAATGACAGACTAAATAACAAAAAATGTGGATGTAAAGCACAAAATAACAATTTTTAAAGAATAAGAAAAATAAGTGAAATAAACAGTTAAAACGATATTATGGCTAGGGCCTCCCGTCGGGTAGAATAATAATGAATGTTTAGATATTTCAATAAGTTATGTTGAAAATACTCAGACAGCGCATTGTGCGTAGCTTATTTTGAAAAAGTGGTATTTCAGGGAGTAGCTTTATTACACATAGATGTATGTAACTAAAACGCTTCCTTAATTTATGTAGTAACAAATTTTTTCATTTTTCAAAATTAACTAACGGTGGTGGAATATTTTCCAGAATTAGAAATTATTACAATATTTGACTACACAATTCTCAAGAACGTTATTACATATCAACGTTTATATGAAAGACTTTTGATATACCATCGTTTCGAAAATATTACCTCTAACCAAATATGTGAAATTACTTAGCAGGATGTGTTTTACCCTTAAAAAGTGAAATTGGGCACAATAAATATGTATTATATTATTTTGCCCCCTCTGCAGACCAGCCAAGTTTGGTCAAGATCGGTTACTCACACTTGAGAATGTTCCCTTGTCAGTGCGGAATGTACTCGACCATGCAGAGTTGAACCAACGACCCCATGGTATAGTGCAGCGGCAGGTCCTGCAGGGGAAAGCTTCCACTGGCAGAGTGAACCTGCACAGAGCAGGCGGCGGCTCGGCAGCCAGTCCGGCCCAGGCACGAACCATTGACTCCCAGGTAGGCACCTAGAAGTCGGTAAAAGTCGGCCAGCAGTTGGCCCCCAGATGGAAGGCAGCAGTTCGACTCCCGGTGGCAAAGGCACAGCCAGTAAATCAGCAGGTAGCGGAGGTGGCACCTGGTTCAAATGGTTCAAATGGCTCTGAGCACTATGGGACTTAACATCTCTGGTCATCAGTCACCAAGAACTTAAAACTACTTAAACCTAACTAACCTAAGGACATGACACACATCCATGCCCGAGGCAGGATTCGAACCTGCGACCGTAGCGGTCACGCGGTTCCCGACTGCAGCTCCTAGAACCGAACGGCCACACCGACCGGCTGGCATCTGGCAGAAGCAACATTCCAGGCCAACAACTGGCATCGAGGACCTTTTTGTATCTGGCTGCATATGATGTTAGGCCCTCCACATTTGGAAGTAGCAGAGGAGAGAAATGCTAGATTTCGTTTTATTGGGAGAATTTTGGGAAAGTGTATCTCATCCTAAAGGAAACGACATAGAGAACGCTAGTGCGGCCCGAGTACTGTTGGAGTGTCTGGAATCTCCACCAAGACGAATTAAAGGAAGACATCGCAGCAGTTCAGAGGTGTGCTGCTTACGGACAGTCGATATCGCTCTACTTGCGAGTGGAACAGGAAAGTGAATGATTAATATTGATACAAGATACCGTCCACCACGCACTATATGATGATTTGCGGCGTATATACACTATGTAATCAAAAGTATCCGAACACCTGGCTGAAAATGACTTACAAGTTCGTGGCGCCCTTCATCGGTAATGATGGAATTCAGTATGGTATTGGCCCATCCTTATCCTTGACGACAGCTACCGCTCTCGCAGGCAACGTTCAGTCACGTGCTGGAACGTTTCTTGGGGAATGGCAGCCTATTCTTCACGGAGTGACTGCACTGAGGGGAGGTATCGATGTCAGTCGGTGAGGCCTGTCACGAAGTCGGCGTTCCAAAACTTCCCAGAGGTGTTCTGTAGGATTCAGGTCAGAATTCTGTGCAGTCCAGTGCACTACATGGATGTTATTGACGTGTAACCACTCCGCCACAGGCAGTGCATTTATGAACAGGTGCTCGATCATGTTGAATATCCCCGTATTGCTCTTCAACAGTGGGAAGCAAGAAGGTGCTTAAAACATCGATGTAGGCCTGTGCTGTGATAATGCCACGCAAAACCACTAGGGATGCAAGCCCCCTCTATGAAAAACACAACCACACCATAACACCACTGCCTCCAAATTTTACTGTTGGCACTACACACACTGGTAGATGATGTTCACCGTGCATTCGCCATACCCACACCCTGCCATCGGATCGCCACATTGTGTACCGTGATTCGTCACTCAACACAACGTTTTTCCGCTGTTCAGTCGTCCAGTGTTTACGCTCCTTACACCAAGCGAGGCGTCGTTTGGAATTTACCGGCGTAATGTGTGGCTTATGAGCTGTCGCTCGATCATGAAATCCAAGTTTTCTCACCTCCCGCCTAACTGTCGTAGTACTTGCAATGGATCCTGATGCGTTTGGAATTCCTGTGTGATGGTCTGGATAGGTGTCTGTCTGTTACACATTACGACCTCTTCAACTGTCAGCGGTCTCTGCCAGGCAACAGACGAGGTCGGCCTGTACGCTTTTCTGCTGTACGTGTCTCTTCACCTTAACTATCACATCGGAAACAGTGGACCTAGAGGTGTTTAGGAGTGTGGAAATCTGGCGTACAGACGTATGCCGCAAGTGACACCCAATCACCTCCCCACGTTCGAAGTCCGTGAGTTCCGCGAAGCGCCCCATTCTGCTGTCTGACGATCCCTAATAATTACTGAAGTCGTTGATATGGAGTACCTGACAGTAGGTGGCACCACAATGCACCTAATATGAAATATGTATGGTTTTGGGTGTGTCCAGATACTTTTGATCACTTAGTGCATGTAGATGCAGATGTAGCTGTGCCTGGCTTAGGAAGAGCTAAACTGAACGAAGCTCTGTTTTCTATTACAACATTTAATTACTCATGTAGTTCCGTATTGTCTGCTCTAACAGGGATTGTACAGCTTCCTACATAGTGAACCCTTGCGTTTTTGACCCTACCACTCTGTAAACTTTATCTAACAAACAACAAACAGCGGGAGAAGAGACAAATGGGATGGTCAGAACGACACTTAACTTCACACAATCATAACGTTTGTTGCTGTAACTCAATTTCTCCGCTTGAGTGGTCGCTCATGGTTAACATTTCCTACATTGCAAAATTACCTACAAATGACGATCGGGCCATACTCCTTGGTTCACAGTAAGTTAACATTGCCCACACTAACATGATGCAAACTAACATACATTTTAAATACGTCCAGTTCGTGGTTGAGTTAACTGTTACAAACTCTCCTAGAAACCCCGGAAATTAATATCTGAGAAGAGAAAACTTCTGACGGAGTGACAGGAGAGTGGAAGGGCTGGTTGATTCAGTGGGTTATTCTTAACACCTTCTGTTAAAAGAAAAATTAGAACAACACTTAATCGCTCAGATTGGGCACAATTAAAAGAAACACATCTCAAACGGCTAGGCTTTTGATCATCTTACCGATATTTTAAAATTTGAGTTTCACTGAGATACAACATGCAAAATAAGAACCAATTTGAAATGAGCAATTACGCGCGACGGTCAGTTTACCAAGAAACGTTTTTGTATGTCCATCTTTTCACAGATGGTTGCAGGACCTCGACTACTCAGTGCAGAATATCTAATCAAACAGCTTTTAGCCGTCTAAATTTCCAGATTGTTATTTTATTAGCCTTCTAGTTTCGGCGATATATTATGCCACCTTCAGCCTCCCTGACCGACGCGTAGGAAGATTCCCACCTCTGGCACAGTTAAAATAGAGGCCAGTGAATTGGATCAGTATATTTCTGAGATAACGATCACCAAGTGATCATTGTCTCAAAAATTTGTGGACATCTCAAACTTCTGTTCCTTCTCATATCACGTTGGACAAATCTTTACCCTCACAGAGCCCTTCATTGTACTTCTTCCACCTATTCGCTCTCTCCACTGCATTTAGCAGCGTATTTCCGTTGCACTCTTAATGTTACTAAACTTGCTTTTAATTTCACCGAAGGTTGTTTTGCGTTTGCTATATGCTAAGTCAGTCCTTCCGACAATCATTCCTTTTTCGATTTCTTCACATTTTTCATGCAGTCTTAGCTTCCCCGCTCTTCCTATTTACTTCATTCCTCTGTAACTTGTATTTCTGTATTCCTGACTTTTCTTGAACATTTTTATGCTTCCTTTTTTCGTTGATCAACTGAAGTATTTCTTGTGTCACCCATGGTTTCTTCGAAGCGACCTTCTTTGTACCTATATATTTTTTTCTTTTTTCTTTTTCAACCTTTGTAATTCCCCTCTTGAGAAATGTCCTTCCTTCTTCAACTGAAATGCCCACTGCTCTACTACTTATCTCAGTATCTCTAGCCATACTTCAAGCATGTCTCTTCATTCCTTCTTACTTCCGTATCCAATTTTTTGCATATTGATTCTTCCTAACTAACCTGTTAAACTTCAGCCAGCTCTTCATGACTACTACGTTGTGATGTGTGTCTATATCTGCTCCTGGGTACGCCTTACAATCCAGTAATTAACTTCAACCAATATTCTTGAATATTTAATATTAGTCTTTTCGAATCTGCGGATGCAGCAACATATAATGCAACATCACTTTATCAGGCAATTACAGTATCACCCCTGTAGGTTTGCTGGAGGTGCCAGCAATCTGAAACAGAGAACAGTCGACGCGAAGTGTTGCGAATTGTACCGATTTTTAACGATCTGTACTTGGGGACAATATAGTAATGTTTGCACATGACACTTCACTCATAGCAAAAAGTGATTCAATAAAAGAAAGGGAAGCAAGTATCTCTGCAAATCTGAGTGCGGCTGAAGTATTTCAGTGAAAACAAGATGTTTGTAAATGTTAATAAGTCAACATGCATACAACTACAAGCGAATAAATCGCAGAGACTGACAATATTTTCCTGGAACTGGGTACTGCATTTGTCAAAGAAGTAAGGAACTTCAGATCCTTTGGTGTCATAGTTGATAAGCATTCGACATGGGAGGACCATACCAGCAAAGTATGCTCAACACTAAGCACGAACATATTGTTAATGAGTAAGATGTCTAGGACAGTAAACACAGACACGATATTAACATTGTACTGTGGTCTAGTCTACCTCCACTTATCATACTGCATTTTAGTGTGGGGAAATGTTGCACATATGCATATGTATAAGTTAATAAAGCTTCAAACGAACGCTGTTAGATGCCAGGGAACTTAATTTTGTGACAGTCCCTTCACTATATATATTTGGAACAATTATGTACTTCAAAGCAAACACTACTATCCAGTTGAATAGAGATATGCACAATTACAATACGAGAAATAGGGTTGATTATTATCTACACAGGAAGACACTGAAGTTATCCCAAACGGACGGTTTGACTGCTAGGCGCATATTACACAATAAATTGCCACCGAGAATAAAAAGCATTGAAAAGACTATGTTTTCAAATTAAAAGGTTATTTAGTATCCTTAGTCCTATATAGTTTAAGTGAATACCTACAAGCTAAACACCAGAGAGGATCTTGTATTTTGTTCGAGCAGAGAGGCCATAGTAAACTGTGTCTCCATAAATTATGTGCCTATTATATATATATATATATATATATATATATATATATATATATAAACTAAATTAAAATTTTATATAATTGGACTAAGAAATAAATAGCTACAGGGATCTTGCTAGCCGCGGGAGTGTCTGAACATCACGCAGGAAGTTTATACAGCCACATGTCATGCATGTACGAGCATTGCGCTGTTGGAAAATGGCACCACAATACTGCCACTTGTAGAAGCAAGATGTCGCTGGCGCACTATTGTGCCATGAGAGTTGCCTCAATCACTACCAACCTTGACCTGAAGACATACTAGATAGCTCCGTGCACCATGACTACCCCCACTGTGTCTCTCCGAAACAAAGGAAGAATGGGGCTTCTCACCAGCTCACCGCCATAACCGCCAACGACGGTCATCCTGGGTAATGCATCGTTGAACACAATGCGATGCCATTATCGGCAGCCCTTGTTTTCAAGTCACAGCACCACTCCAAACACAGCAGTTAAAGCAGTCAACGCGTGATATTGTAGCTCCCTAGACCTGGCCGTTCTACTGTCACAGTGAATAGTATTTACATATGAGTCGGTGGTGTGTACGTGCTCGAAGCTGCTTTCACGTCCGACCATGTCTTCCGGTTGTTTCGTTTCTTTGTCAGACAGCGTAATAAGTCATGGAACTTATGTAACAGAAGAGTTTACAAGAAGCCATGTCTTCGGAATCAGTATTACCAATCACAGATATAAATGTCTTTAACTGGATCAATTCCCAGAATCCTCTCCACCTTGGTAAAGCTCCGGGAGCTGGGGGGAGGGGGGCCGGCGGAGGGGAGGGAGGGGGGAAGGAGGGGATGCGTGTGTCCACATGAACTGGACGTGTTATCTGTGTACTTCTCTCACCACTGTCCCCATTAAGATGCCAGTGGTCCAATGAATTTACAAGTGATTACGCTCTTGGCGAGGAAATGATGGGCACCCTGAGGTGATGAGTGAAGAATCTCGTGATGTGAACTATAAAGGAATACGGATGTCGTTGCTACTGGTGAAGCATACAAACTTTACCCCTAGAAGGAAGAGCCAGTCTTCAATAAACTGCCGAAGGCGTACAATTTTAGAGGACGTGTTTAGTGAAGACTCTTGTGTAGTGATGTGAACCATCAACGAGTACTGGATGTCGTTGCTCACCGGTGAGGTACGCAAACTTTATCTCCTAGACGGAAGAGCCCGTCTTCAATTAATTGATGAAGGCGTCCAATTTTAGAGGTTTGCGGGATCGATTTCCCGTTCTGGAGCGCATGGATTTCCTGCGTGAAATGTTGCCGTTCGACTATTTTAACCTAGTAAGTGGATGCCTGCCTTTGCGATCTCGACTGTTTTCAACTCTCTGAAATCGTGTCCAACGTTGTGTGTGAAGCGAAGGATCCAGCCAGTTACTGTCCAGTAGGAACTGAATTTGGAAATTTCTGTTAGATTGTAAAGTATAACAAGTGCCTTCACATGTTTTACATTTCTCCTCTATTGCGGGATGTCATGACATATATTTGAAGTAGCATATGGCCAACACTCTTCTGAGTATGTACGCTGTGACCGTCCTTTCCACCGAACATTCATGGATTCGATTTGATTGCCAAGAAGTCTCCGTGTTTAGTGATCCGATAGTTTATCATGTCCAGGAGAACATCTTCACCGACTTCGTGAAGTGTATGTATGAATTTCTATATTACAGATGAATGTCTTCCATTGATTAGCATCATTGCGCGTCCAGCCTAAGGTCACTGTAGCGTCTGTCTACAACACTGAGTGAGCAGTGTCATACCCTGCTGCTGCGCAGAAATATCTTATTTAGCACACCTAGAAGTTCGAGACGAGGCAGTGTTATCTTTTTGGCAGGTGCAAGTCTCTGTTCTTGCTAAAGCCTAAGTGAATCATTTTGTTGCCGTATAAGACACTGTGGATGTCCAGAGTTGTCCCGCATGCTTGTTCCGAAGCACCATAAAATACCTGAATTGGAACATTGTGGTTTTTAGTGCCTGATATCCATCGCGGGGTACGAATGCAAGGCAATGAAGGTATAGAGGACACCATAGGGTTCCATAGTATTATCCGGTCGTACGTTCAAGTAAATGCCTCTACACCACGTTTCTTGCAATAATAGTTTTGCTGTGACTGACATGGGAGAGTAGTGGGTTGTAAGCTACATTTGTAATAGTTTCCTTTTGGTAGTAGAGCCATCAGTTAATTTTTCTGTTTAATGTAGAAACTGCCCAATACCGTGTTCTAGTATAAGCCTAAAACTTGTGTAACTGGAGTAATGTTTGACCCTTCGGTTCTCCTGAAGTAGTGCCCCATTTCACAAATTGAAAAATCAGTTATTCCGTGAGGACTATTAGTTCAAAATACAGATAACTTCACGATCATTATCTGTATCAAATTCGAGGTCATCATGTTGGCTAGTATCTATACGGCGACGGGGAATGCTGTCTCACGTATAGAAGCGTGTTCCTTCACCGTTGCCGCAAGGTTGGATATCATATCATGGGAATGGAAGTCTGGTGTAAGTGTAAGTCGTTGCCGGTATTTCATCCGTGGCATGGTAGTTTCTGTGACTGTCTCGGAATTCCTGTCGCGGAAATCTTGTCAAAGTTTTTTCGTCTTCGTCCAAGAAACGTTGCAGGAATGCTTGCTTGCGTTATATCGATGATAATAGCAACGGGATATAATCGTAAGTGTAACACAAAATCTAGTATTTTCGGCAGAAGATTTGCTTCCACCTCTAACCAGTTGTTGAGAGAGGGTACTTTGATCTCGTGAGAAGACGCATCAAAAACGATCCTAAATTTTATGTTCGCCAGTTTCTCGTTGTAAACTGACTGATGCGGAAGGTAAAGCGTTATGTTATTAGGGTCTTCAGGAGTAGCGAGCTCTAAATGGTACTTTGGAGTTTAGTCCAGCTTAAGTATTCTTTGAAGAAACATTGGAAATAAGTCTTTTATGTAAAATACGAAATCCACTGTCTGCATTCAGTTTTTTAGCAAAATTTAGCTTGATATCAACACGCGCAAGATAGGACGCCTGGAATTCTTGAGGGAGGACAGTATGTTTATTGCATCACGACGTGCAGTTATGCCAATTGTTTCTAAATTTCAGGATGGTCACAACTGGTCATCAGTGGGCATGTGCGCTTCAAGTACAAAGTTAAAAACAGTTAAATTCGCACGTATGTCAGATCTGCTCCCACTGAGGATCCAGACGAATGTGCTAGGAAACTAAACATCAGAATTATAAGTGCTGATCGGTAGACTATCAGACTAAAAAGTCCAATAATGATCACTAAGAACTAAAAGTTCGATGGGCGTACCTTCTTGGGAACCGGCCCGTCGATTAGTCACCAGCAGTGGATGTACATGTATCATATTCATAATATCTTGTGGAACTGGGCTGAGTCGTGAAGTAGTGGTCACTATCATATGTGCTGATGCAAGTCGCAGAATTAGTCCGCACTCCTCTAACTTCGAAACCGATATGGCTACGCCGTCACGAGGAGCTAGTACGAAATTCCAGCGTTCAGACGCTAAGTTCCCGTTGGTTGAAGGCAAGTTCCAAATCATCTATTAACGTTATTTATTCCTGATACAGAAGATCACCCTGTGTAATCATCAAGATACTGGGAAGTGTGTATGCAGTATGTGAAACGACCTTCAACACTGATGGACAATCAAACTGATCATGCAATAAAATACCTCTTCAGCGGTCTTGACGTGAAGTTTTCTTCAGTTACCTTCTATTAATCGCTTTGCTAAGAAAGATGCTTGGCTTCTGTTGTCTAGGACGTATCGAGTAAGTTTATTGAATTCTGTTGGTATTATGAGGTGCGCCGGAACTGTTTGCAAGAATGTGAAGGCTGACGACATACAAACGTCTGTTTTAGTAACGGTAGTGACGCTGGGATCTTACACGTCGTACTTTCGATGTATATTGGCTTGTTTTTTTTTTCTTTTTTTACATTTCGCACGAAATGTCCTACCTTTCTTCCGCAATTTGACACATTATGTACTCCGCCTTAGCAGCAGAAAATATGTTAGTATTTCCCAGTTTCCATTCTCGTTCAATGACGTCAGTAATTTTTATTACACTCAAGGTTCCATTGACAACGTTCTCCCCAAAGGACGCAATTTTTACTCCCTTGGGTAATGTTTGTTTCTGATTAGCGCGCACGTGAAGGCCTGCAGCCGTGTGAATGTTAAGTAGACGTTTTATTGTCAAAGCGGATCTTCTGCGAAACAAGTGCTGAATCTGTTTCTGTTGCTATAAATTCCAACAGCTGAAGTATGTCTCCTTCTGAAAGACCGGTTTGCTTCACATGAATAAGCCCGCGCCGACAGCTGTCATCAGGAAAAATTCTGAGAATTTTTAATAATCGTACGCAACCATAACATTTACTTCTTCGCGAGAGCGCACCAAGCTTGGATGCGGCGATAGGTCTAGAATTTTTATTGTCAAAGCGGATCTTCTGCGAAACAAGTGCTGAATCTGTTTCTGTTGCTATAAATTCCAACAGCTGAAGTATGTCTCCTTCTGAAAGACCGGTTTGCTTCACATGAATAAGCCCGCGCCGACAGCTGTCATCAGGAAAAATTCTGAGAATTTTTAATAATCGTACGCAACCATAACATTTACTTCTTCGCGAGAGCGCACCAAGCTTGGATGCGGCGATAGGTCTAGAATTTTTATTGTCAAAGCGGATCTTCTGCGAAACAAGTGCTGAATCTGTTTCTGTTGCTATAAATTCCAACAGCTGAAGTATGTCTCCTTCTGAAAGACCGGTTTGCTTCACATGAATAAACCCGCGCCGACAGCTGTCATCAGGAAAAATTCTGAGAATTTTTAATAATCGTACGCAACCATAACATTTACTTCTTCGCGAGAGCGCACCAAGCTTGGATGCGGCGATAGGTCTAGAATTAAGTGCTTCTGGATTCCGAAGGTTTATCGACTGGATAGATTTCAAATAGCCCAGGTTAGCCTAAACCTCGACGTCGCCAGCAAAAGTCTCAGGTTTTATACTGTGCAGTCTAACACTAAGTGGCGGAACAACTGAAATGACTGTCGTGGCATATTGTTTGTCGTTGATGGTAGCATGAGACATAATATTACCGCTTTCTCTCGCCCGTAGTCTTTTCAGGCGCGGTAACTGATTGTTGCTATCAGCGTGTTCTGTGTCTCGCATCGTGAAGCGCCAAGGTAAGTATGCAGTTTGATAAATAACTAACAGATGGCAGCACCAGTCATAAACAACTACAGGCATAGTATAATAATATGACAATCCGTTAAAGTGCCGCCAGGGCAGCTACAGTACCATTATATAGTACAATAACTGAATCACGTGCTGTTACAAATGGCATTACGAAATGTATAGCGCGTTCATTCAGTTACCTTACCTGCGTATGCAGGGGGTCGTTGTTGATAGTCTTGCTTGGTGTGACTAATACTGCAAAGAGCCCCTCGCTGCAGTTACGTTCCTCGTAATAATGCCGCGCGACGTATGTGCAAAAATCACTGTGTCACAACAGCAGTCGTGAAAATTCTCCCAGGTTTCGACACCAATTTTTATGTCGTGACTGTGAGTAGCAGGCAGCGATTTACAGTTTAACACAACTGTTCATTTATAAGTCACAGAACATTTATAACAAAGAGTTTACAACAAGTCAGTTAGCAGGACTCAGCATTATTAATCACACACATAAATTTTGACTGTACCAATAACTAGAAACGTGATTATGTGAAATACAACAAATGTTGGGTTAGCAGCTACGAAACAATGTTGTTTCGAAGCAACGTTTCGACGTATTTACGTTCCTACATGCTTGACCATAGACGAAAACAAACTCGGGCTTATCTTAGAATGTATAACGGCCCTTAGTGTTTCGCCAGCTGAAATCATGCAACATACAACACAGAGAATAAGGTGGTTCATCAGTGCAATCTACTGTCTCAAATATGGATTAATGAAATAATAAATTAAAGCTATGTAATGCAGTAGTAGTGACTGGTTTATTACTGTTTAAATATCCAAATTCGGACTCATGCTAACAGAACTTTTTTGTTCCTTGTCCTGTTATGAAACACTTCCTAGAGTTTGTTCCCTTACTTAGAATTCATCATGTATGATTTGCTTAACATACCGACACACGTTAACAATAGACGTTGTTTCTTTTCAGTCTGCTTAACTTTTCCTGTTTATGTAGAAAAAAAATCCCTCGATTGCTCAGGAAAGATAGTCCAGAGAGACCCGATATGACTTACATTAAAAGTGTAAAACGTTTCCCATACTCGCGCGTCAGTAACTTGCCCTACTTGGTACAGCCCTATGTTCTCACCCTTACTGAACCGATGCATCGAACTTTTTATAGCAAAACATACAGTTACAAGTAGAAACCAAACTACGGCCCAACATGCGTTTACAAATCACCGTTAAAGGCCAACGCCACACTGAAGCCCTGAAAAATATTTGGACAAGTATAGTATTGAAGCCGACCTGCTGCACTAGGCGTCCGTTAACTAATCACGTACCGACAACGCAGTACACAGTGAAGCGTATGCCTAGAAGTTAATATTTTGTTGTGAAACTGTGTGAGTTACCACCTTCCCGAGGTGCCTTTACTATTATTATTTCATATTAGGAGAATAGGGTAATATAAACTTTATATAGTTACCTTTTCCATTTTAGTACACAAGGATATGCTTTTCTTCCTTTCTAAGCACAAAACAAATCTGAGCTTGCGCCATGCTGCAGCATACAGTTCGATGCGGTTTTAGGTTCTCGTTATTGTAAAATCTTTCAGTACAATGGCAATCTATAGCAAAAATCGCTCATTCCAGTGCTGCCTATCAACCTAGTAATTTGTGTAACACATTTGCGAGTTGTGAGTTACGTTACGTCTAGGTACGAGTGTATTGTCTTTATAGCTTTGCAGCAATATCTTTGGTCTTACATACGTTTCCCGTTGTAAACAAGAAAAGGTAGCAGTCGATGGAATTTGTTTGTGTACGTACTTTTGTTTCGTGTGCGTTTGTTACGATGTTTGTTTTGGTGAGTAATGATTGGGTAATGCGGTATTTATTTTTCGCATTACATGGAATGGGGGTGCATATATTTATTTATTTCTTGTTGTGTAAGCATGCCAAACTAACACGCTGGTTAGCGTTCAAAAATAATGATTTGTGAACTTCCGAAAATGCGTTTCGGATAGTAATAATCAGTGATGGCACTTTATAAAAGATTCAATATTCACCTGAAATGTATAGCTGCCTCATATTGACTCTCTCAGTTTCGGTGATAGTTCACATTCAATGTGTGCAAAACACTTACTTTCATTTCCATTTTTTGTAACGCTGTGTAGTAAAGCATCTGCTCTCGTTTTCTTTCTTTCTATATTTGACTGCTCCTTTGGTACAGACTCGGGGCGTTTATAATCAGTATAAAAGTTAACACTGAAGTCTCATACCTCATTTTTAAAGACATACCTGCCGTTTCCATTTTTCGTCCTAATTTGATGTAGTTTCGTAGTGGAAGAAGTTTGATCCCTTATTGTGACGTTTATAGCCTGTAGATCTCGAATAGCTGAGGTAAATCAGTTAGCAAACTGTGCAAAGTTCATAGTCGAGAGCCTTAACGCAAAGCGAAGCGATGACATTAGGTCCAGAGGAAGCTGATTCGAGTTCTAGTAGTGGAATAAATTTTCGTTATAACATATAAATAAAAAGTTCATTTTCAGTTAATTATTTTCTTTATTTTGAATTTTTAGTTTTTGTGTATTATGATTTTAATGAAAGTTCAATTATAGTTGGAGTTTTAGTCCGGAGAACAGAGTCCGAGCGTACAAAGAAACACAGCAGAGGAAAGGAAATACAGTATTAACCTAACTATAGCAGATGTTTATGTGACCACCATTCATCTCTTGGCATTTCTTGGCCCTGGTCAGCGGATTGCTGAAGGCACATCGAAGCTGGAATTGCTGCATTCCCGTCCGAAATGTTCTGATACAGTTGTTGAAGACTGAGGGTTGCTGCAATACACCTTAGACTTGAGGACTCCCTACACAAAGTAATCGCACACTACACAGACAGGTCATGTGACCTGGGTGGCCATGTAGGGCGGCGACCAGACTGATCTCTGCTAACAACTCTGTCAGGCGTGAAGTTCCAGTAAATATGCTCCGAGGTTCCGCCTTCTGTATGGGCAGTTGCTCAATCCTGTTGAAAGTAACTGTAGGTTCTCCGTTAGTGCTACTACAAATTCACGTCCTATGATATCCACTCGCCCGAGCCAGTTTTATTTACCTCACCCTGTATTTACATATTATTTAAAGCACACTGGCATGGTTAGTTAACGACGTTATCTGAGTTTATCTCACGACACAGTTGCTCTGCGACGATACTACAGGTAACTTTGTAGCTGTAAACTAAAATCAGATATTTTTCGAAATCTATAGACCGAGCGGAAACTGTGTGTGTTTTAAAGTTCTTATTTTTATTCTAATGAGCATTTTATTAATGTGAATGCGTATTATTATTAATTGATTTTTATTTATGGTTTGGCTTAGCGATTCCTTTTCACTGTTTACTCCTTTTATGTAAGTTGAGTCCTTTTAATTATGTTTGCGGTGGTTATGAAGTCTATATTGCTTACTGTTCTCCGTAAGTAAAAGAATACGGTAATACCATATGCGTTTCACAGCAGCAGTTCTCGTTGAGTTTCCTTGCTGGAACTTCTCCACCTGAAATCGCTAAAGATAATTTATCGCTCTACGGAAATCGATCGGTACAGCCAAGTGCTATGCTGTGTCGTGAGTATGGAATATGGCGTCCAACTTTGGTTCGTGAAATTATTTAGGTCTTCGGGGAAATATTCTCGACGAATCCCAAAACTTTGTAAAACTGCAGGTTCGCATCATCAAACCACACGACACTTCCGAACAACTTGCGTCTTTATAATCACTGAATATTTAATTTGAAATAATTAAGATTTATGAACTCTACACACCTGATACTCCTTTTGTGCTTTTATATGTATTTGTTTTCTTGAATATCGCAAAACAACAATCTCCTCTTAATCCCACATAGAACATTTCTCTTCCAATGTCCAACATGAAATAATTATCTCTTTGCCGTAGCTTGATATGGTCTGCATATCTTTGTTATCGAGTTCTCACAGAGGTGCTTAAATTTCACAGAGTATTTACCTCTCGCGCAGGTATTTTACATTTATCGTTGTATTAATAGTCCGCACTTTTGCAAACCACTACAGTGTTGGATCTCTCAACGGTCGATGAGAGGTGGAAGATTGTTGAAAGTTTACGTAGTTGTTAGAGTTGATCACGTTTATGGAAGTTAATGACAATTACAGTGTTGGGTTTCTCAACGGTCGATGACAGGTGGATGATTGTTGACAATTTACGTAGCTATTAGAGTTGATCACATTTCTGGAAATTAATGACAATTAAAGGTGTAGATTCTCACTATTCATCCGGACGATCTATGCGCAGTAATAGGCTGTCGTAATGATTGTAGTTGTCGTTATTCCATCCTGGAATTTCCGTTGTTTGATAATGTACCTTTCAGACACTAGTCAAGCTACCGGTACATTCTTCAGATATGAGTACACTTTATCATGTATGAAGAAATTATTGTGACAATATTTGCGCCGTTGAAACTGATGTAACTTTTTATGGATGAAAAATCAGTAATGGCCGCTGCCAACAATGCTGTATGACGAAAAGAGACTAATCGCGATACATGCACCTACTCAGAAGGGCTTTCAAACAAAAGTGAGGTCACACTGCATTAACATAAGCAGTAATCCACCGTTCACGGAATAACGCTGCGAGCCAAGGGTGACACATCTGTCTCACAGCTACTTCCATAATGCTGAACTGTTTATTGAGTAACATTTTTCATATTATTAACAATATTTTTGTTGTTGTTCATAGCAGCTTAGTGAATCTTTCATTTGCAAGAAAATAAAGTTTATAACCACAATGTCACTGTATAATACATCGTCAGCGATGTACGTTGGCAAACGGACGAGCACTGATGACCACCATGCTGCGCGCAAACCGCTTGTTTCAAATGCAATAAAGCCTTGCAGTGTCTCAGGGGGACACGGATGCGCGGGGCGTTGGAGGTTAGGTCTCGGTCGAATGTGAGTCTTAGTCTTGGCCGTTGTTTGAGAGATGATTTGCTTTGTCCCATCTGAGCTCTTGACATTCATACAAGTGGTTCTCTTTTCTCCAAAGGTCTCTTTAATTTTCCTGTAGGCAGTATCTCTCTTACCCGTAGTGAGATAAGCCTCTACATCCTTACATTTGTGCTCTAGCCATCCCTGCTTAGCCATTTTGCACTTCCTGTCGATATCATTTTTGAGACGTTTCTATTCCTTTTTGCCTGCTTCATTTACTGCATTTTTATATTTTCTCCTTTCATCAATTAAATTCAATATTTCTTCTGTTACCCAAGGGTTTCTACTAGCCCTCGTCTTTTTACCTATTTGATCCTCTGCTGCCTTCACTATTTCATCCCTCAAAGCTACCCATTCTTCTTCTACTGTATTTCTTTCCCCCATTCCTGTCAATTGTTCCCTTATGCTCTCCCTGAAACTCTGTACAACCTCTGGTTCTTTCAGTTTATCCAGGTCCCATCTCCTTAAATTCCCACCTTTTTGGCAGTTTCTTCAGTTTTAATCTACCATTGTGGATTAATGAGTTTAAAAAGTATTCATGAAACACCGAAGGTATTCCTGAACGTGGGGAGTCACTAATGTGGAAACAATCTGCTTAAAAAGAGGAAATCATTTCCTAGCCGTGCTTTGTCCAGTGGCCTATCCTCACACACGGTGCAAATGTTTCTGGCTGCCTCCGCTGCTGTCATCATTCTTAAACTCAAACAAAAGATAAAGTCGGAAATGTTGCCCTTTCTCCAATTGCCACTTCATTTTCTAGCGTACACAGCTCCTCTCGCTATCTACAAATGACGAAATGATAATATGTAAACTCAAATAGTAACGGTGAACAACAAATAAAAAGTGACAGTAGATAAACAAACCCATAGCAACCGGAATACCAAGATGCAAAACAAAAGCGCTACGAACTTATGCACCAGTATAACGGACTATTGATGCATGGCTTCGGGATACTTTCTGGCCTAACAACCGTACTCTAGTGATAATGGATGGTGTACCAACTTCTGGCCACTTTTCTTTTGTACCGCATGTGAGACCGACCGTTACATACTCTTTTTTCTAATTACGTCATCGACGTCAGTGTGCGGAGTCGAATTAGGCAGACATGACAGAGACTACCTTGTTACGAGCCGAAATTTCCGTCTCCTCTCACCACCTTCAGCGACAAAACTTCACGCCAGTAACTATGAGAAGTCGCGTCACAATCACCTTGCTATCATGACAAGATTACCGATTTTTTTTACGTCTGTACCCATACTCTCCAATCAACTGCTAGGAACATTAACTTTTTTTTGTCGTCAGTCTTCTGATTGGTTTGATGCGGCCCCCCAAGAATTCCTCTCCTGTGCCAACCTCTTCATCTGAGAGTAGCACTCGCCACCTACGTCCCCAATTGTTTGCAGCATGTATTCCAATCTCTGCCTACCTCTACAGTTTTTGGCCTCCACAGCTCTCTCTATTACCATGGAAGTCATTCCTTGATGTCTTAACAGATGTCTTTTCAACACGACCCTTCTCCTTGACAGTGTTTTCTACGTATTCCTTTCCTCTCCCATTCTTTCCCGGATTCGATTCCCGCTGGGGTCAGGGATTTTCTCTGCCTCGTGATGACTGGGTGTCGTGTGATGTCCTTAAGTTAGTTAGGTTTAAGTAGTTCTAAGTTCTAGGGGACTGATGACCATAGATGTTAAGTCCCATAGTGCTCAGAGCCATTTGAGCCATTTTTCTCCCATTCTGTGCAGAACCTCTTCATTCCTTACCTTCAGTACACTTAATTTTCTACATTCGTCTGTAGCACCACATCTCAAATGCATCGATTCTCTTCTGTTACGGGTTTTCCACAGTCCATGTTTCACTACCATACACTGTTGTACTCAAAACGTACATTCTCAGAAATTTTTTCCTCGACATAAGGCGTATATTTCATACCAGTAGACTTCTCTTGGCTAGGATTGTCCTTTTTGCCAGTGCTAGTCTACTATTGATGTCGTCCTTTCTCTGTCTGTCATTGTTTATTTTTCTGCCTAGATAGTAGAATTCCTTAACTTCATCTACTTCGTAACCATCAATCCTGATTTTAAATTTCTCGTAGTTATCATTTCTGCTACTTATCAATCCTTTCGTCTTTCTTGGACTTGCTCTCAATCCATATTCTGTACTGGTTAGACTATTCATTCCATTCAGCAGATCATGTAATCCTTCTTCATTTTCATTGAGGTTAGAAATGTCATCAGCGAATCGTATCATTGATATCCTTTCATCTTGAATTTTAATTCCATTCCTGAACCGTTCTTTTATTTCCATGATTGCTTCTTCGATGTACTTGGTTGAACAGTAGGGGTGAAAGACTACATCACCTTCTCACACCCTTTGTAATCCGAGCACTTCGTTCTTGTTTGTCCATTCTTGTTATTCCCTCTTGGCTCTTGTACATTTTGCATACTACCCGTCTCTCCCTGTAGCTCACCCCTATTTTTCTCAGAATATTTCCGAAAGTCTGATTGTACATCGCCAGTCTCATAGAGTCTACAAATGGTTCAAATGGCTCTGAGCACTATGGGACTTAACATCTATGGTCATCAGTCCCCTAGAACTTAGAACTACTTAAACCTAACTAACCTAAGGACAGCACACAACACCCAGCCATCACGAGGCAGAGAAAATCCCTGACCCCGTCGGGAATCGAACCCGGGAACCCGGGCGTGGGAAGCGAGAACGCTACCGCACGACCATGAGATACGGGCATATAGAGTCTACACACCAACTTGAAGAGTCGTATGGTTTCCACTTCTCCCAATGGTTTTAGAAATTCCAATGGAATGTTGTCTACCCCTCGTGCCTTTTTTGACGTCTAATCTTCCAGAGCTCTTTTAAATTCTGTATATAATACTCCTTTATGTCATCGATGTCGACTCTAATTTCTTCTGTCCGGTCGTCAGAAAAAGTCTCCCCTTCAGAGGCCTTTAATGTACTTTTTCCACCAACCTGCTCTCTTTCCTGTGTTCAACAAAAGAATTTGCGTTGCTCTCTTAATGTTACCACCTTTGGTTATAAGGTCACCGAAGCGTGGGAAGCGAGAACGCTACCGCACGACCACGAGATGCGGGCATATAGAGTCTACACACCAACTTGAAGAGTCGTATGGTTTCCACTTCTCCCAATGGTTTTAGAAATTCCAATGGAATGTTGTCTACCCCTCGTGCCTTTTTTGACGTCTAATCTTCCAGAGCTCTTTTAAATTCTGAATATAATACTCCTTTATGTCATCGATGTCGACTCTAAGTTTCTTCTGCCCGGTCGTCGGAAAAAGTCTCCCCTTCAGAGGCCTTTAATGTACTTTTTCCACCAACCTGCTCTCATTGCTGCGTTCAACAAAAGAATTTGCGTTGCGCTCTTAATGTTACCACCTTTGGTTTTAAGGTCACCGAAAGCAGTTTTGACTTTCCCATATGCGGAGTCAGTGCTCCCGACGATCATTTCCTTTTCAGTTTGTTCATGTATTTCCTACAGTTTACCGTGGCTGTCCTGAACTTCCTATTTATTTATTTCCAAAGGGATTTACACAGCTGTGTTCCTGCCTTTCCCTGAACATTTTTGTACTCCCTTTTTCTGTCGAATAATTGCAATATTTCATTTGTTACCCAAGATTTCTTGCAGTTACCTTTCTTATACCGATTTCTGGCTATCATTTGTGATTGCCCTTCTTAGCGATGTCCTTTTCAACAGAACTGGTGTCTTATCGCAGTATCCACATCCTCAGCGAACTTCGAACGCGTCACATCTTTCCTGGGTAGTTTAGTATCTCATTTCCTTCCACACGGATTCTTTCAGACGATCCTCTTAAATTTTAGTCAGTTCTTCGTCATTACCAAATTGTAATCCGAGTCTCTATCTGGAGCTGTGTATGCCTTACAGTCCAATACCTGATTTTGGAATCCGTGTCTGATTACGATGTAATCCAGCCGGAACCTTTCTCGGTCTCCGGGTCTTTTCCAAGTATTCCTCCTCCTTTTGTGATTCTTGAACGAGTATTAACTATTACCATCTGTAATTTACTGAAGAACTCATTTAGTCTTTCGCCTGTCTCATTCAAGTAACCCGTTTTTCTTCCTTTTCTACAATCGTATTCCTTTGCCCCATGACTATTAAATTTTCATCTACAAGATGCATACCGAAGAACACAATCCAGATAGTATACAGTTTCTCTTTTAACATGACAGTATCAGAGTTGTTGTACAACAGCTGCCGAAGCAACGTGATTGTTGGTCATCTTTTCCAGTTTGACTAATATTCCATAACCTAAGTCTTACATTATCTGGCTAAAGTATGCTTTTTTTCGTTTCCTTTGCCATCCTCTTCATCTCGTAGTAGCACTTGCACCCTGCATCATCAGTCAATAGTTCTACGTATTTCAATCTCTGTCTCCGAGTACAACAACGAACATAATTCTTGACAATATAGTGTATCAAATAGATGAAACAGCTAGTCACCAAGCAACGGCAAGAGAACATTCACAGTGCCTCCTCCTTCTGACAGGAGAGTTGAAGTGTAAGGAAGAGTAGTGAAGGAAAAGGAGATGTTTAGGAAAAGGGGTAGATCTTAGAAAAAGTCACTCAGAACCCCGGGTGAGGGGAAACTTACTCGACGGGGTGAGAAGGAAAGACTGGTTGTTGGAGACTGCACAGGTTGAGATTAGAGGTCCTTGTGAATTGGTTATTTGTGAGACAAGTATCACTATAAACGTTTGGATGTATTATTCAACAGTATTAGTCTTATCTCGAGCTGTCTAACACTGTTGAAATAGTACTTAATTTCACTTACAGAGAACATTATTAACGTACTTTAATATATCAGCAAGCAAACTATTAACTACACCGCAAACTAACATTTTGAATCGTTACAGTGATGCCGATAGCCGACTTGTGTGGTGCTCTGTTTACTCCTTGAGGTATCTCCGCTATCGTGACAGTTATAAACTTGCACGCTTCTTCAGTTGGTGCCTAACCTGGACATCCCGTGGGGCTGCAAGTTGCGCTCTGTGTTCCTTTATGTTTACTTTCGGACAGAGACGGCAGGCTGCTGCGGGGGGGGGGGGGGGGGGGTAGTCTTTCTTTCTCTACTGAGAGCACGGCTGACCTCTCAACGCGCTTGAAACAGCTAACATAGCCGGAGGTGGGGATGGCCGCTGCAAGTTCGCGCCTGCGCGCTGCCTTTGTGGGCGCGACGGTGGTGCGGCATTTTGCCGTCTCCTGTCAGGCCCCAGATGACTTCTGTTGCTAGCTGTGTGCAGATCGTGCAGTTGTGCACTCGTAAATACAAAGCATACTTTTTCGAGGCGCAGCAGACAAATAGTCTTCACGAGCTGTGAGCAGATTGTGAATTGTGTGGGAAGATATCTCCGCTACCACCAAGTTAGATGGAGCAGTTGTAAGACACTAGAGTCTAATTGGCACGACGATGATTTATATTCACGTTTGGTCATCCAGATTTAGGTTTTATGAGGTTTAAAGTGAATTCTCCTATAATTCTTCAGATTTCTTTTCCCAACGGTCTCTAGTTCGACCATTTGCTGCGTCTCTATTGAGGCCCTCATCGTTGTCGACGGGACGCTAAGCCCTAAGCTCCTCCCCCCCCCCCCCCCACCATCACCACACACCCACACACACGCGCGCGCGCACACATACGCACACCAATGAGTCGCTGCTGCAGGCTAGCACGCAAGAACCAAAGGCATCAGATGTCCTAAGTGTTGCTTGGCTTGGTGTGGGGCTGTTGATTTTGCTAAGCGACGTAGTCATCCCTTAGTCGCCATCAGGAATATTGTATTACTGAACTTTGAGCAACCCCTCATCCATGACAGGGTTGAATAGTTACAAATGTTCAAATGTGTGTGAAATCTTATGGGACTTAACTGCTAAGGTCATCAGTCCCTAAGCTTATACACTCCTTAACCTAAATTAGCCTAAGGACAAACACATACACCCATTCCCGAGGGAGGACTCGAACCTCCGCCGGGAGGTTGAACAGTATCTGCTACCACTCCCCTGACTGAGCCCTTTTACCGTCTGATAGTAATCAGACCAGTGCATCGGTTTCTACACGACACCTGCATTTACATGCCCAGTAGCTGTACACTGCTATGGTTCTCATCGAGGTCATCGGATATTTTGAGTCTTTATATAGAATTTAAAACAGTTACCAAGATAGGAGGAAGGGCAGATCGATTTCACCTCCTATGTAGCTGTCTTCAATGCTACATGAATAAAACAGCACAATGAGAATCTTGCATTAAAATATAAATTAAAACCAGATCACAAATAAATCAGCATGTAAACCGTAAGCTTATGTATTTATGATCTGGTTTTAATTTATATTGTAATGCCTGCTTCTCATTATGTTCTTTTATTCATGTAGCAGTGAGTATAGCTACACAGTAGCTGAAATCGGTCGCCACCAAACAGATTAAAAATTTACGACCGAAGCTACCCTTTCTCCTCTCTTTGCTCTCATTAATACGGTCGTGAAGCACGCTTTTCCCAATGGAAACAAACTCGTGGAAAACCGTTGGTGGATGTGGCCTGGGCAAAAGAATAAAAGATAAAACCACCTGGTAGAATTTTGGACAGAGCATAGTTTCATCATCCGTACACTTGCTTTAAGAGCAGTGAAAGACGGTTGTTTATGTGGAATAGACCTGGAGCCACTATAAGGTTTCAGACATTATATAATGGCAAGACAGGGATTTAGCAATCATATTTTAACTCTTACCTCAATTTATTGGTTTCCAACTGTAAACTAAAACTAAAAAAGATTGCAAAAATATATAAAATTACGGAGTAGAGAAATGGATAGGTTGAAAGAACTAAAGTTCGCTGAGAATTTGTAGGGAAGCAGCCTACTCACGCCCTATGAAATTCACATCAGTCATTCCATTGTGTGCCAGCCTAGTCCGCTCTAAATAGCTCTGACGTCATAAATGTTGCGCAATACTTTAAAAATCAAGTAAATAACCTGAAACGTGTCTATCATGTCAGGAGTAATACTAAATCAACATGTGTTGAATATCAGTTCAATAACTTTAACCATTTTCGAAATTTGGATGTTTTTCTGCAAAAACCATTGGCGCAACAGAAAAGAGCTAGAAACTTAAAAATTTATATTTAGATTCCTTTTGCATAATAATTTAGTAGAAACAGTATTCTGGATCTCACAAATTAAAATTTTAGTTGAAATTCATGATTTTCTGGTTTTTGTCTTAAAAATTAAGGAAGCAAGATAGATTAAGTAGGCGAATAAATAAAGCTAGGATGTTTAAATTTAAGTGGAAGGGAGATCCGCTATAATCATAAAGATGTGAGAAGTTTCAACAGAACAACTATAAAACTATAGCTATAGCGTATCTCCAAAGAGCAAGTTCAGAGCTCGTCTACTGCGTGTAGTGTAATTAAATTAATTCTCTCGCCCAAAATATTTGACTTAGCCACGTCAGACTTTTATTATGATTACTTACCTGTGTGCTGATTGCACATTTAAATTGAGAGCTTCATCGGCCATCAGCAAAGGAAGCAATGATTTATTCGATAACTTAAAGTGGTGCATTACTAGCCCAGCGGCTAGTCGGGAGAGCGGATTTGATCAGGCGTTCCCTTAGTCGTCCGCACCGCGGCTTTATATGTAAGAATGCTGCGCGAGAGAAAAAGGTCCCAGTTCTCTCCAGACGCTGATTAGCGCACCACCTGTACCGGGATTCGCGACGCGTCGGTATCATTGCTATAAACAGCCTCGGATGCCGTAATAAGTTACTCGGGATATGCGTAACCATGAAATCGTTTTTGAGTGAAGTGATAATTCTGGGATGACTTTAATGATCTATCTTCAGTCTGCGTATGTCGTATTTTCACGTGCCGCCGCGGGACAGACATTCTACCATTATTTACCGTGGCGTTTGATGAACATTATCATCAAATTATGGCGAGCATTCACTTAAACATTTAATCTGAACAGTTATAGTTGCATCAGCGCATTAGACTCTGAACTGCTCTGGTAGTTGGATAGTGTGGATTCTTTTTGGTCTGTGACTTTCAGAATATAGTGAACATTTTAGAGAGAATGGTTTTTGATTATGAATCCCAGACAATCTCCTAATTCCTCAGAGCTATAAGCTGTAGCTATAAATGTATTTCTCAGATGAAGTGGGCACTAGAAATTCTAATTACAGGCTTCACGTTTTGCTAATCACTTTCTGGTTGCTAATATTGTAGTTAGAGAGCCAGTGTTGAGAATGGCAAACAATAGCATTAAATAAATAATAGGAACATTTTTGTAACTATTATTCCACCCGCCGCCCCACAAGTTTCAGAGCTAATATTAGGCATCGGTTGACTGGAACAGGGAAAAACGGATACGGTAGAAGACGAATGCGTAGATTTGAGAGATGAAACAGTAAAGGTAGCAGAAGACCACGTCAGTAAAAAGACGAAACTTAGTTGAAATCCTTGGATATCACGGGATGTACTGAATTTAATCGCTCAAAGGAGAAAATATAAAAACTCCGCAAATGAAGGAGGCGAAAGGGAGCACGAGTCCAATAAATGACACTGATGAATACCACGTGTATGAAAACTGAAAAGGTTTCTGGAGTAAAGAGAAGCAGCTTTATGAATACCAAAAGCTCAAGTGGAGAGCCAGTACTAACCGTAGAAGGGGAAACTGTGGGTTAGAAGGAGTATGTAGAGTGACCATACATGGAAAATGATCTTAAAAGGAACATTACGGAAATAGAAGAGGACATAGACGATGATAAGATGGGCAGTATGAAACTGAAAAGCGCTACACTCGAACCCTGCTGTCAGCTCTTGCCTTTTCAACTCGGGATCATCTGAGCAGGCCACGGTTTTCCAGCCGTCTAGGATCTAACCGATATGTTCACAAGCCGCTCCCGCCGATGGTTAGAGTCCTCCCTCGGGCATGGGTTTCTGTTGTTCTTAGCATAAGTTATTCTATTGAACGTCACAGCATTTTCGCATTGTGATCGTTTCCGTTGGGCCAGAGGATCCATTCCATGCAAACATTGCCCACACCTTTATGCAGCCACCTCCAACTTGCACAATGCCTTGTGGAATTCAAACGTGTGTATTTTGCAATGGAAGCCATCTAACCTACATTCAGGTCAGTGGCAATTAAAATGTCCTTTGGTGCCCCTCCTGCTCCCAGTCGGCTGGTTTGGCGTCCTATCCCCTCACTAATTAATACAGGGTAGCATTATTTGTGACCGGGAGAATAAGAGATGTTCAGAAAATTTGCGCTCTTTATTGCCTATCAGCTAATAACTTTCTCTTTTGTGTGACATGAAATTAAATTTAGGAAACATAAAAGCAGTAAAGACACAAGACAAGCAAGACAGTACACATCTCTTCAATTCTTAGGTCCCAATATTTTTTTTTCCTTTCTAATCTTGCCACAACTCTACACAGCGTGCCTGCTCTTCTGAGAAATAATGTATTACCTCATCAAAGTTTGTCAAACGTTTTTATACATGAAAAATGAAAATGTCGTTGTCTAATACTGAAAAAGCTGTTAACACGAGTAGTGCTCAAGACTGGTGTGGTTTCTCGATTTGGTTACGTTTGTTTTGTCAACGTCTGCTGGACAAAACGAAATAGGCCTTTCTAATATTGCAGCAATTGTAACACACACCAAATAAGAGAGACTGTTTTGGCACAAATGGTCATTTTCATGTACCTCATTTATATAAAGCCTAGCCGACCGGTGTGGCCGAGCAGTTCTAGGCGCCTCAGTCTGGAACCGCGCGACCGCTACGGTCGCAGGTTCGAATCCTGCCTCGGGCATGAAAGTGTGTGATGTCTTTTAAGTTGGTTAGGTTTAAGTAGTTCTAAGTTCTAGGGACTGATGACCTCAGATGTGAAGTCCCATAGTGCTCAGAGCCATTTCATAAATCCCAGTTCACGAAATACCAATATCAATTGCGTATTAGGTCCAGTACAAGCGAAAAGTTTTATGTTAGGAAATAGTTTCACATTCCATTCATACGCCACAGTTTCTCAAGCATGAGATCGCAAAGCAGAAGCACGAAATTTTTATATAAATTTGTAATCGTCTTATTCTTTCATATTATTTGTGTGATGTCCTCGTTTCTTCACCTTCCTCGTTCTAACAAACAATATTGTCATCAGTAATTCTGTAATTATTCCTACCATGACCAAAACTTATTCTTCGGTTAACTTCAGTAACCCTGCCAGAATCACCGGTTCAGTTATCCCGCGTTTATTCTCTGGTTAGACGTTATTACGCGTTCCTAGAACGCGTATTCCGCGCTATTCCGAGAACTGAAATTAAATTTGCTGCTGCTAACTGGGGACTGCAGAACTCCTAGTGTAGCGATCTGGTGAAAAATTTTCTGTCAAAATGTCATTTTCTTGGATACTCCGAAAAGATAATATGTATTCCTGTTAGCCGTTTATTTCCCCTCTGGTAAACTGAATCATTGGATTTCGCTAATAACTGTAACAGCACCGATGATTCGCACAGCCTATAACACTCCTGCTACTGCTATACCATAACCTCGAAACTGGAGGCAGTTTGCAAAACAGAATTATTTTGTTAGAGTAATAATGGTGTAAAGCAACAGAACAGTGTTACCCTCTGAGAGGAATTTTGCTAGGTTGACCGTGTTGTACCTAACGGAGGTGGCTTATCGGAAATGAAAGTCAGAATTACGTAAATATTTGAACAGTAACAAACAAAATTTTGCCTATCTGCACTGTTTAACTGATAAAGAAAACGGTCGCCAGCTTAACTAGGTAAGAGAATGATTAACATTCTCGTTCAATAAAATAGTTATGAGTAACTTTAATGGATAAACGCAACCTATACTTTGTCACACGCGTGTGCAGTGAACTCTCACACATACATATGTTTACGGTAAGATTGAAACTAACAGAGCAGCAAAAACTATTTGCAAAATGATAACAGATACCGAAACACATTATTACTTTCAGGGCTTACACAAACTGAGTGGTCTTTATAACATTACCATTAACATTCCCTCCAGGTTCATAAATTGGACATAGGTTAAGTCTCTCTCAGTTAAATACTTTACTATTTGAAATGGAAGTTAATTGGAATCCACTAACAGGTTGCTTCTCACTATCATTTGAATTAAGAAATTATGGTTTTCATAATTAGTGATCTTCCCCTTACTTATTACCTAGCATTAACACAATGGACAAACTGTGGATCCTGTTATATTATTAATATGCACTTCCAATACACAAGAGAGACAAACACTTAGCAGACATGAGTATATAACGTTTCACACTGCAGTTTTCCACTTTCACTACATTGAGAGAGAAAATTAACATATATGTGAGATACTGACTCACCTTTTGCGATTTACAACAGGCAGTAAGGTGATCATTTACTAAGCAAAACTTTATAAGCCTCAGTCTTAAGAACTTTTAATTTGAAGTTGGCAACAACACATTAATAAGCAGTTTTACTAGGAAAATTATATTCAGCAAACATCATTGACTTTAACTCACTCTCTTGCCACATTAACTTTAACTTTCTCTTTACTATGTTCAAGAGGCATTAATTAGAAAAAAAACACTGGTTTTTAATGTTCTTTCAGTAGGGACACTCGGTTATCACTTTAGTTCAAACGGAGAGGACCCTGAGAGATGTTATGATAAGGGAAAAAATCAAGGTAGATACTTAAATTCAGATATAAATTACCTTATATTTGAGCACACTAACACATCCATTAAGCTGATCCTTCACTGTACATCATTGTATTATTCCGATGCAGTGATTACGCAATTCATTCAATAAAACAGAACATTTGCACATATTGACATTTCTACAAAAACTTATTCATTCAGAAATTACAATTGTATACAGTAAGTTTTGCTCCTTCCAAATGGGACAAAGAATTTAAAAGACAGATACACTACTTTACATAGAATCAAACCATGAGTCAAAGTTTTTACAAAGAAAGGAGTAAACAACTACGTGTTATCGATTCAATGAAACGCATTTACAGAAGCTCAACGATGTAACATTAAATGAAACGAAAGCAAAATAAATCAGTAGAGTATTAGAGATACGGTGTTACAAGCCAATCAACCACGTAAACAAACAGCAATCGGCATTCACCCGTTCAGATTTATTCGGCTCGGCTCGTATAGTTCCGTCCCCTTTGTCAGCGGTAAAGCTTTTTGTTTGTAGATGCGACGGGCATTCCCCTGGCAGGGACATCACACCATGCACAAATTAAAAAATCAACTAACGATTCGTTCAGAAATCAACTTAGAGTATATTCAGATATATAGGGTGTTACAAAAAGGTACGGCCAAACTTTCAGGAAACATTCCTCACACACAAAGAAACAAAATATGTTATGTGGACATGTGTCCGGAAACGCTTACTTTCCATGTTAGAGCTCATTTTATTACTTATCTTCAAATCACATTAATCATGGAATGGAAACACACAGCAACAGAACGTACCAGCGTTACTCCAAACACTTTGTTACAGGAAATGTTCAAAATGTCCTCCGTTAGCGAGGATACATGCATCCATCCTCCGTCGCATGGAATCCCTGATACTCTGATGCAGCCCTGGAGAATGGCGTATTGTATCACAGCCGTCCACAATACGAGCACGAAGAGTCTCTACATTTGGTACCGGGGCTGCGTAGACAAGAACTTTCAAATGCCCCGATAAATGAAACTCAAGAGGGTTGAGGTCAGGAGAACGTGGAAGCCATGGAATTGGTCTGCTTCTACCAATCCATCGGTCACCGAATCTGTTGTTGAGAAGCGTACGAACATTTCGACTGAAATGTGCAGGAGCTCCATCGTGCATGAACCCCATGTTGTGTCGTACTTGTAAAGGCACATGTTCTAGCAGCACAGGTAGAGTATCGCGTATGAAATCATGATAACGTGCTCCATTGAGCGTAGGTGGAAGAACATGTGGTCCAATCAAGACATCACCAACAATGCCTGCCCAAACGTTCACAGAAAATCTGTGTTGATGACGTGATTGCACAATTATGTGCGGATTCTCGTCAGCCCACACATGTTGATTGTGAAAATTTACAATTTGATCACGTTGGAATGAAGCCTCATCCGTAAAGAGAACATTTGCACTGAAATGAGGATTGACACATTGTTGGATGAACCATTCGCAGAAGTGTACCCGTGGAGGCCAATCAGCTGCTGATAGTGCCTGCACACGCTGTACATGGTACGGAAACAACTGGTTCTCCCGTAGCACTCTCCATACAGTGACGTGGTCAACGTTACCTTGTACAGCAGCAACTTCTCTGACGCTGACATAAGGGTTATCGTCAACTGCACGAAGAATTGCCTCGTCCATTGCAGGTGTCGTCGTTCTAGGTCTTCCCCAGTCGCGAGTCATAGGCTGGAATGTTCCGTGCTCCCTAAGACGCCGATCAATTGCTTCGAACGACTTCCTGCCGGGACACCTTTGTTCTGCAAATCTGTCTCGATACAACCGTACCGCGCCACGGCTATTGCCCCGTGCTAATCCATACATCAAATGGGCATCTGCCAACTCCGCATTTGTAAACATTGCACTGACTGCAAAACCACGTTCGTGATGAACACTAACCTGTTGATGCTACGTACTGATGTGCTTGATGCTAGTACTGTAGAGCAATGAGTCGCATGTCAACACAAGCACCGAAGTCAACATTACCTTCATTCAATTGGGCCAACTGGCGGTGAATCGAGGAATTACAGTACATACTGACGAAACTAAAATGAGCTCTAACATGTAAATTAAGCGTTTCCGGACACATGTCCACATAACATCTTTTCTTTATTTGTGTGTGAGGAATGTTTCCTGAAAGTTTGGCCTTTTGTAACACCATGTATTTAAAAATCAACTGGTATGCGTTTCAAAATGGTATGAATAATCGATAGAAGAACGTGCACCGGATGCTAGGCGCTTTGTGAAATTTGGTTTGTTTTTCTTGAATATGAATTTGGCGCTCCCTGAAATTGCCGACCGGGGCAGATACCCCGGTTTTCCCCCGTCCCCAATTGTCCCCCTTCCTCCCTTAGATCAGGACTTGCCTCTATGTAAGGTGGCTTACTTAGTACTGATGTGGAGTTAAGGTTTTTCGTACTGAAACCTCTGTTCCTCTGTCGCCCTCCCCGCGATACACCTTTACACCCCCCCCCCCCCCCCCTCCAACCGGGGACTCCAACAAAACTACGACGGCACCGTGGTGTGCGGCGCCGTATTTGTTCGGAAAGAGCGCGGGGGTAAAATTGTGGGACGGGCGGTGAAATATGTCAAAGTGCCAGTCGACGGCAAAAAGCGCCAGTGGACGCGGCGCCAGTTTTGCCGGGGATAATAAATTCGCTGGGACTGCAGAGGCGCAAAAAGGCCGCGTTCACCTCTCCGGCAACCGGTCGCCGGCCGGTGGGGGGAATCTCGCACCAGCAGACGGGCTTAAGTAATCGCCGCTCCCTCCCGGCGTCGTAAACGCACCGCACCGGGAGTGGACGTAACTGGCCCCGGTTTTATACTCGCTGTGTGCGAAACGCGTAAAATCGTCACTAATTGCATCTCCTCTCTTCTGTCTATGGCATTTTTGGCTTTGAGCAGCGGCTGCAGATCTCGAAATGCCAAGACAATCAGGATTATTAAATTCACAGTATACGCACATATGCAACAGTTTGCAGGTAAGGGAAGACTGCAGCACGCTTTACAACTGTTACTGCCTAACCGAAAGGAAGTGCAGTAGCTGTAACACGCCGTCGTAAATGCAGTAGTGTGTCTGCAACAAAAAGAGAAAGAGCCCTACAGTGTTCTATTACAAGATTAGTGGCGAACATCTGGCGTACACCGCGTCGTTTGAATGTTTACAAGTAATAACGACCACACAAACATTTGGAGATTTTTTATTTAAGATTCAGCTGACGTAGAACATCCAAAATTACAGCGTGTAAAGTCAGACTATAGTACAGTCTGCCTGATTTCTTTCATTCTAGTTTGATAAAGGGCAAGTGACCATTGTGTCCAAGTTAGTGGGGCGTAATGGCTGCATAGTAAAAATGGGCTAAATGTATTGGGAAAACCAGTCATAACTTTGAAATAGTATAGCGAGAGAAAAAAAAGATCTATTTACAGAAAAGATTCTATGTTGGTAGTTGTTTCTACCGATACCGATAAAAAGTAGAGTGATTCAAAATTTTTAGGCCCAGTTTTTGCACAAGTAGTTATTTTCGCCGTCACGAATAGTTACGCTCTGTTCGCGGGCCCAAACTCAATGTGATGAGCACTTGAACATAATTTCAAATGGCGCCTGACGCTGTCAAAAGCGTAGTGATGTCTGAACTCTAACAATTTAATTTTCTTACTAGAGAAGTTAATTTGTCCAGATGGCAACAAATATAAATATATCAACAACTAGTTTCGGCAAGTTAAATTGTCATCTTAAGCTTATCTACTCACATGGGAAATTGTGCCATTTTATTAGTGCACAATGATTCACGTACGCTATGTGATCGAAAGTATCCGAACACCCCCAAAAACATACGTTTTTCATATTATGAGTATTGGGCTGCCACCTACTGCCAGGTACTCCATATCAGCGACCTCATTAGTCATTAGGCAACGTTAGAGAGCAGAATGGGGCGCTCCGCGGAACTCACGGACTTCGAACGTGGTCAGATGACTGGGTGTCACTTGTGTCATACGTCTGTACGCGAGATTTCTACACTCCTGAACATCCCTAGGTCCACCGTTTCCGATATGACAGTAAAGTGCAAACGTCAAGGGACACGTACAAGCCGACCTCGTCTGTTGACCGACAGAGACCGCCGACAGTTGGTCGTAATGTGTAATAGGCAGACATCTATCCAGACCATGACACAGGAATTCCAAACTGCATCAGGAACCATTGCTAATACTATGGCAGTTAGGTGGGAGGTGAGTAGACTTGGATTTCATGGTCGAGAGGCTCCTCATAAGCCAAACATCACGCCGGTAAACGCCAAATGACGCCTCGCTTGGTGTAGGGATCGTAAACATTGGATCATTTGAACAGTGGAAAAACACTGTGTGGAGTGACGAAACACGGTACACAATGTGGCGATCCGATGTCAGGGTGTGGGTATGGTGAGTGCTCGGTGAACGTCATTTGCCAGCGTGTGTAGTGCCGTAGTGCCAAAAGTAAAATTCGGAGGCGCTGATGTTTTCGTGTTTTTCATGGGCGGGGCACCCCTTGTTGTTTTGCGTGGCACTATCACAGCACAGGCCTACATTGATGTTTGCCGCCCCTTGTTGCTTATCACTGTTGAAGAGAAATTTCTCAACACGATCCAGCACCTGTTCATAATGCACGGACTGGGCGGAGTGGTTACATGACAATAACATCTCTGTAATGGACTGGTCTCCACAGAGTCTTGACCTGAATCCTGTAGAAAACCTTTAGGATATTTTGGAAGGCCGACTTCGTGCCAGGCCTCTCCGTCCGACATCGATACCTCTCCTCAGTGCAGCACTCCGTGAAGAATGGGCTGCAGTTCCCCAAGAAATCTTTCAGCACCTGATTGATCGTATGCCTGCAAGAATGGAAGCTGTCATCGAGGCTACAACCATGTTGTATTCCAGTATTACTGTCACGAACTTGTAAGTCATTTTCAACCAGGTGTATAACATAGTGAATGTAAATAATGTGAAGAACCCAAATTAACTTTCCGGGTCTTATTGTCTGTATATTTATGGTGATCTGGGTAAATAAAGCCGACCTCGGAGGCCAAGCGGTTCTAGCCGCTTCAGTCCGGAACCGCGCGACCGCTACGGTCGCAGGTTCGAATCCTGCCTCGGGCATGGATGTGTGTGATGCCCTTAGGTTAGTTAGGTTTAAGTAGTTCTAAGTTCTAGGGGACTGATGACCTCAGATGTTAAGTCCCATAGTGCTCAGAGCCATTTGAACCGTTTTTCTGTAAATAAACTTCTCTAGTAAGAAGATTACACTATTCACAATCTCAATGTTGGAAAACTTTTCCCGGAAATCAGCAATCCATTCCTTTCTAGCCACTGCTGTCTTCTTGTTAATACTGCGTGTAAGGTCGTTCGTCTTGGACACTTCAAATGCTGCTCATCGCAGATTGTTAACTGTCATTACGGAAAAAAGACGGCCGAAAAATTTTCTTCTTTTCAGGTAAAAATGACTGACGCCCTCCAAGTACCTTCTGTTGCGTTTAGCACTTAGATTTTTCTCCAAAATTCTCCTCTTCAACGTATTCATTGGAATTCGATAGATGGGTGCAGCAGATTTGGAACCCATGCCTCCGTCACTGCCTGAATTTCTCCCTCCATGTCACCTGGTTTCCATGATGGACTCTCCTTTGCTGTTGTATGTGTACACTATCCGTGTAATTACTTTTATTATTTAATAGTATTGGTTGTTACAATTAGGATATTACATTTTTGATTAATTATTAATATTATGTTTGTTTATTATGATTCATCGCGTGTTATAGTTAAATTTGATCTTTTTTCACATAAATAACATCAAAAACGGAAGATTTTGCTTTCTTGGGTTCCACATCCTCTAAGTGTTTAATAAAAGAATACATTGTCGTTGTAGGCTATAGTGTACTGTATTAAAATCGTGCTAATAACAGGACTTTAATAAATCACAATACAGTCTACAATGGACAATGTATTCTTTTGCAAGAAACGGAAGAAACAGGTTTATTTCTATGACTGGTGTTGAACGTCCCGTCGACATCGCGGTCATTAGTGACGGAGCGCAAGCTTGAATTAGGGAATGGTGGGAAAGAAAACTGGTCGTGCGCTTTCAAAGGAACCATCCCCGCAGTTGCCTGTAGCTATATAGGGGCATCACACAATCTGGATAGCCGAACGGGGATTTGAACTGTTGTGTTGCCGGATGAGAGGCAAATGTGCTAACCACGACGCCACCTCCACCGATTTTTTTATTCGGAGCTGGTATACTGGCAGCCGGATTGCAATTGTGCTTGTCTAGACGCCATTCCACAAAAGTTGTTATTACTTGACATCGACCTACGAATAAGCTATCATCAGTATCGGAATTTGTAGTCAACAAACATCTTTATCAACACAATTAGGCATGAGGAGAGATATTACATCTGGAAACCGTGCAAACATGACTGCGAGACTGAGCAATATCTTGTTTTTTCAAAAGATTATGCATAACTGAGGGGGCTTTCTGTGACAGCTCTGTGAAGTTTCCGTGTGACTACAGCACTACGCGGACTCACAAACTGAAATGATAGTTATGCCCGCCCTTCCCCTACTAATAAGTGATGTGAAATAGAGTGAACACGTAAAATTTGCAGTCGTTAGATTTGTTGGAAGTTTCCCGACTTGATAGACCACAAGTGTCCCGTATCAAACTGTTCGTCTCAACTTGCTACCTCTATATGCTACCTCAGACTGGCCTACAAAAACTACGTAAGCTAAAGCGCATGCGCGTCGAGCTAGTTTTTCAACATTCTCGCGCTCTCTTCGCACTAACCATTTGTTCTAGAGAAAAAAAAGAATAGGAACTATTTTGTACGAAATTTAATTTTGTTTAATTTTGTACTGCGACACCTCTTCGCTGCAGGGTGTGGTTTTCGAGTTATTCAAGAAAAACGTACAAAAGGGATATTAAGTGTGTTCTATCTCGGAAACCATTCGGAATAGGGCATATGCCCATATGAAATTTTTTGTTCAGAATCAATAATACTATCACCCCTGAAACTGTGTGCCTTTCCTCCTGACTCACCCTGTGTATGAGGTATAAATGTGCTATCGGCTGTGACACCCAGGGAAGGGAAATCATAGTCACAAGTCATTTGACAAGTCGATGCCCAGTAACGCAGCCTGCCGACTCTGGTTGAACCACTGTTGTCTCTCAGCTGTATACAGCGCAATACTGTGATGATTATACAAAATTTCAGGAATGATGGAGAGAAGTAACTGTATCAGTCTGAGTTAAGGAACCTGGGTCTGAAACGACAGAGTCGACAATTATAAGAGAAAATCGTTCTCATTGCTCTGATAATGAACCTCTTTACTGCAAACTCTTTACTTACCATATTTTGGGAAGATGTAGTACGGACCAATCCAAGAAAAAATGTCCATCAAACATGGGCTCTAAAGCACATACTTTGAGAGCTATGAGACCGTATTCTTCTTTGCTGCTGTGGAACACTTCTGTTCTACTGAAGAAGAGTTCATAGCTCCAAAGGTATGCATTTTAGCGCCCATGTTTACTGACAGTTTTTTCTTGTTTCGGTCCATACTACCGCTTCCCAATATATGGAAACCGAAGACCTTGCTGTAAAAGAGATCTACTGTTAGGGGTATCAGAACAATTATCGCTTATAACACTCGACTCCGTCGTTTCCGGACTGGGGTTCGTTACCTCAAGTTGATACATTTACCCTTCTCCATCGTCCCTTAAAGTTTGTAACTGTATCAGGGAATCACGCTGTATATTCGACTGTTGGTGATGCTGATCGTTTTCGGCCCAGTTGTGACACTTTATTTTCATAAAAGTCAAAAATATGTGTCACGAAAAGAAACTGATCTGGCGGTAGCTCACTTAGAACTATGTGATAAATAATTTTTCCGCCTTGAACTAATGGTACATGCACGCAATATATGCTATGAAACGTGCCTAGCTCCCGTCATGCCAGGTGCCGATGCGCTGCCCAGTATGCCCAGTGTATTTTTCCTGTCAGCTGTGTTATTTATACCTATGGTCTAATAAACTGCGCCTGATGTATAATTTGTAAGATACTGGTCATTGTAAAGGAGGCGTTGACTAATTGAAACTTCGAAGTTACAACATTCGCACTAAACCATAAATGATGAAATACCAAAACATCAACTGTTTCAGCTTGTACGAAAATAATCACGACAGTTCATACCTAATGGTCACAATGACGTCATTGTGACGACAGTACAGTGACGAATGCAAATATGTACCTCTTATGATGGTTCGCATTAGTAAATCAACAATACTTCTACTGTGGATAATGGCCTTCCATGAAGCTCAAACTCGTCCCACATTTTTCAATAAATTAACTGCAGTTGCAGTTGTCATTTCATTATTGTTAGATTTCGGCTGTGATTCATTTTGCACTTTCCCCTTTAGGTACAAAGTATTTAAAGAAAATGTCTTACGTTAAATATCTGTGTAGATTCAGCAGCTGCCGCTAGACGAAATAAGAAAGGCACAGAAAGAAGAACACAAGTAGACCTCACGTGAAAGTGAAGACACTTCTCGCTGTCGAGGGGAACATCAACGCGTGACTGAAGTACTGAAGGCAACGAGAACTGCCAAATTGCTAGGTATCAGACGTTTCACACATTTGTGGAATGATGAATAGTTTTTGAAACTTCCTGGCAGATTAAAACTGTGTGCCCGACCGAGACTCGAACTCGGAACCTTTGTCTTTCGCGGGCAAGTGCTCTACCAACTGAGCTACTGAAGCACGATTCACGGTCGGTACTCGCAGCTTCACTTCTGCCAGTACCTCGTCTCCTACCTTCCAAACTTTACAGAAGCTCTTCTGCGAATCTTGCAGAACTAGCACTC
Source organism: Schistocerca cancellata (assembly GCF_023864275.1). Lineage (NCBI taxonomy): Eukaryota > Metazoa > Arthropoda > Insecta > Orthoptera > Acrididae > Schistocerca > Schistocerca cancellata. Next base: position 188,536,209 of record NC_064626.1, on the reverse strand, counting down.
CTGAAAGAAAGGATATTGCGGAGACATGGCTTAGCCACAGCCTGGGGGATGTTTGCAGAATGAGATTTTCACTCTGCAGCGGAGTGTGCGCTGATATGAAACTTCCTGGCAGATTAAAACTGTGTGCCGGCCGTGAGTTGTGCTTCGGTAGCTCAGTTGGTAGAGCACTTGCCCGCGAAAGGTAAAAAGGTTCCGAGTTCGAGTCTCGGTCGGGCACACAGTTTTAATCTGCCAGGAAGTTTCATATCAGCGCACACTCCGCTGCAGAGTGAAAATCTCATTCTGGAAACATCCCCCAGGCTGTGGCTAAGCCATGTCTCCGCAATATCCTTTCTTTCAGGAGTGCTAGTCCTGCAAGATTCGCAGGAGAGCTTCTGTAAAGTTTGGAAGGTAGGAGACGAGGTACTGGCAGAAGTGAAGCTGTGAGTACCGGCCGTGAGTCGTGCTTCGGTAGCTCAGTTGGTAGAGCACTTGCCCGCGAGAGGCAAAGGTTTCGAGTTCGAGTCTCGGTCGGGCACACAGTTTCAATCTGCCAGGAAGTTTTATATCAGCACACACTCCGCTGCAGAGTGAAAATCTCATTCTGATGAATAGTTTTTGATCGTGTGGAGGTCTTACTTTCAGTAAACGCTTGTCACTTAGTTCAAAACTTTGCTTAGTAAAAGATTAATAAGAGACAACTGAAGTTACCATCCAGCTTTTAGCGATAAGTGTCTTCGTTGTTACCCAACCGACTCTATAAACACATGCAGCAGGTGTTTCGCCCTCCCCCCCCCCCCTTCAAAAAAAAAAAAACCTGAGCCATCCATTGAAAGGTAGTAAGTTCCTCAGTTGGTTAATTTTAACGTGCTGCATGAGTCACTTGCACACCCACACCTGCCTGATAATATGAAATATGCGTATGGCATTACTGGCTGGGAGGCCCTATATGGATTTTTTGGTCGCATGGCGCAGGTCTTTTTGTGTGACGCCACTTCGACGACTTGCCCGTCGATGATGATGAAATGACGATGAGGGCAACACAAGTCCACACACAGCCCCGAGCGGACGAGGCAAGGAATCGAAACCGAGGTCCAGTGATCGAGAGTCAGCAACGCTAACAAGCTGCTGACCATGTATGATAATGGCGTGCAACGATCCAGTTTTCACATTAATAACTTAATTTGGTCTTACATATGACTGTGTTGTGACTGTTTCCAGGCGACTTAACATGGCAGTGATTAATGCTTTCGCAGTTCACAAGCTTAAAATTTCTGGATATAAATTCTTATATGTAGTAAGATATGCCCATATGGAACTGTTTCTGTTTACTTTTAAATTTCGCTTTTCTAAGTGGTAGGCATGTATATCGTCGGCTAAATGACCAGTTTTAGTAACAGTATGATGGTAGTCGGTTTTAATGAAATGTAGCGACGGTCATTTTTTTCCAGCGTTTTTATTATCCACTTCAGTATTCCTTGTGTTCTGTTGTAAGTGTAAGAAACTTCTGCTGAGGAATTTGTATTGCTTTGCTGATAAAATTCCTGACTCCTTAACTGGGCACAGTACACCACATATTGTAATTAAAAATATTAATAGTGTTACTATGGAACGCTTTTGTTTGGTTAAAATTTCTAACAAAAAATAAATTATTCTAGAATACAATTCCCTATGACATCATTGAATGAAAAGAAGCAAAATTTGATCTCTCAGTAATTTTTTTCTCTCTGAAACTTCCAATGTCACAAGGTAAAAATGTGAGAAGTTAGTTGTGGATGATATTTTCTACTTAACTAGTCATCAAAATGTAAACCACACCACACTCTGCTTGCTTTGAACTGAAAACTCCATGAATTTTGATTTTTCGCATCAGAATATGTAGTTTGGACTCTTCTGTCACACATCTCTTCATGACCCAACAAGTAAAGCACACAATGTTGTTTACAAAGAGTATGTCAAAGCAGAGTTATGTGTATTTAGGTGAGATAACAAATAATATGTACACCAGGTAAGTATACACATTTCTGAGTGTCTACACCGAAGCATACTCGTAATGCATATGTACTGCAGCTTTGTTTTTTAAGTCGTTACAATTTTAACTACTTATAATTTTCATTATTATGTATGTGAATCAGGAAATTTTAATCAGATGTTCATGGTACTATTACATGAAGCACGTAACGAAACGAGTCGTATACTAATGGAGACTTCTTAATAGCTATGGAGTAACATAATTTCTCTGCTTAAAACAGTCGCGTAGCTTTCACGTAACTGAAGTTATTAATATTGTCTTTTCTGTTGCAGTACATGGGTTCATTTCCCGTGTCGGGACAGGACCACGCCAGCCGTGCCGAGTATATGAGATCGCAGTTACTGCGTATGAGGGTAAGTCTATTTCTTGTAATATGCTCGTTAATGACAGGTTTTTCCTTTGTGTCAACGTATTGTGATCCAATTTTGTAGTTCCAGTGGAACTTAAGACATGGTTATGTATAGCTGTGTTGTTAGTAATACGTTCTTGATCCGTTTATCAGACCCAATACGCACCTAGGGGCGAAAATTTTAAGGTTGCTACAATATTATGATATATAAAAATCATGACTGGCTGAGCAGCTATAATCAGTTGTCATTCCAAATGCTTGAGGTGGTCTGTTGCTGTACCGATTGATTAATGCCGTTCTTAATGCTTGAGGATGGTGTTTTGATTGTGGAACTGGTAGTGCGTAATTTAATAAAGTAGAGACATAAAGCTGTTCCACCAAATCATGATTTTTGAAAAAAAATTAAAAGTTTTAAATTGTTGTCTCCTCAAAATAAGATTACATATTATTGTGTACTCTGTTGTGATGTGTGCTGATCATCGTAAAGATTATCTTTTGTACACAGATAGTAGAAATCCGAACATACTTGGTATAGGAATCCTACATTTAGACTGAGTGGAACTGTTAAATAAAATTGTAGATATAGATGGATACAGCTCAGACACCGAAATACGTACCGGTTGCAACAAACTGCTTATCAGAAGTAGACGTAATGCAGTAGAAGTAACGCATTTTACTGGAAGTAACTCACTAGTATTGAAATGTGCGGATGAAACAATTAAAGAACTGTACAAGAAATTGAACTTTGAAATTCAAGCATGCTATCGAACTCTGTAGAACCAGAGCTTCTAAGCGTTGCGTCAGAGACTTAGAGAGAGTCTGGATATGATCGTGGGGATAAATCTCTCTGCGCCATTTATACACGATTTCGCTGTTCGTCCACTTATGCGTTGCAATAGGAAGAAATGAATCTATTTCTACATAGATACTCCGCAAGCCACCGTACGGTGCTGAATCGTGAGCAATGTGATTGTTTCCTTTTAATGCAACAATTAAGTGGACGAATAACAATGTACACGAAGTGGGCTGGCTGGCTGAGTAGGCAGTGCCAAACAATCTTGTTGGAAGATGGTTTGCATATTTCTCGCCGTATATGGACGAGCATCCTGGCATTACGTTCCTGAAATGTGGCGTATGAAACGCCTGAAGAACTGCCCCAACTTCTTCATTTCAGAGTAGCACTTTAACTATTTCTGTAAAATATTCCAGTCCCTGTTTTCCCCTGTTCCCTCTGTCTATAGCTCCCTCTGGTAACATGGAAGTTTGTCGCGTCCAGCGAGTGGTCTAGACGTTCAGTGACATTGGAGACTGGAGAAGGCTTGTCCAGTCAGCTAACGTGGAGATGGCTGACTGGAAATTTGGAAATGTTTTGGAACTCGGTCGCGAAATAATCGAACATAGACAAGACCTGAGTAACTACAACATCTAATCTCACGTCTGAGCAAGAACTGGATTACGACTTACACTACTCCTGACTGCACTACTCCTGGTTGCAACGTCCTATGAAAGGTACGCTGAGTATGAGCGCGAGCAGAGGCAGAGCGAATACTTCAAAGTCCAGGCCCCGGGACTGAGCCACACAGACTTCCCTTCTGGACCGTTGTCTGTTCTGAACTCTCTCTTTGGACACTGCCTTTATACTGTGCGGTAGGCTACATCGCCTCTGCCACGTTGGTGCTTCCGGTCTCCGCCCTCGGGGTATTGTGTGACCATACATGGTGACTGCCAACGCACTACCATACCTTCCGGTTCTCCACGTGAGCTCACGTGATATATCGTGAGCCTACATAACATTTTCGGCCAACGCCCAAACCAATGCCTTTCCTGTAGCGTCTCCTTCGTACTCAGAGTTCTATGTAGAAAACTTATTCGTGCTGGCTGCTGTACTGTTGCCTTTCAGACGCTGCATTTTTTAAATATGCGACAAGTTATTCCCCGTTGGCTTTACACATGTCCTTCTATCACGTGTCTTCTTCCAATCAGCGTTTTTCACTGGTTTTCTCGTCGATTCTGCGCAGGACCTATCTTCAAAGTTCACAAAATTTTTAGCATCCTTCCGCAGTACAACACTTGGAAATGCTTCGAGTCTCTATTTTTTCATATTCCATGTTTCACCTTCTTTCAGTACTGTTTTTCAGGTCCTAGGTACACTTCCAGAAATTTCTACCTTAAATTGAGGCCTGTCTTTGCATTTAGTAGACTTCTTTTTGCTTGGAATGCCTTCTTTACCAGCAACAGTCCACTTGTTATATCCTCTTATATCATTCGTTTCAGATGCAACATTATTTCTTCAGTTCTTCTGCTTCGAGGTTCCTGGTTTTGGTGTTAAATTATCGTTAATCTCGTTTCTGCTACTTATAATTACGTTCGCCTTTCTTTGATTAAGTGTCAGTCCACAGTCTGATATCACTGGAATGTTTGTTCCATTCACCAGGTGTTCCAATTCTTCCTCATTTCCACTGGGGACGGTAGTTATCATGGAATCTTGTGAAGCCTATAAAACCTCCTTGTAGTTGCTATTGTTCACATTGGCCTAAATATGTAGGATTTCAGGTCATATTTGATATCCGATGGAGTGCCAAACTATTATATTAGCCGTTTGTGAACTATGCTGCTGAAAAATGGTGACTATCAGACCTTTCTAATATTTTTTTCATTGTTGTTTGCAGTACATACTTGTCTGCGGTTCATAACGTAGAATCACAATTTTATTACTTAGGTGGTACATCAGCAGAGTCTAAACCTTCTGTACTAAATACAGAACAAATAATGGTTATTACACTCATGGTAACTGAAAACAAAAACATTTTTTTCCGATTAATGAGGGCGAAAAGATGAAGCATAATCAAAGAAAGACGTCGTTGGCCAAACACACCAGTATAATGGCAAATCACCCTTTTGACGAGACTGTTTTAGTTAGAAAAACAGTTTCAACATGGTTAACAAATTATCTTGAGATCCAAAACTAAGGTGCATATCGAAGATGGTGAAAGAGGCTAGCATACAACAATAGCCGGCCGGAGTGACCGAGCGAATCTAGGCGCTACAGTCTGGAACCGCGCGACCGCTACGGTCGCAAGTTCGAATCCTGCCTCGGGCATGGATATATGTGATGTCCTTAGGTTAGTTAGGTTTAAGTAGTTCTGAGTTCTAGGGGACTCATGACCTCAGATGTTAAGTCCCGTAGTGCTCAGAGCGATTTGAACCATACAACAATAAACCACGCGAAATGTACACGCTATGCCTCAAGATAAACTACGTTGCCAGTCAAGTAACGTTTTCGTATGCCAAGGGTCTCACTGAAGTGAAAACTAACTTCCTGATGTTAAAATAAATAAAACAGACTAAAATGTGACATTAATACACATCAAGTGCTACAAAATGAGATTCAAAACCTTTGAAGACCGTCGACATTTTCTAAATCCGTAATGACTGGATGCCAATAGACGTTCTCTTCGAGGAAATTCATAATGTTCGAGCATAATATGTATTCCGAGATACTGCTGCAGATCGACGTTAATAATATGGGCTTGTAAATTAGTGGGTTACTCCTACTGCCTTCCTTGAATATTCTTGTGACCTTTGCAGCTTTCCAGTCTGGGTACGGACCTTTCGTCGAGGGAGCGGTCGTATATGAGTGTTAAGTCTGCAGATGTTACATCAGCATACTCTGAAAGCAACCTTATTAGTATACAGTCTACTCTGAAAGCAACCTAATTAGTGTACAGTCTGGATCGGAAGACTTGCTTTTAATAAGTGATTTAAGTTGCTTCACTACTCCGAGGGTATCTACTTCCAAGTTACCCGTGTTGGTAGCTGTTTATGATTCGGATTCTCGAGTACTTACTTCGTCTTTTTTGGCTAAGGAATTTCGAAGAGCTGTGTTTAGTAACTATGCTTTAGCAGCAATGCCGTCGATAGTATTTCCAGTGCTATGCGCAGAGAAGGCATTTATTGAGTCTTGCACCTAGCACGCTTATTTAGAATATCTTTGGATTTTCTGCCAGGTTTTGAGACAAAGTTTCGTTGTGGAAAATATTACAATCATCTCACATTGAAGTCCGTCCTAAATTTCGAGCTTCTGTAAAAGACCGCCGATCTTGGAGATTTTGCGTCTGTTTGAATTTGGTATGCTTTTTCCGTTGTTTCTGAAATAGTGTTCTGACCCGTTTTGTGTACCGAAGAGGTCAGCTCCGTTTGTTAGTTTATTTGGTATAAATCTCTCAGTTTCTGTCGACAGTATTTCTCTGAATTCAAGCCACATCTGGTCTACACTTGCATTGGCTCTGAGTACTATGGGACTTAACATCTATGGTCACCAGTCCCCTAGAACTTAGAACTACTTAAACCTAACTAACCTAAGGACATCACACAACACCCAGTCATCACGACTACACTTGCATTGTTAGTTTAGAAAGAGTGGAAACTGCCTCTCAGGGGCATCAAGCGAATTATCATCTGAGTTGCTATGAGGTCAAGTACGTTTTCACAACCGCTTACTATTCCAGTGGGCTCACGAACTAACTGCTCGAGATAATTTTCAGAGAATGCGTTTAGCACAATTTCGGACGACGTTTTGTGTATACTTCAGGATTAAAACAATATTTCTCGGCAAAGTATCGAGGATAAATTGAAGTCACCACCAACTATAACTCAATGAGTCGGGAACGTGTTTGAAATTTGACTCAAGTTTTATTTGAACCTTTCAGCAATTGTTTCATCAGAGTTGGGATGTCTCAAAGTCAAATTGCTATGAGCCCTATGGGACTTAACTGCTGAGGTCATCAGTCCCATAGAACTTAGAACTACTTAAACTTAACTAACCCAAGGACATCACACACATCCATTCCCGAGGCAGGATTCGAACCTGCGACCGTAGCGGTCGCGCGATTCCAGACTGTAGCGCCTAGAACCGCTCGGCCACTCCGGCCGGCTGGGATGTCTATAAAAGGATGCAATTATTATTTTATTCCGTTTGTCAAGAACGATCTGTAGCGATACTAACTCACACGAAATATCTGCTTCAGTTTCGCTACGAGATAAACTAATACTAATCGCAACATATACGCCACCACTAACTGCATTTAACATAACCTTTCTAAAAAACAATAGGTCCTTCGTAAAAATTTCGGCTGAACGTATCTCCGGCTTTAGCCAGCGTTCAGTGTATATAACGATTTGAGCATCAGTGCTTTCCATTAGCGCTTGAAGATCTGTTACTTTTACAAAACAGCTACGACAATTTTCGTAACTCGGAAACGACGTAATTTTCGATAAATTTGTCTATTTATGAAATTAAAGAATTTCCCACAAAGTAGTTCTGAGTGACGTTTTCTCGACAGACCAAATATATGGCAAGTAGTGAATGTTGAAGTTAGCGTTATTTTGGGCGCCTCGTTATGCTATGAAGTTCGTTCAAACGACAAAATGGAAGCTCTCATCACTCGTACGATTAAAAGGTATTTCAATGACTTATGAAAATGACATAATAACTATTTGGAATTTGGTACTAACAATTATTATCGTAATATTATATTATTAATTCAATAATTTTAAAGAAATTTGAAACATGTTTCCTTCAAACTTACAGACAGATTAAAACTTTGTGCTGGACCGGGACTCGAACTCGGGTCCTTTGGCCATTCACTGCTATACCTGGCAGAACTGCAGCTATGAGGACAGGTCGTGAGTCGTCCTTGGGTAGCTCAGTTGCACTTGCCCGCGAAAGGCAAAGGTCCCGAGTTCGAGTCTCTGTCCACCACACAGTTTTAATCTGCCAGAAAGATTCATATCAGCGCACACTCCGCTGCAGATTGAAAATATCATGTTTCATTCACTTCGCACGTCATGCTCCACTGCCCTCGTCTTTACTAGATTCGTCTGACAAATGAGAATATATATTGGTATGTTATGGCTACGTAAGATAATAGATGACTAATTTCAGTTTGCACTAGATAATACGTAGATAATCGTTTAATTATTATAATTAAAAGTAATTGTAACAAATTAGAGTTGAAACTGATAAACAGTGTTTCTTAAAATAATTAAGTCATGAGATTTCACAACGGGAAAACTTAAAAGTAATAAAATGAAATACTCTTTATCTTCAACTCTAGCACTTCTCGTTTCAGTTTCCTGCTCCTCCTCTGTTTCCAACACGGCTTCTTCCAAGTCTTACCAATCGAGGTGGCTGACATTCTCGCAGACTGTATCGCAGTTGATGCAGAACTTCAAGCAGTGGAGCCCTGTTTTTCGGCACCTACAAGAGTAGTCTCGGCAGCCAGTTTTGCATTTGGATGCGACATTGGGCAGCTTTACAGCTCCCTCTAGGACAATGGAAGTCATTCCCTTATGTCTTAACAGATGTTCTATCATCCTGTCTCTTCTCCTTATCAGTGTTTTCCACATATTCCTGTCCTCTCCGATTCTGCGCAGAACCCCATCATTCCTCACCTTATCAGTCGACCTAATTTCAACATTCGTCTATAGCACCACATCTCAAATCCTTCGACACTCCTCTGTTCCGGTTTTCCCACAGTCCATGTTTTACTACTATACACTTCTGTACTACAGACGTACATTCTCAGAAATTTCTTCCTCAAATTAAGGCTGATATTTGATATTATTAGACCTCTCCATTGCTAGTCTGCTTTTGATATCCAACCTTTCTCCGTCCGTCATCGGTTATTTTACTGCCTAGGTAGCAGAATTCCTTAACTTCATCTTTTTCGTGGCAATCAATCCTGATGTTAAGATTCGCACTGTTCTCATTTCTACTGCTTCTCATTACCCTCGTCTTTCTTCAATTTACTCTCAGTCCATACCCTGTACTCATTAGACCATTCCGTTCAGCAGATCATGTTATTCTTCCTCACTTTCACCCAGGATAGCAATGTCATCAGCGAATCGCAACATTGATATCCTTTTACCTTGAATTTTAATTGAATTTTAATTCCTCTCCTGAACCTTTCTTTTATTTCTATCATTGCTTCCAAGATGTACAGATTGAACAGTAGGAGCGAAAGGCTTGTCTTACACACTTTTTAATACGAGCACTTCGTTCTTGGTCGTCCACTCTTATTAGTCCCCCTTGGCTGTTGTACATATTGTATATGATCCGTCTCTCCCTATAGCTACCCCTACTTTTTTCAGAATGTCGAACATCTTGCACCATTTTACAGTGTCGAACGCTTTTTCCAGGTTGACAAATCGTATGAAAGTGTCTTCAGTTATTAACCGCAACGTCAGAACTGCCTCTATAGTACCTTTACTTTTCCTAAAGCCAGACTGATCGTCATCGAGCGCATCCTCAATTTTCTTTTCCATTCTTCTGTATATTATTCTTGTAAGCGACTTGGATGCATGAGCTGTTAAGCTGGTTATTCGGTAATTATCGCATCTGTTAGCTCTTGACATCTTTGGAATTGCTTGGATGATGCTGTTCGGAAAGTCAGATGGTATATCGCCAGACTCACACATTCTACAAACCAACGCGAATAGTCGTTTTGTTGCCACTTCTCCCAATGAGTTTAGACATTCTAATGGAATATAATCTATCGCTTCTGCCTTATTTGATCTTAAGTCCTCCATAGCTCTTTTAAATTCTGATTCTAATACTCAACCCCCTATCACTTCTAAAATGTCTCCTGTTTCTTCTTCTGTCACATCGGACAAATCTTCCTCTTCATAGAGGCTTTCAATGTATTCTTTCCACTTATACACTATCTTCTCTGCATTTAACAGTTAATATTATCACCCTTGTTTTTAATGTCACCGTAGGTTGTGTTGACTTTCCTGTATACTGAGTCTGTCCTTCCGACAATCATTTCTTTTTCGATGTCTTCACATTTTTCCTGCAGCCATTTCGTCTTAGCTTCCTTACACTTCCTACTTATTTCATTTCTCAGCGACTTGTATTTCTGTATTCCTGAGTTTCCGGAACATTTTTGTACTTCCTCCTGTCATCGACGAATTGAAGTACTTATTCTGTTGCCTATGGTTTCTTTGCAGTTAACTTCTTTGTACCTATGTTTCCCTTCGCAACTTCAGTTTGGCCCTTTTTAGACATGTCCATTCCTCTTCAGCTGTACTGCCTATTCTTTATTGCTGCATCTATAGCCTAAGAGAACTTCAACCGTATCTCGTCATTTCTTAGTACTTCGGTATCCCACTTCTTTGAATATTGATTTTTCCTGAGTAAAGTCTTAAGCCTCAGCCTACTCTTCATCACTAGTATGTTGTGATCTGAGTCTATGTCTGCTCCTGGGTACGCATTACAATCCAGTATCTGATTTCGGAATCTCTTGTCTGACAATGATGTAATCTAACTGATATCTTTCAGTATCACCCGGCCTTTTCCAAGTATACCTCCTTCTTTTGTGATTCTTGAACAGAGTATTCAGTACTACTAGCTGAAACTTGTTACAGAACTCAATTAGTCTTTCAATTCTTTCATTCCTTTTCCCAAGCCCATATTCTCCTTTAACCTTTTCTTCTACTCCTTCTCCTAAAACTGCATCCTAGTCCCCTATGATTATTAGGTTTTCATATCCCTTTACATACTGTACTACCCTTTCAATATATTCTCATACATTTCCTCTATCTTCAGCTTGCGACGTTGGCATGTATACCTGAACTATCGTTGTCGATGTTTGTTTGCTGTCGATTCTGATTAGAACAACCCTATCACTGTACTGTTCACAGTAACACACACTCTGCCCTACCTTTCTATTCATAACGAATCCTACTCCCATTATACCATTTTCTGCTGCTGTTGATATTACGCTATACTCATCTGACCAGAAATAGCTGTCTTCTTTCCACTTCACTTAACTGATCCATACTATATCTAGACTGCGCCTTTGCATTTCCCTTTTCTGATATTTTATTTCCCCTACCACGTTCAAACTTCTGACATTACACCCCCCACTCCCTCCACCCCCCACCCCCCGGATCGTGGGACGTTAACCTTTCGTTTTTCATTCAATCCTTTTCTCATGGTAACCTCCCCCTTGGCATTCCTCTCACGGAGATCCGAATTGGGGACTATTCCGGAATCTTTTGCCAGTTATTATGACACTTCTTCAGTTACTGGCAACATGTCCTGTGGATACACATTACGTGTGTTTAATGCAGTGGTTACCATTGCCTTCTGTATCCCCATGCCTTTGATCATAGCTGATTCTTCCAAATATAGGGGCAGTTTCCCACCCCTAGGACAAGAGTGTGCTCTGAATCTCCAACCGCTTCTCCACCCTCGTTGACAAGGCCGTTGGCAAAATGAGGGGTAACTTATGCCGGCCGTCTTCGGCCGCCAACGCAGATTATTAATCAAAATTTAAGCAGCAGTGGGATTCGAACCCGGTATTAAAGACGTTTTTTGTTATGAATAAAAGACGCTACCCCTACTTTTTTTATTTCTATTTTTTTATTTTTAATTTTTTTTATTTTTTTGTTGTTGATCGTTGTGTCTGCTCGGAGCGGACACGGTGCAAATGCAGTGTTTGTATATCTTGTTAAATATTTGCATGTCATGTTCTTCAGTGTAGCGATTCATCTCGCTTTAGCCTGATTGTCTAGAGAAGAAATAGGATAGCTGCCACAGACTGCATGCAAGAACAACATTTCTCTCAAACAGGGTGGCCAGTTCTGTGGGGGAGTAAAACTGCTGTCGTATTTTCCCTCTACCTGGTTTTATTAATAAAATATTACATTATTTATTGAGGCCTGTTAGAATGACGAGAATGTCCACGTAAGCGACTACGGCGGTTGAATATATGTGGGGCCGAAGATAGTGCTGTGTTGATAATCAAGTATCAGGATCTTTCACAGCCTACTTGGAAGCTATGACTGCTTCGGCCAATTTTTCGATTAATATTCGTATCAAGCGGATTAGAGAGGAATTTTACCTGAGTGACACGGGTTGCCAACGTTTCACAGAAAATTATTTCTGCAGAGCTGTGTTCCTGGGACCTTCTCGCTCTCGTTACTGCTGGTGCTCAACTTGTCAGGGTAATTATCAAACAGTACATTAATTTCGTACAGCACTTTGATTAGATAAAGAAAACATAGCTATTACAGATATCTGAAAATCACTGCTATTACAGATATCTGAAAATCACTGCCCATTGTGCCCGCCGGCCGAAGTGGCCGTGCGGTTAAAGGCGCTGCAGTCTGGAACCGCAAGACCACTACGGTCGCAGGTTCGAATCCTACCTCGGGCATGGCTGTTTGTGATGTCCTTAGGTTAGTTAGGTTTAACTAGTTCTAAGTTCTAGGGGACTAATGACCTCAGCAGTTGAGTCCCATAGTGCTCAGAACCATTTGAACCCATTGTGCCGTACTACTCGATGCAGCAGGTATCGCACGCGAGGAGGAGGGAGTCAGTGCCAAATCACATATATTTTATTCCTATACCGCGACAAGCATCAGCTAATAAATACCCCTGTAACGTCGTGACACTACTGAAGTGTGGTAGCAGCACGCGGGATGGGTGATGATGGTGTTTGGTTTGTGGTGCGCTCAACTACGCGGTCATCAGCGCCCGTACAAAGTCCCAGTTTTTAAAACCCAATTTTTTTACACAGTCCAATCGAGCCACTGTCACGAATGATGATGACGATGATGAGGAAGAGGAGGAGGAGGAGGAGGACACACAAACGTCGAGTCCCCGGGAAGCGAAAATCCCCAACAAAGCCGGGAATCGAACCCGGATGCAGGATGGGTGTGGGCAGGGTGGGGGGAAGGGGTAGCATCGTTTCCGAGCTTGAAAAACCCAAAAGATTCCCATATTTCATAAATTATTTCGATTTCCAACCCACTTCCGTCCCAAAATTAATGGCAGAAAAATATTTTCTGGCGCATATAGCTCAGCTGTTTCACAACGTATCTGAGCATTTTATATAATTTTAATGGCGATCAAACAAGTTCCGGAAACAGTTTGTCCTCAGTGATATTACTACTGCTAAAACGTTATTTTGGAAGGATTCATCAATTTCTTTAAATGATGAAAGAGTCCAAGAATTTTTGTCTTTTTGTGGTGCGCATTGAAAAATTTTGTGTTGGCTGTTCGGGTCCGCGCCGTAGATTTTTCGTGAAAACTACGGGATAATATCATAAGAAGCGTTTCAGATTAATGTGTATTTTAATTATTAATATCTTTAATAAAATGGTTAGTCAGAATAGAATAATGGTCACAGAATAGACAATCGGAAGTTTGGACTGTCACTGTCCACTGTATGTCCGAAGGGCTACCTTCGTTATAGCTTTGCCCCATTTTGTTTCATTTCCTTTTCGACGTTGCATTCGGTAGCACCGACCTTTTTAACCCTTTTTGTATTGCTTTCGAATTCATCTTTCCTCTGATTTGCATTTCTTGTAATTCCCAGCTAGTTTACAAATCAGATAAAAATATTTATTTTGTAATTTTCAGTTTAATACAAATTTTCACTTAACACCAGCAAATATTTTTATTGTGTCGTTTTGTGTGTCAGCAGTGCTCACACTCTTCACAATTAAACCCGAACGACTATCCTGGTTAAACGCGTTTCCGCGCTACATCAGTTTATAGTTGTACATAAAGCTAATTCATAAAAACCAAGCGCATGCCTTTACACTGGTTTGATGATGTCACAATAAAAACAAACGATAAACACCTACAGATGACATATATCCGTTTCGGTTTGAACTATTGTTTACGTCTGATTAGTCTTTTAGTTGTTTGCGATTAATATCTGACGTTATTTTGTCGCACAAGAAAGTTCGACCGACGAAAGACTAGACGTTTTCGCGTAGAAACGAAACCGTTAAGGGATAAACCAGACGAATACTAACTTCACCAACCTGTTCACTTCACGTCTGAAGAGTTATGTCCATTAAGAAAGGAAAGCTGTGTCATATTTGACAGGAACTCCTCTATTCAGTCCCAAAGCTGGCCTGATATTCCGTAGCTTTTATATGGTAACTAAGCGACAGTGGCAATTTTCTTCGAACGCCTTCTGGGTGTCTTCTGCCTTTTGGGTCTCTAACAGAGTGAGTAGTGTTTCACAAGTTCGTTGTTTACGGATTCCACGTTGATTCCTACACAGGAGATATTCAGCCACCAGGAAAGTATTATTACGCGAACAGAAAATTTGTTCCAACATTCTGCAACAGACTGGTGTCGGAGATTTATTGTTGTGTGCGCGTGTTCGACGACCTCCGTTGCAAATGGGAATGACCTGCGCATTTTTCCATGTATTTAGAACGCTTTATTGGTCCAGTGACCTGTCGTAGGCAGCTGCTAGTAGCGGAACACGTACTTTTTGTATACTTTGTGTAGAATCGGATTTTTATCTCATGAGGTACGGTAGCCTTTCTTCTGTTGAGCGAATTTAGTTTATTTTCCATCCCACTCTCACTTATTTCACTATCTGGTATTTTCTTGGTCGTACGACGATCGAAAGAAGGAAAAGTAGTATGGCTCTGAGCACTATGCGACTTAATATCTATGGTCATTAGTCCCCTAGAACTTAGAACTACTTAAACCTAACTAACCTAAGGACATCACAAACATCCATGCCCGAGGCAGGATTCGAACCTGCGACCGTAGCGGTCACGCGGTTCCAGAGTGAAGCGCCTAGAACCGCAAGGCCACAGCGGCCGGCGGAAAAGTAGTAAATCTTCCTGAGTGAAAGAATTTTGCAAAACGGAATTTGGTAGATCAGATTTTGCTCTGTCATCATTCGGTTCAATGCCATAATGGTCACTGGTTATATGAATACATGGCTTTACTCCATTTACTGATCACTCCGCTAATTTTCGTTCGGAACTAGTTTGTCTACGAGGCCTTGAGTACGTTTAAATCAGCGATGAAGCTCTCTTTACTTTCGGAGCAACTTTCTAACACGTTTGTCTAACTACGGCTGCTCTTTCCCTTCTGTTATAACTTTGTTTGGAACAAACGTGTCTAAGGCATGTTTTATAGTGTTCTTGAACTTTATCCAGTTGTGCTCAACATTTTCAGTGTCAGACATGAATGTTTGATGCTGACTGCTCAGGTAATCTGAATTTCTTGTCACACTTGCTAAGAATAAATCTCTTTCTACTTCTCTTCACATTCCTTTTGAAAACAGTAACGCCATACGATGACTGTTCCCTACTTTATGATAATTGAGTTCGCAGCTTTTTGCAACCGGGAGATCTAGGATGTTACCCTCACGGGTCGATCCGCTTACAGACTGACGTCAGAGATACAAACCTACTGTGTTGTCCGCGTGTTCCACGAACTTTATTCTAAATTGGCCCGCCACGAATTCCGCACTTGGGCCTTCCTCGTCGTTTCAGAGTAGCACTTGCACCGTGCATCCTCAGTTATCTGCTGGATTCATTCCAATCTCTGACTTCCTATGCATTTTTTGTGCTTTGCAGTGTTCTCTGATACCATGGAGATTATTCCCTGATGCCTTAACACAGGCCCTATAATCCTGAACCTTCTTCTCGTCAGTGTTTTCCATTTGTTCTTTGTCGATTCTGAGGAGGAATTGCTCCCTCATTATCTTATCAGTCAATTTGATTTTCAACGTTCTTCTATGGCACCACAACTGAAACGCTTCGATTGTCTTGTGTATCAGTTTTTCCACAGTCCATGTTTCACTACCCTACAATGCTGTGCTCCAAACATACAGTCTCAGAAATTTATTCCCGAATATGAGGCCTATGTTTGCTACTTGTAGAATTCTCTTGGCCAGGAATGCCATTATTACCAGTGTTACCGAGCGGGGTGGCGCAGTGGTTAGACACTGGACTCGCATTCGGGAGGACGACGGTTCAATCCCGCGTCCGGCCATCCTGATTTAGGTTTTCCGTGATTTCCCTCAATCACTCCAGGCAAATGCCGGGATGGTTCCTCTGAAAGGGCACGGCCGACTTCCTTCCCAATCCTTCCCTAATCCGATGAGACCGATGACCACGCTGTCTGGTCTCCTTCCCCAAAACAACCAACCAACCATTACCAGTGTTATTCGGCTTATATATGTCCTCCTTGCTCCATCTGTCATGGGTTACTTTGCTGCCCACTTAGCAGAATTCCTTAACTTTGCCTACATCGTGACCACTGGTAAAATTTCTTGTTATTATCATTTCTGCTACACTGATTAGCTTTCACTTTTTTCTGTTTACTCTCTGTCTATTTCCTCCACTCATTACACTTTTCATCCAATTCGACAGCTCGAGTGATTATTCTTCACTTTCATTTCGGATTGCGACATCATCAGCGAATCTTTTCACCCTGAATTTTACCCCCACCTTTGAGCCTTTCTTTCATTTCCGTCAATGCTTCTGCGATGTATGAATGGAACCAAAATGACGAAACACTGCATCATTGTCTAATACTCTTTCTACTACTAGCATTTTATTCTTGGTCTTCCAAACCCATCCACTGCTGGTTCTTTTACGAATGGTGTATCACCCGTCTTTCCCTGTAGCTTCCCTATAGTTGAAAAATTTCCTCTAATACCATAAAATTATCAGGAAGTTTAGGTGCAATCTACTGAATTTTTTCCGTGCAATGTTCTGCTTGTGGGGCAGTGGAGACGATAAAAGCATCCGATAATCACGTTTGATCCACCTTTAAGACATATCTTCACTCAAGTTATTACGAATTTGGAATCTGTACCAACCTCACCAGGCAGTATTAACCTCAGCAGATATTACTATACTTTTTACGACTATAAGTACACCTCCTTCACTGCCGTCGAGCCTGTCTTTGCGATGTGCAACACATCCAGAATTTAAAATTACCTTGCTGCTGACATGGGATATTGTAATACTGGGTACAGTTTTAACATTTTCTAACAAGAAAGATAAAGAGACGGAGAACGAACAGGATGGAAAGACGACACTGCATAAATTCCTATGCACATAATTAGTCACTTTTGCTACCATTCGAGCTTAGTGTGGAACAGCGCTCTGTTATAAGAACTGCTCCCCAAATTTTAATACTCACCTGGCCATCTTGTGACGTGTAACTCATTCGGCATTATCTTTCAGCATTTCTCGGCTCCGTCTTCCACCGTTACTCATCTTCGGGCGGCTGGCTTCGGAATTAGCTGGGAGACTCTTTCCGTGCTTCAACCCTCTTCCCCCCTTTCTCTCTCTCTCTCTCTCTCTCTCTCTCTCTCTCTCTCTGCGCTCTTCCTCTCCCTATCCCTCTCATTCTCTTTTATTCACTTATAAATAAGTCTTGAAAAGTTTTTCATTAACTTCTGAGGTACTTTCTTTTCTCCGCGCGGGATGATGAATATCTTTAGTCCAGCCTCCGACTGGCGTCTTCCTTTCCTCCCGAGCTACTTCTTCCCTGATGAGGTTCAAAGACACGGTCAGGGGGAGGGTGGGAGGGCAAAAGGCACAGCGGGCTCCTCGAGCCGTGGATTAGTGTTTCGCTCAGTGCTGCTCGGTGACTTTGTTTCAATTAGGGGCCAGGAATTTAAACGTGCCCGCCGCTGCTCAGCTCCCTCGGACGGGAGCAGCGATACCTTCCTGTCCCGTGGCCAGACACCGGAGCAGTTTTTGTGCCACGTCGCGAGCAAGGCTGAATTTTAATTAGCGGCGTTTTAAGAGCAGCGCCTCGAGAAAGAAACGGCGGCCACCTCCGTCGTAAATCAGAATTTCCGTTTCCTTAACGCGACGTTTACTGGCCGCTCTACGGGAGTGCGAGGCGAGTAATTTTGCGAGAGAGATTCTCAGACACCACCTTGTCTTCAGTCAAGTTATATGCGCCATTAACGAATTTAAACTGTCCATAAAAACGTTTGAGATGAAAGTACTGACATCATGAAATACTGCAAATACCGCGATGTTCCAGCTAATCACAAAATGACTAAAATATGTTAATAGCAAATAAAACGTATAATTTGTAAATAGGCTGTTTAGGTTTTTATATTGGTAACGCCTCGTAGCGCTCTGTATGAAAATCACTGGCTGTGCTGTATGCAGTCTGCGGCTGGTTTGCATTGTTGTTTGCTATTGTAGTGTTGAGCTGTTGGCTGTTAACAGCGCGTAGCGTTGCGCAGTTGGAGGTGAGCCGCCAGCAGTGGTGGATGTGGGGAAGTGAGCTGGCGGATTTTTGAGAGCGGATGATCTGGACGTGTGTTCATCAGAGACAGAACATTTGTAAGAATGGATGTCATGAACTGCCATATATATTATGACTTTTGAACACTATTAAGGTAAATACATTGTTTGTTCTCTATCAAAATCTATCATTTGTTAACTATGCCTATCAGTAGTTAGTGCCTTCAGTAGTCTGAATCTTTTATTTAGCTGGCAGTAGTGGCGCTCGCCGTATTGCAGTAGTTCGAGTAACGAAGATTTTTGTGAGGTAAGTGATTTGTGAAAGGTATAGGTTAATGTTAGTCAGGGCCAGTCTTTTGTAAGGATTATTGAAAGTCAGATTGCGTTGCGCTAAAAAATATTGTGTGTCAGTTTGGTGTTGATTAGAATAGGTAAAGAGCGAAATGTCTGGGTACGTTCAGTTTTGCTCAGCTGTTTGAAAATCAAATAATGTAAGAGATTTATCAGCACAGTAATTCAATAATTTTTCTAAGGGGACGTTTCAAATTGTGTAAGTGAAAATTTCTTATTGCACTTATAACTGTGATTAGGGAGCGTAGAACAAAGGAAACTGGTTCACCTTTATGTTTGGAGCAAACAACGAAGTTTTTATGGTAAAATATCTGAAGGAACACTTTTAAACACTTATAGGATATTGCTGCACGAAAGTGAGTGATGCCTTGTAAAGAGGAAGCAAGAAGGATATATTCAGAGTGCTTGAGTGGAAAGTTTGAGAGCAGCTAATCAATGTGTAGGGCGAGACGAAAACGTTAGGATAGGTCTCAGTGTAAAAAATAAGTTAACATAAACTGAGTAACGGTTGAGAACACAAGCAAAAATTGACCCCTAGAGACTGTTAATCAAATAAAAAAGAGAAATAAAGTAAACTAACAGAGGATTATGGTGCTGGCACACGAAAGTAAAACCACGACAAAATTGTCATATTTAAATAGTGTCTGTGAGATACGATATACATTTACATTTTGATGTTGAAACCATTTAGCTCCTATGTTGATTGACTGCAACGATGTGTAATTAAAACCGTATGACAATCCGAAGTTTGATGAGATTGAAATTTGTTTTATGCTTCTACAGGCATTGTTCTTGTTGTGGTCTTCAGTCCAGAGACTGGTTTGATGCAGCTCTCCATGCTGCTCTATCCTGTGCAACCTCCTTCATCTCCCAGTACCTACTGCAGCCTACATCCTTCTGAATCTGTTGAGTGTATTCATCTCTTGGTCTCCCTCCACGATTCTTACCCTCCACGCTGCCCTCCAGTACTAAATTGCTGATCCCTTGATGCCTCAGAATGTGTCCTACCAAGCGAACCCTTCTTCTTGTCAAGTTGTGCCACAAATTTCCCTTCTCCCAACTTCTATTCAATACCGCCTTATTAGCTATGTGAGCTACCCATCTAATCTTCAGCATTTTTCTGTTGCACCACATTTCGAAAGCTTCTATTCTCTTCTTGTCCAAACTTATTACCGTCCATGTTTCACTTCCATACATGGCTACACTCCATACAAATACTTTCAGAAATGACTTCCTGACGCTTAAATCTATACTTGATGTTAACAAATTTCTCTTCTTCAGAATCGCTTTCCTTGCCATTGGCAGTCTACATTTTATATCCTCTCTACTTCGACTATCACGAGTTATTTTGCTCCCCAAATAGCAAAACTCATTTACTACTTCAAGCGTCTCATTTCTACATGCATATAAGGACTAAATACGAGGGTTGTCCAGAAAGTACGTTCTGATCGGTCGCGAAATGGAAACTGTTGTTTAGCTAGAGAAGGCCGAAATGCACGCGTTAAAACCAAGCAGGCTGGCGTGAGGTCTGAAACAGGATACGTAATGAATGCTATAAAGAAAAGTACGTAGCTTCTGGAATACTTAACTTTAATCCACATTTGTAGAACATTGCTCTTGATGATACAGAAGTATTATAGCAATTGAATACGGCGCCTTGCTAGGTCGTAGCAACTGTAGCTGAAGGCTATGCTAACTATCGTCTCGGCAAATGAGAGCGTAATTCTCAGTGAACCATGGCTAGCAACGTCGGCTGTACAACTGGGGCGAGTGTTAATACGTCTCTCCAGACCTGCCGTGTGGTGGCGCTCGGTCTGCAATTACTGACAGTGGCGACACGCGGGTCCGTCGTATACTAGCGGACCGCGGCCGATTTAAAAGCTACCACCTAGCAAGTGTGGTGTCTGGCGGTGACACCACAGAAACCACAGTGAAAACCAGAAACGTTTTATTTGCAACAATTAAGTACACCTTCTGCCTACTACTCTACATAGTGGCCGCTCCAACTTCGTGTTTTGTCGTAGTGTTGTATCAACTTTCCGATATCCTCGTCATAGAAAGCAGCCGCCTGTGCTTTCGGCCAGTTATTTGCACTGGTCTGCTGCTCGTTGTCTGTGGAAAAATTTTGTCTTCATAGCCAGCGGTTCTTGTGAGCAGAGATGAGACTCAGGGGGAGCCAATTACGGACTATATTGCGGGTGATCAAACATTACTCATCGGAAACGCTACAGAAGGGTCTTCATTGTTCCTCCAGTGTGCGGCCGAGAATTGGCATGAAGAAGGAACTGCCAGACAGTTGTGTTATGTGGGCTGCATGACACAGGCGAAATCTCTAACCAGGCCCTCATACGAGGGACGCTGTTTCCTACTCATCTTTACGTGCTCACTGTTCACACAAAACTGAAACGAGCGACGCGACACGATTGATGGGCATACTAGAGACACTGCCCAACACATCTGTGCAAAGCTTTACCTCATTTTAGAGATAACAAAGTATGGTGTGACTGCGTCACCTTTCTGGGCGTATTAATTCACCATATTCCTGTCAGCCGGATCGGTCATCTTATCATAATATTTCAGCAGTCTGGCCACCGTCTTCAGGCGAGAATGCGAGATGTACCAAACAGCAGTCTCGCCTGATGTTTCCGGTTTCATCAAGAGGTGAGCCTGGTGGTCGATAGGAGGATCCTGTTATAATTCTGTGCCTGGCCAAAACAGTCTCACATTCAGATTCAGTTTCCGTCTTGGTAGGTACATTCTAAGCAAGCAATTACACAACGTTCTCAAGCTTGGACGTGAGATTTACATAGGATGAGGGTCAGGAAGGCATCGGACCACCAACATTGCCTCAATCCATAAATAACAACAGCGACTCCATAGTAGAAATGGGAAAAGGCGAACAAGAAGGAGAAGAAGAAGAAGAAGAAGAAGAAGAAGAAATAGACGATGATGCTACCGATTCTAGACTTTTGTTGAAGTGTTTGGAGTCTTCGTATTATCATGACAACAGACATGAATCACATTCAGAAGTGCGTTGTCAAGATGTGCCACCTTATAACCCTAACAGAAGTGCAAAATAAATATTCGGGGAAATCCTAGGAAAAAATATCTTGCGAGACCCTGTTGAGTAAATTTACAGAATCTGTACTGGAACAGAAATGTGCGAACATTATACTCCAACCGTCCATGGGTATATAGGCTGTAATTTTCCCAACGCTCAGAAAGGAATACGAAAGTAAACATGGTATGACGTAACCTTCCACCATTCACTGTACTGTGGCTTGCTGAGTGTGTATGTATGCAGATACAGACTTGCTTCCTACATACCTGTTGGCTGTCAATCCACTCACGATATCGAGAAGATCCACGAAAATTGTTGTTATATCTAGGCCTTTCCACCGGTCAGGTTTAGCTGCAGAAAGCAGGTGGTTTTATTGGCCGTTTGCCCACTCGTGTCAGTAACACTTCTCCACTAACGGCTGCTTCCTGATGTGGCTAATCCAGAGTTTATTTCCGACAATTGCTTTACGGTGGAACCCTCGCTGGCTGTTATCATTCACAAGGATGACGGGAAGAGTGACCCACCACTTCCACGCTGGACAGCGCCCCATTGCTCTGGGAACTGGTTGTCATGTTCGCATCTGCGAGGTGGATGAGCCCGCCTGGGCCTGTCCCGCAATGGTATCTTCCACGTCCCACCAGATTTAAATGCTCGATTTTTGCTGTATCTTCCTTTGCAGTTTTGGGCGTTTTTTTAGTGTATACAGGAGCGAAGAACAGACGCGGTTCGTGGATGCAGAACTTAGATTTTAATTTATTCTACACCTAATCTTGAATAGTAAAATTAATACATAACTTTGTTTGCTAACAGTAGATCTGAAGGCTGAAATATATACAGATGCAAGGATTTACGTTTTATTCAAATACAAATTATTCTGTAGATGACCAGCCCCGACCGATACGAAAGTTTGTAAATGTATGAAACGGTAAACATGCAAAATGAGGCTCTGTGCGCCGATGTTTGAGCTTAACGTGCACCCGCCGCTGGAGCTCAGGATAGGGGAGGCTTACGTATCACTTGCAGTGACGCATGCGTTCATGGCAGCGCCCTTACGCCGCGGTGGCGGTTGTAGGAAACGCGGCGGCGAGATTGGCATCGCGCGTATTTTGAAGTGCAGCCGATCAAATGGCAGCCGATAGCACACTTTTCTGCTTAGAAAAGAAGCAAAGGGCTAAGATGGCTTTTCACTGCGTGTATCAGAGGCAATAGTAAATATTTTAGAATGTCGTAGGATAGATAAATCTGAATGAAACATTTTATTATTTACAGCCATAATGGCTATGTTTGTGAACCGTGACTGTGTAGGATAATTGTTTATTTGAAGTTTCTGTTACCAGTCAATTTATTTTCTGCTTAATCTAACATAATGCAGCGCGTTTCGAACATGTTTTGTTCATCTTCAGGCGTTTATACATACACTCCTGGAAATTGAAATAAGAACACCGTGAATTCATTGTCCCAGGAAGGGGAAACTTTATTGACACATTCCTGGGGTCAGATACATCACATGATCACACTGACAGAACCACAGGCACATAGACACAGGCAACAGAGCATGCACAATGTCGGCACTAGTACAGTGTATATCCACCTTTCGCAGCAATGCAGGCTGCTATTCTCCCATGGAGACGATCGTAGAGATGCTGGATGTAGTCCAGTGGAACGGCTTGCCATGCCATTTCCACCTGGCGCCTCAGTTGGACCAGCGTTCGTGCTGGACGTGCAGACCGCGTGAGACGACGCTTCATCCAGTCCCAAACATGCTCAATGGGGGACGGATCCGGAGATCTTGCTGGCCAGGGTAGTTGACTTACACCTTCTAGAGCACGTTGGGTGGCATGGGATACATGCGGACGTGCATTGTCCTGTTGGAACAGCAAGTTCCCTTGCCGGTCTAGGAATGGTAGAACGATGGGTTCGATGACGGTTTGGATGTACCGTGCACTATTCAGTGTCCCCTCGACGATCACCAGTGGTGTACGGCCAGTGTAGGAGATCGCTCCCCACACCATGATGCCGGGTGTTGGCCCTGTGTGCCTCGGTCGTATGCAGTCCTGATTGTGGCGCTCACCTGCACGGCGCCAAACACGCATACGACCATCACTGGCACCAAGGCAGAAGCGACTCTCATCGCTGAAGACGACACGTCTCCATTCGTCCCTCCATTCACGCCTGTCGCGACACCACTGGAGGCGGGCTGCACGATGTTGGGGCGTGAGCGGAAGACGGCCTAACGGTGTGCGGGACCGTAGCCCAGCTTCATGGAGACGGTTGCGAATGGTCCTCGCCGATACCCCAGGAGCAACAGTGTCCCTAATTTGCTGGGAAGTGGCGGTGCGGTCCCCTACGGCACTGCGTATGATCCTACGGTCTTGGCGTGCATCCGTGCGTCGCTGCGGTCCGGTCCCAGGTCGACGGGCACGTGCACCTTCCGCCGACCACTGGCGACAACATCGATGTACTGTGGAGACCTCACGCCCCACGTGTTGAGCAGTTCGGCGGTACGTCCACCCGGCCTCCCGCATGTCCACTATACGCCCTCGCTCAAAGTCCGTCAACTGCACATACGGTTCACGTCCACGCTGTCGCGGCATGCTACCAGTGTTAAAGACTGCGATGGAGCTCCGTATGCCACGGCAAACAGGCTGACACTGACGGCGGCGGTGCACAAATGCTGCGCAGCTAGCGCCATTCGACGGCCAACACCGCGGTTCCTGGTGTGTCCGCTGTGCCGTGCGTGTGATCATTGCTTGTACAGCCCTCTCGCAGTGTCCGGAGCAAGTATGGTGGGTCTGACACACCGGTGTCAATGTGTTCTTTTTTCCATTTCCAGGAGTGTACATACATACATAGAGAAATGTTACTTAAAAATAAACAGTCTTAAACTAGATTAATCTAGAACACTTTGTCCATTGTTTTTTACTGTAGCTGCTGGTGCGGCAATTGGGTGGAAGGAGGGGGGCAGTGGATGGCTAGAAATCGAAATCAGTGATGTCTTCTCCTGCTTTCCTTCTTTGTGGTTGACTATGTATATCACAGCAATTTCATAATCTTGCTGCTTCACTCGCATCACTGGTGTAATGGCGGAGCTTTTGATTGACATTAAAATATTGCTTATTTATTTTATATGTGTCCGATTATTGTAGGGTACAGAGATACAGCTGTTAGAATGTAACGTGAAAAAATGCTTTTTGAAGGTGATAAGCAAATGCAAGTGATAAATTAAAGGTTAATTTTCACAGACTACACCTCCGACTTCCATGCACCATTGAAATACCTTGACAATGTCACCCGTAGCTCTTCTGAAGTTGTCTTTTTTTATGAAGGCAGCACCATACATAATCAGTTCGTCCCTTGTATTATTTTTTCTTTTCCAGCCTTTCCCAAAGACAAAAATCTAAACCTGTAAGGTCTGAAGATGTTGTTGGCCAAAGAACGTGACCATTTCTGTCGGTCCATCTTACAGGGAATAAGTTCACATGATGAGTCACTTCACGACTTGAGTTTGGAGGGAGCCGTCGTGCTGGAAGCCAAAAGTTTCTCATGCTGCTGAACCCTTGTTTACAAGGAAGTCTAGATAACAGGACCCTTAAGACGATGAGGGAATACAATAGGTTTAATGCACTGATTGTCTGTCATGCCAAACAAAACATATTTACAGAGATGAGTCCTTGGAAAAGAGTATTCACAAAGTCCGTCGGTTTTTGTCACACCATCGACATCAGTTATGAGTATTACTGATCGTGACGAGTGAAAGTGACTTCATCAGGTAACACTGTCAACGGGATTACATCCCCCTCTTCTACCTCCATTTTCTTCTCGAAGGTGTTGATACATACGTAATTTATAACGGCAGACTCTGTGCATACGTAACGTCCACCATATTCATGAATGTGGAACACAGATAAGTGTGTAAGTTGTGGGTGTGTTTGTTGTATCACTGCGTTCTACCAATTGAATGATGACGTGTACTTCTTGCACACTTTATGGATTTTCACGTTCACATGAAATATATGACTGCTGACCACTGGACTAATCTCACTCTTTTTAGCGAAAACACGAGTAAACATTCTTTAATCTGCTGCTCTATGGTAAGTAAACCATCATCTGTATTGCTTACAAGCAGCACAAAGGACATATCGGCATGCTAAACACTTATAAATAGGCAAGGAACTCTAAAATGATGCAAAGGGGCCAACAAGACGCTATAGTAATCAAAATATACAACTATGTAAAATCAAAGACAGTTTCAGAGGCTTCAGGTTCAAAATAAACCGTGCGGGGTAGACGCACCGTCTGGGCAACACCTTCTGATACACAGGCCTCACGGCGGAACTATGACGTCATCAGCGCTAGGCTAATACCTTCTGCCGCTGCAAGACAGCCTGTGCGCTAGAGCCGATGAACGTGTATTTCTTTCGTCAAACCATAACAAATTCACTGATCGTTAAATTTGCCCTTTACAGAGAAATTGTGCCGTCCTTGTATGATATCGCGCGCAGTGTGGCACACTGATTGCAACACAATGTGATCTCCTTCTGTTGTGTTTAAAATCGTATGAAAAATTTGACTTACTTGTTAAGAAAAACGTCGCTACAGAAACCTAGATCCATTAGTCAGTAAATGACACTAACGGAGATACTTCGTGACAGTTAACAGACAGGATGACGAAATTATTGTAGTGATCATAAGTTTATTACTGGGACAAAAATGTAATTCACTGCGGCATGAATGGCTCATCAATGATCGCATAAATATTGGAGATATTGTCACAGTGAAAAGTTTAATTACAAACGCTCATTTAACCAATGCAAAAGCGTGAAATAAGACTCATTTGTGGTGTAAATTCAAGAACATATTGTATAAATCTACACTGCTTCTCAGTATATTTATTCCTTGATGCAATTTGTTGCAAACAATATGTCTCTGCTTCCAACCAATAGCTCAATACGTAGTACCAATACTAGGAATAAGGACAATCTACATAAAGACCTAAAATCACTTACCTTGGTCCAATATTCAGGACTACACATTTTCAATAAATTACCAGCAACCATTAAAAACTTGATTTAAGATAAAGCACAGGTTGAAAAGCTTCTTGGTAGGTAACTTCTTTTGTACTCTACAGATGATTTTT
The DNA here is from genome assembly GCF_023864275.1 of Schistocerca cancellata. Classification (NCBI taxonomy): domain Eukaryota; kingdom Metazoa; phylum Arthropoda; class Insecta; order Orthoptera; family Acrididae; genus Schistocerca; species Schistocerca cancellata. Next base: position 188,509,250 of record NC_064626.1, on the reverse strand, counting down.
TTTAACAGGGACTGTTAGAACAGCTGAAGTAAAAATGTCTGTTAGATTTAAGCTGTGACAGCACTTGGCCACAACAGTCAAGATTAGGTAATTTGTGTATGATATATTTAATAAAAGTGTATAATTGTGTTTCGTTCTGACTGTGTACATTCTGTAGATAATAGTAGTTTCAGTTTACTGTAAAGTATCTGAATATCTTGAAAATCTACTGGCAAAATGATTAGGGAAGTGAGTATTATATTAAAGTGTCATATTTTTTTATGTTATATCTTCTGACATGTCCCACACCCATGAGACTCATATCATTTTTGAGTCTACAGTACAAAAACTGAATCTACTCTAACCTTTAGCCCACAAAGCAAAATCAGGGATTTTGTAAGTTTGACACCTTTGTCTGTCTCTCTCATCAAAACTCTCAAATATGTAACTGAATATTGTTGATAATGATATGACATCAATTGAAATAGAATATAGGTCTAATTTTATGCACATTCATTTTAAGCAATTCAGCTACACACATCAAGTAGAGAAAAGTAGGAATTAGAAGAGAATGACAAATGTAAATCTTTGTTAACCTGTCAGAAAATTTGTTCTAAACTATTTTACAGTTGACAGTTTTCTCTTTTTCATTTTACTGCCAATATGGCTGTCATTAATTTTTTTAACATAATTATTGAGAAATATATTACATGCTACATTTACTACAGACTGAAGAATTTTGTCATGAGTGTGATCTACCCGACTACAAGAAAACTCCCTTAGGAAAAAGTCTTCCCTTTTAATTACATCAACAGCTAATCTTATAACTAGATTTCTCTGGGATATACATCTTATGAAGGAGAGCTCATGTTCTCCAGACACCAAGTTTTTAACTGTCAAATAAGTGAAAATAACAGCATTAATGACCTCATTATTAAGGCAATACAATCCAGATCTATAAACCTTTCTTATAAGTTCATAGCTTTCATCACTTTCTATTACTGATAATGTTCTATCAAGCACTAAATATGTTTTACATGTTTCACACCTCAGCTTCTTAAGAACAGCTCTGGCACAGTATCCTGACAAGTATGTGAAAACAGGCAAGTATTCCTGAACAGATTGAACTTATTCTTCACTGAAATCCATTATGCTCTCAAAGTTTGATGGTGGTGGTAAGGTAATATCATCTACACAATCACTTTCAAAAGAATCTAAATCTATGCCAACTTCACCAAGAGCAGAGGATGAAATTTTCAAGGAAAGCAGAGTCTGAATTCTTAGCTTGGATTCAATTTCAAATACCTGTCTCAAAGATACCAAATACTGAGATCCTGCCATTGTTCGATATTTTCCAAATCTTGCTTCTAGAGCATCTGTCTGAACCTTACCTGGCAAAAGATATTCAGCTCCTCAGTGCAATACTTGGTCAGTTCTTGAAGGGCATGAGTGGTATGTGATATGGCCAAATGTGTATCACTGGATAATCGAAATGTATTATGAGAAATATGTTTCTGTAGTGTTGGCAGAAGAGCCAACACAGTGTTGCTAGAGGAGGTCGAAATGCACGCTATAAGCTCACGCAGGATGGCGTGAGGTCTGGAACAGTTAAAGGAGTAGAGTATAGTAAATAAAGTACGTAGTTGCTTGAATACTTAACTTTAATCCATAATTGTAGAACATCGCTCTTGATGATACATAATTTGAATCTCAATATAAACGGGTAATGGCGCCTTGCTAGGTCGTAGCAAATGGCGTAGCTGAAGGCTATGCTAACTATCGTCTCGGCAAATGAGAGCGTATTTGTCAGTGTAGCTTCGCTAGCAAAGTCGGCTGTACAACTGGGGCGAGTGCTAGGACGTGTGTCTAGACCTGCCGTGTGGCGGCGCTCGGTCTGCAATCACCGACAGTGGCGACACGCGGGTCCGACGTATACTAACGGACCGCGGCCGATTTAAAGGCTACCACCTAGCAAGTGTGGTGTCTGGCGGTGACACCACAGTTTCCATTTATCCAGCCATGATAGAAATCTTTCTAAATATCTGATATTTTCATTACTTGTGCTCGAAAGTGGTTTCAGCATTGCATCCTTGAAACGGATATCTTTACCAGGTGAGCTAACATTACCAATGTTCCACCATGTACAAATTAATTTAATGAATTTAGCAGTGTTCTCAAAACTTTCAATATGATGATGTTCCCCCAAGTCATCTCATTGAAAACATTAAGTACAAGTTTGACATTTTGTCACTTCAGGTTACTTGGAAAAAGAGACTTTAAATTAAGCTTATTGGCAAATTTTACTATCTGTGTACACTCTATGCCATGAAGTTTTTTAAACTGAAGAGAATCTGGCCATACACAGCTGTGTATTTTCTGAATCTGTTTCAAACTGGGGGTACATAATTGTCTGATCAGGATCTTTTTTATTAATCCAATCGTTTCTGACACATTTTAAAATGTGAACAGAATATAAAACATAAAAAGGAGGATCAGTGTCATCACAGGGGTGTTTGTACACAATTGACAGTGGAGGAGGGGAAGCAAAGAATGACATTGCCCTTCTGTTAACTGAATTGTTGTCGCTAACAACACAGACTACCTTAAAACCTATTGCATGGTGTCCAGAAATTGTTTTCTTTATTACAGTGAAAAGTCCTTCACCATTTATATTTTTTACTGAAGAATGTGGACTACATCTTTATATGAAGACGACAAACTCTGTATCATATAAACCTGAGCACTAGTTGCCACATTTTTAGAATTGAACGCAGCACCCAAAATGTTACCTCCTGTGATGTCTAAATACGGTTTCAAGTGTATTTCATCTAACATTAGTGAAACAACATGATCTGATTCACGAAGAAACTGGAATTTCTGTTTTATATACATCAGAAAATTGCCACCTAGTAACTCAGCTGCTGGGTTTGTTTGAAAATGTGAACAGATTTTATGCAGGGTATTAGGATGAGGTAGCGCAAGATAGTGTGTACTTCTTATAAACGTATAAGAATGTGATGGTATTGAAAATAGAATACTACAAAATATAATACAGTCTGTTGAGTATCTGTAATGGCTCTTGTGGACTCCCATTAGATTCAATTGCTCACATAAAAAAAATTATTTTGTTACTTTCACTCTCATCAAAATGTTTTGCCATATCTTTCAAATAATCAGTAACGAATAGCAAGTGGTCTTTTCCAGTGCTACCATTGTTTTTCCTAGTAAAGTTCTCCAAGTTATCAATTTAATTAAGTCATTTAAATGGTTTATAGTTAAAGGGAACTTTCTTGTACCAAGTTTTGAGATTTCACTTTTACCTTCATATAAAGACATCCTCAGGTCAGTAGTCACCACAACAGAACACAAAAGTGTAGGAATATCTTTGACGTCTATTAGAACAAAAGTTAAGGAACTTTCTGACTTTATCAGATGCTAGTCATTAGACAGTTTGATACCCACTAAACACTTAACAAAACCATTAAAGTCCACAAAATGTCTTCCCTGTTCATACTGAGCATGAGTTGCTACACTCGCTGCAATAGCTATTTCTAAGTCTCTATTTTCTAGACGCTTTCGTCTCTCATCTCCACTTTCCCTCGAACAAGAAGCTGACGAAAGATACTTCGGACAGTTGGGCAGAATGGATCGTATGGCTCCTGTTTTAAGGCGAGGTTTTGGAAGTGGCATAGAATATTTCTTCCCTGTGGAAATGTCGAAATATTCACTATGTTTCAGAATGAGGTCTTCAGTGAAGTGGAGCTCGCAGACCTTGAAATAATGAGAAAATCTTTTATCAGCTACATGTAATAATCCCGAGGGGAACTGATGCTAACACATGGGATTAGTGTCAGTTAACTTCAGATCAACTCGATTGTTGTTCACTTGGTATTTCAGGTCAAAAGGCTAAAGCCATTCTTGCATAAGTAAATCACAGTTTTCCAGTGACTCAGTAATGTATGTAATGTAGTTGATCTTCTAGAGAAGGGCATCAAATCAATCGAATTCACGTTGTTAATGAACATATAAAGAGCGTGCTACTTAAATATGTGATTAGTTGCTCCCGCTCTCTAAATTAAAGAACACACACCCTGAGACAATCTAACTGAATTGTAAAGAACCTCAGCTTACCTTCGAATTCTGTGTAACCTGGAAATTTTCACGATGTATTGCAGATATCCATTTCTGCTGTAGTTCAGTGCTTTTAGGAAAAGAAAACACCGCTATTCGTGACCCATTTTCGTAATTTTCTCTGCAACGTGGAACACAACACGTATACACCATTTCGATCGATTAAATCAAATCTCAGAGTTTCGACGAATCAACCACTATACTTTGAAACTAAACAGAACACAAGTTTTGTTTCCCGGGTAGGTTAGCCAACATAAACACAGAATTTCGAATTGTGTATAAAGGTAAAGCCACAAAAATTAAGCACAGCATCTCACGGTGCAGATTTCTTATCGCATATTGCTTTGTAAACGGCGCTACTTTATTTTGCAGTGCTTCATATACTCATTTTCAATTAAACGAACAATGTATTCTACCGGTGCCTTTTGTTGCATGGTTGGTATGGCTATTAGATCCAGTTTTGGCCACCAGCAGCGCTAGTTGTAGCAAAATCTGTCTTTCCACCACTGGCCTAGTGGAAGTGACGTCACATGGCCTACTCGTCTTGGCTGGGAGGCCCGTATGTTAGAAGGTGTTGGTCTGGGGCGCCTTGCCACGGTTCGCGTGGCTCCCCCCGTCGGAGGTTCGAGTCCTCCCTCGGGCATGGGTCTGTGTGTTGTCCTTACTATAACTTCGTTGTACTTAGATTCAGTAGTGTGTAAGCCTAGGGACTGACAACCTCAGCAGTTTGGTCCCCTAGGAACTTAACACAAACGTCCAAAGAAATTCAAAATAAAAGTAAATATCGTTAAATAAAATCATAATACTGGGAGTAACCACAAGCCAAAGGAATAAAACTTATATTTAAACTTTTGTTTTACAAGTATCTTTTAATGCGTAGCTCGCATTTACATAATACAGTTGAATTACGGTGGCTAGCTAGTTTCGAAGTAACAACCATCTTATATTAAATGCGGGTTGAACACAAACTGGATGTACCAATAATAATCTCCATGCAGTGACACGCACTTGTATAGAAAGCAACAGGAATAAAAATTTGGTGCCAACAGTAACAAGAAAGCTTCGTCAGGTTGTATTAGTAAAAATAACATCAGTCATTAACTTGCGGCCGAATCAAAGTTTCAGCCCAAAAACCGTTTCTGTGACAGCACACTGACTGAGAACGGTTGACTAGTTTACACTGAATGGGGACAGTCAAGCTAGTCCGGCTGTATATACAAACGTTTTACTTCATAGTCGATGAATTACGCGATGTAATTATGGCAACTTTATATTTCACGGTTGACTAAGATTTCAGTTTTTGTGCTAAAGCTTGAAAGTTTTTTTTTCGCTGGTGTTGCTTTTCGTACAATTGCAGGTTAATGACAGATGTGATTCTTATTGGTACAACGAGTTTGTTGATTCTGCGCTTCATAGGAGCGGGGCTCCGTTTCGTTGTTGCTGTTAGCATCAAATTTCGTATTCTTGCTGCTTTCCACACAAATGAATGTCACTGCATGATGATCGTTACTACTACATCCACTTTGTGATCAACCCCCATCAGTGCGACAAAATCTGAGAATGGTTGTTACTTAAAATCGAAACTAACAACTCATCGTGCTTCAGTTGTCTTATATAAATACGACCTAGGTATTCAAATATGTTGGTAAAAAAAACTTTTTAAAAATTACGAAATTATATAAAGATAGTTTTGTTTGTTCCCGATCATTTCAGACATTAGTAAAAACGTCTCTGTAACCGGCTGTATCTCTGTAACCTGTAAAAAAGTGTTAGACGGAATAAATGTCTAGCTGTAGTCAACCGGAAGAACCGCGAAAAAGAAATAGTAGGATAAACAGATGCCAGACTGAGATTCATAGGAAGAATATTAAGGAAACGTAATCCATCTACGATAGAAGTGGGTTAAAAACTTTTATTCGACTGATTCTTGACTATTGTTCGTCAGTTTGGGATCGTAACCAGGAGGCATTAATAGAAGAAACCTAACGAACAAAGGTGTGATTCGCCACGGGGTCGTTTAGTCTGCGCGATAGCTTTACGGACATGTCGAACAAAATAGAGCGGCAGACGCTACAAGAGAGGCGTTGTCCATTACGGAGAAGTTTAAAAATTCCAGAAGAGTCCGTTGCAGGAAGAGTCAGAAAACTATTACATTCTTTCTCTCACACACACCTCACTACACGACCATTAGTAATAGAGCTAATACGAAAATTTACAGATTATCATTCTTGCCACGCGTCATTCGCGAATGGAAAGTGGAAGGGGAATCAGATAGGGGTATCAAGGGTAACGTCCGCCACAAACTGGCAGTCAGCATATGGAGTGTGGATGAAGATGTACAATGATTTATTCCAGTTAATCTACATTGTCACCACCTACAATATACAGGGTGGTCCATTGATAGTGGCCGGGCCAATTATCTCACGAAATAAGCGTCAACGAAAAAACTACAAAGAACGAAACCCGTCTAGCTTGAAGGCGGAAACCAGATGGCGCTATGGTTGGCCCGCTAGATGGCACTGCCATAGGTCAAACGGATATCAGCGGCGTTTTTTTAAAATAGGAACCCCCATTTTTTATTGCATATTCGTGCAGTACGTAAAGAAATATGAATGTTTTAGTTTGACCACTTTTTCCGCTTTGTGATAGATGGCACTACAATAGTCACAAACGTTCAAGTACGTGGTATCACGTAACATTCCGCCAGTGCATCCCCTTTCAAGCTAGACAAGTTTCGTTCTTTGTAGTTTTTTTCGTTTGACGCGTATTTCGTGAGATATTTGGCCCGGTCATGTTCAATAGACCATCCTATATACTGTACTATTCTTCCTAAAATACTCAGTGTGGGACAAATCAGTGGTACATAAATGCAATAAAATGGTTCAAATGGCTCTGAGCACTATGGGGCTCAACTGCTGTGGTCATAAGTCCCCTAGAACTTAGAACTACTTAAACCTAACTGACCTAAGGACATCACACACATCCATGCCCGAGGCAGGATTCGAACCTGCGACCGTAGCGGTCGTGCGGTTCCAGACTGTAGCGCCTTTAACCGCTCGGCCACTTCGTCCGGCTACATAAATGCACAGATGTAAAACAGTCAGTATCGCTGCATGCTCTTGGGTTTCAATGTCACGTTGGGAACTGCAGTGTAAACTGAAAACGTGATTTAGTTTCTCCCGTTTTATGAAGTAGGTGCAACGAGATAGGAAGGGAAAGGCGATTTGTTTCCCCCAGCACTGTAGCGCTCCGAGATTGATGATACTGACACGTGTCTGTCACCAGGGCAGTATCTTGGCAAACGTTAATGCTGCGGACTACAATTGGTGTAAAAGGTTTTCGCAATTTGGACGAGTGAAAGGAGCGCGCTTTGAAGAGCGAACGGCCGATCGGCAGAGGCGGCGGGGCCAGCTCGGCGCGCCCGCAGACAAACGGAAATCGCCGACGCGTGGCGACAGCCTGTGGCCGCGTTCCGGTGGCGTCCACACCCCCGCCACCTCCGCCCCCGCACCGCCCCCTGCCCCGCTGCCACCCGCGCTGGGGCAGTGACCGGTCCGACCACCAGCGTCGCTGCTGTCAGCGCTCTCTGATTGATTCCGCGCCCGCGTGGACAGGAAAAAACAACATTTGTATCCGCTTTAATCCGTTTTTTAATCACATTACCGCCAGAGTCTGGCTCGATCGCCCATCCGAGCTAGCTGGGAGCACGCAGGCCGCTGTATCGGACGCCGCTGTAAGCGACGCACCGAGCGCTGACACATGGACGGCACGGGAAATCAAATAGCTTTTTATTTCGAGGTCCCAATTAGACGGAATGCGTGCTAGGGCGGCTCAGAAAATGCCTATAATCCGTAGCGAGACTGTCCGTAAATGCTGCTGCTTTCACCCAATTCTTCACAAATCCATTCCCATCCCTAACTCTCTCTCTCTCTCTCTCTCTCTCTCTCTCTCTCTCTCTCTCTCTCTGCCTCTCCCTCTTATACACACACAAACAAACACACACACACACACACACACACACACACACACACACACCGAGAGAGAGAGAGAGAGAGAGAGAGAGAGAGAGAGAGAGAGAAGGCGTGAGTGGGTAACACTCAGGCGGAAGGGAAAGGAAAGGAAAGGTTCAAATGGCTCTCAGCACTATGAGACTTAACATCTGAGGTCATCAGTCCCCTAGAACTTAGAACTACTTAAATCTAAATAACCTAAGGACATCACACACATACACACCCGAGACAGGATTCGAACCTGAGACCGTAGCGGTCGCGCGGTTCCAGACTGAAGCGCCTAGAACTGCTCGGCCACAGCGACGGGCGGAAAGGAAGCGAAGTGTAAGTAGGCTGTTTAGTTTTCTATGTTGGTAACGCCGCGTAGCGCTCTGTATGAAAATCACAGACTGTGCTATGTGCACTCTGTGGCTGATTTGAATTGTTGGAATATTTGCTATTGTAGTGTTGGGCAGTTGCATGTGAACAGTTTGTAGCGTTGTGCAGTTGGATGTGTGCCGCCAGTAGAGGTGGATGTGGAGAGAGAGATGGCAGAATCTGGACAGAGGACGATCTGGACATGTGTCCGTCAGAAAAACGAAATTTTTAAGACCGGATGTCATGAGCAGATATATACACTATTAAGGTAAATATATTGTGTGTTCTCCATCAAAATGTTTCATTTTCTAACTATGCTTATCTGTAGTTAGTGCCTTCAGTAGTTAGAACCTTTTATTTAGCTGGCAGTATTCGCCAGTAGGGATTATTGAAAGTCAGATTCCGTTGCGCTAAAAACATTGTGTGTCAGTTTAGTGATGATCAGAATAAGTGAAGAGAGAAATGTCTGAGTACGTTCAGTTTTGCTCAGCTGTTTGAAAATCAAATAACGTAAGAGGTTTACCAGCACTCTCTTAATTTTTCTAAGGGGATGTTTCAGAAGGAAGCAATATTACGATTTAGCGTGCCTCTGACGCTGGGCTCATAAGCGATAAAGCACAGTACTTCAAAAGGAATGACAGGGTAGGGGGGGGGGGGCGGCTCTCACTATTGGGTAGCAATGTCAAACATAAATCTGGTGTGCCCGAAGTACATTTGAACCAACGTTCTCCCGAATATACGCCAAGTGTTCACTGCGGCATCACTTCCCTACCCTGAACTGTAAACGTAACGTATAAACGGTGTGTACTGCTTACTGCCCTTTCCTACTGCAGTTTAGCAGTCTTGAAACATGGACAGACATTGCATGTACAGTAAAGAATTTTCATTTACTGTTACCTGTATGTTGTAGATTGCAGTGAGGTGGCAAATGCCATAGGATACAGCCTAACAACGTGTCGGATCTCCTTTTGGCCAGCATATGCAGCTGCTCGACGTGACTTGGACTCAAGTCGTTGGCAGTATTCGGCTAAAATATTGAGCCATGCTGCCTCTATACCCGTCCATAATTTCGAAAGTATTGCATGTGCAGGATTTTGTGAACGAACTGATCTCACGATTGTGCCCCATTGATGTTCGATGAGATTCATGTCGGCTGGTGCGGTTAGAGGCCTGCGCGGCCCCTGCCGCCGGAGGTTCGAGTCCTCCCTCGGGTATGGGTGTGTGTGTTGTTCTTAGCGTAAGTTAGTTTAAGTAGTATGTAAGCCTAGGGAACGATGACCTCAGCAGTTTGGTCCCTTAGGAATTCACACACATTTGAACATTTTGTCGGCTGGTCTGCGCGGCTATATCATTGGCTCGAACTGTCCAGAACGTTCTTCAAACTGTAGCCTGATGACAGTGCCCATTCTCATCCATAAAAATTCCATCGTTGATACATTAAGTCCACGAATGTGTGCAATTGGTCTCCAAGTAGTCGTACATAATCATTTGCACCAAAGGACCGAGTCCATTCCATGTAAACACAGACCATTTTGGAGCCCCCACCAGCTTACAAAGTGTCGGTGTATGGCTTCGTGTGGTCTGCGCCACATCGGAACCCTTCCGTCAGCTTTTAATAACTGGAGTCGGGCCTCATATGGTCCGTACACGATTTTGCCTTTGTCTAGGGTCCAACCGATATGGTCACGAGTCCAGGTGAGGCGCTGGAGGCGACGTCGCGCTGTTAGCAAAGGCATTTACGTCGGTCATCTACCGCCATATTCCATTAACGCCAAATTTCGCCGCACTGTCCTAACTGATACGTTCGTCATACATTCCACATTGACTTCTGCCGTTATTTCACGCAGTGTTTCTTGTGTGTTAGCACCGACAACTCTACGCAAACACCGCTGTCCTCTGTCGTTAAGTAAAGGCCGTCGGCCACTGCGTTCTCCACGGTGAGAGGTCATATTCCATTACTCGTGCAGAGACTCTTAGTTCCCGGCGTGCGGCCATAATCTGGTCGGAAACTTTTCACATGAATCACCTGAGTACAGATGGTAGCTCCACCAATGCACTGCACTTTTTATTACGAGGGCAGTTCAATTAGTAATGCAACACATTTTTTTTCTGAAACAGGGGTTGTTTTATTCAGCATTGAAATACACCAGGTTATTCCCCAATCTTTTAGCTACACAACACTATTTTTCAATGTAATCTCCATTCAATGCTACGGCCTTACGCCACCTTAAAATGAGGGCCTGTATGCCTGCTCGGTACCATTCCACTGGTCGATGTCGGAGCCAACTTCGTACTGCATCAATAACTTCTTCATCATCCGCGTAGTGCCTCCAACGGATTGCGTCCTTCATTGGGCCAAACATATGGAAATCCGACGGTGCGAGATCGGGGCTGTAGGGTGCATGAGGAAGAACAGTCCACTGAAGTTTTGTGAGCTCCTCTCAGGTGCGAAGACTTATGTGAGGTCTTGCGTTGTCATGAAGAAGGAGAAGTTCGTTCAGATTTTTGTGCTTACGATCACGCTGAAGTCGTTTCTTCAATTTCTGAAGAGTAGCACAATACACTTCAGAGTTGATCGTTTGACCATGGGGAAGGACATCGAACAGAATAACCCCTTCAGCGTCCCAGAAGACTGTAACCATGACTTTACCGGCTGAGGGTATGGCTTTAAACTTTTTCTTGGTAGGAGAGTGGGTGTGGCGCCACTCCATTGATTGCCGTTTTGTTTCAGGTTCGAAGTGATGAACCCATGTTTCACCGCCTGTAACAATCTTTGACAAGAAATTGTCACCCTCAGCCACATGACGAGCAAGCAATTCCGCACAGATGGTTCTCCTTTGCTCTTTATGGTGTTCGGTTAGACAACGAGGGACCCAGTGGGAACAAACCTTTGAATATCCCAACTGGTGAACAATTGTGACAGCACTACGAACAGAGATGTCAAGTTGAGCACTGAGTTGTTTGATGGTGGTCCGTCGATCATCTCGAACGAGTGTGTTCGCACGCTCCGCCATTGCAGGAGTCACAGCTGTGCACGGCCGACCCACACGCGGGAGATCAGACAGTCTTGCTTGACCTTGCGGCGATGATGCCACACGCTTTGCCCAACGACTCACCGTGCTTTTGTCCACTGCCAGATCACCGTAGACATTCTGCAAGCGCCTATGAATATCTGAGATGCCCTGGTTTTCCGCCAAAAGAAACTCGATCACTGCCCGTTGTTTGCAACGCACATCCGTTACAGACGCCATTTTAACAGCTCCGTACAGCGCTGTCACCTGTCGGAAGTCAGTGAAACTATACGAGACGAAGCGGGATTGTTTGAAAATATTCCACAAGAAATTTCCGGTTTTTTCAACAAAAATTGGCCGAGAAAAAAAATGTGTTGCATTACTTATTGAACTGCCCTCGTACATTGTGCACACGATACTACCGACACACGTATAAATACTTATACAATCTCTATCTCATGACGTTTGTCACTCATTGTATGGTTTCACCACTGCTCTCGCAATAAGTGTCACCGGTGTATGAATGGCAAACACCACCACAGCCAGTTTGTTTGCTTTTTACGTAGAGGCGAACATTTTCGTTCTACGTCAGTACTGGCAGAAAATTTTTAGGAAAAAGCGGTCAAACGTTTTATGAAATGGTTTGCTTAAAAGTAATGACTAATTACTTTAGAGATACATTTGGCGCGCGTTTGAAGGATGCCTATGCAAACATATATCCTTTCGTACTCTTTAAAGCTTTACGATTCTAAACATCGAGCTTTAAATTCTCAATGACACCTCATATGTTGTACATGATTTCGAGCGTCATTCAGAAGCACGTCAACTGTTTCTCCAATCTGCTCTATTCCTAACTTTTCGTCGAATCATTTACTTTTGTTTTCAATTTTCTAAATATCACACCGGTGTAGGTCTTTGTGGGCAAAATAAGTACGCGATGAAGACACGAATTTATTGAGACTTCATTTACTTAGTACCGCAGCTCTTCGTGAACTATTTCAATTTTTATTCCAATTTTCCTAGACCTCACATTGTTCATGGTAATACCCCAGTTGTCCATTTCCCGCTCTTCATCGGCTATGGAAATTAGGACAAAAATCGATCGTGTAAACTCTAGGAAGTCTTTTTATTTTCGCTCCGCTCAAACAGCTGTCCGAAAACCAATCTTGGAAAATAGTGCAGAAAAATGTGATTAACTTATTTTGATTAGAGACTGACGTCTAAAACTGGAGAAAATGTATATTCTCTCCAGGATAAATATGCAAGACGATTCCAAATATTGCTCGTACTTTACACCATACAACCAGTGTCACTTCAAACAGCTTGGATGTATTTTTAGTGCCAACAGAGGGGCTGCGACAAATAACTTCAGTGAGATATGAGCAGCAATTGAAAAACCTCTGATGGACATGACGAGAAAGAAAATAAGAATGAAGTTCTACTACACAATGGAACTTGTTTGGAAAGAAATTAGTCATCCATTTTTACGCCTACAGCGAATTTTGATTATTACTTCCTGGGGAACGAAACCATATGCTCTTTTGTCATCGAGACCGAGTCCCTACACGAATTTTAAAAAAAGTTCTGGAAGGAGGACGAGTTCTTCCATTGCTGTCTTGTGAACCACCTCTACAGCTAGTGGTGGGAAAAACCGAATGAAAAAATAGATTCATGTGGCTGTAATTTTACGTATCGCTTGAATTATTCAATCTTACTTGAAGTAAAACTAGTCTGTGGGAGCAACAGAATGAAAACAGCCGACAAGGTCTGTTATAATTTTGTATGAAGACTGAATTATTCGTTCCTTCTTTTCAAGTGAAATCTGTAGCTTTTCTGTTGGCTGAATCATGTATTCGGTCTTTCAACTGAACCCACTCTTTAGGTTTTAAGTTAACATGAGGCATGCGCTCATTCTTCTGAGCGAAACGAGACTTTTCATCATCTAAAACTGTTTAATATATTGCTTTATTCTTCCAGATGCAATCAACACGTAACTAATTAAGCTGATGTGTGGTTGGAGGTACCATGTTGAGCATAATAATTCGGAATTACGTGAAAAACAAAGTAATATTGGTAGATTTCACGGACTGACTGCATTCAGTTTTACTGAAAAGGTGTGATGATGTCTGTTAATTAAAAATTATTTGAATCGTCACTTAAACACTTGCACAGCTATTTATTTTTATTGGAGGTAAATACATTGTTTAGAAAGTTACGCTACCGACAATCGTACTCGTGCATACAATCGCCTGTACACGAATTCGTTTACAGTTTGACAATTAGCAGGTATAAAAAAATGGTTCAAATGGCTCTGAGCACTATGGGACTTAACTTCTGAGGTCATCAGTCCCCTAGAACTTAGAACTACTTAAACCTAACTAACCAAAGGACATCACACACATCCATGCCCGAGGCAGGATTCGAACCTGCGACCGGAGCGGTCAAGCGGTTCCAGACTGAAGCGCCTAGACCGCACGGCCACACCGGCCGGCATTAGCAGGTATAGTACTTCATGAACATGAAAAAGTAGTGTTAAGTAGTTCTAAGTTCTAGGGGACTGATGACCTCAGAAGTTAAGTCCCATAGTGCTGAGAGCGCCTGCGATGTAAGCAGGAGGTCCCGGGTTCGAGTCCCGATCGGGGTTCAGATGGTTCAAATGGCTCTCAGCACTATGGGACTTAACTTCTGAGGTCATCAGTCCCCTAGAACTTAGAACTACTTAAACCTAACTAACCAAAGGACATCACACACATCCATGCCCGAGGCAGGATTCGAACCTGCGACCGGAGCGGTCAAGCGGTTCCAGACTGAAGCGCCTAGACCGCACGGCCACACCGGCCGGCATTAGCAGGTATAGTACTTCATGAACATGAAAAAGTAGTGTTCACATTCACACATAGGTACATCAATTTCGTAGTTAAGCTTTGCTCTCTGGCCATTATTGTAAACGAAGCTGGTATCTGTACAGATATCATTTGTGGTCTTGCAGCTCTAGAAGAATGAAATTATAATGAAATATAGACCTTTAGCTGCTTACAGGCGTTGATAAATATCAACGGGGACAGTTGAAAAATGTGTGCCCCGATCGGGGCCGGACGGGGTGGCTGAGCGGTACTAGGCGCTACAGTTTGGAACCGCGCGACCGCTACGGTCGCAGGTTCGAATCCTGCCTCGGGCATGGATGTGTGTGATGTCCTTAGGTTAGTTAGGTTTAAGTAGTTCTAAGTTCAAGGGGACTGTTGACCTCAGAAGTTAAGTCCCATAGTGCGGAGAGCCATTTGAACCATCTGAACCCCGATCGGGACTCGAACCCGGGACCTCCTGCTTACATCGCAGGCGCTCTATCTGACTATGGTGGGCAGGGGTACTACAACTGTAGTGTGTGGACAGAAAGTTGGAAAGTGTGGCTTTGACGGGGAGTGTGCCAGAGATAAGTCCCTGCAGTCGCAATATCGTCTGCGTCCTCATTGGCTCAGTCGGATAGACCGTCTGTCATGTAAACAGGAGGTCCCGGTCGGGGCACTCATTTTTCAACTGTCCCCGTTGATATTTATCAACGCCTGTAAGCAGCTAAAGGTCTAGATTTCATTATAATTTCGTTATTGTAAACAGTCTGCTACCACATCCCCCCTCCACCCCTAGACCACTGGGATACCCAATTGGTGCCTGCCTTGATGCATTCAGTTCTGAATGGCGATATTCGATCGTTTTGGCTTTGTTAAGTAATTATTGTTGACCAGACTCTTTTATCACCTGTCGTTACTGTGATTGTGGTTCCGATATTTTTGCATTTTTTTGAGTTCAAATAACCACCTTTTAGTTCAGATTTTCGTCTATGTATAATGCGTTCACTTACACTAGACTTTATTTCTGGATCAAAATTCCAAAACGCTTAATTGCGTGGGAATGGAAGATATCATATAACAGGATAAAAAGTGACTGCCAACATTAATTCAATGCGATATACTGTATCTACAGGAAGATTCGTATTCTGAATCTGTATTAAAGAAATTCAAAGAAAATTTCTAGATGGTGACAAAGATTTTTTGTGGAAAACAAATTGCGTCCTTGAAAAGAAAATCATTAAGTCGCTAAACAAAATTTAAAATATGTATTTTATGTGCTTTCTGTTCATGTCACATCAGTATTTACCGAAAAAGAAAGTAAGGCAATGTGAAGACAGATACAAAGCTTCAATAAACTTAAATGAACAGGTAATTGTTCCTTTATTTAAACATAAAATTTATAATTTAGCACCGGTTATTAACCTTTTAAAACCCACTAAAACACCATACTTAATGCCAGAAGTATGATAATTTTGTATTCAAGTTAATAATTTCATAAGTTTTGACAATACATCAGTTTTAGAAATATACTTTTTATCCAGACCTTGCAGAAATGAGATATGTTATTTGTCTCTATCTGCGGTTCATGTATAACTGAAAAAGCGGAAAAAGTGTGTACGTGAAATCACTCAGTCCCTGAGAATGAGTAAAGACTTTCATGTACCGTAATTGACGTAACTCCCATAGTCTTGTGTCTGTGGGATGACTCATATTGAGTGAAACCACTCAAACACGGAGTATGAGCGAAAAACTTTTAAATAACTGACGTGGCTCCGGAGCCTAGTTACCTTAGGTTGTTTTATTAGACTGTAAAAAAATGACTGAACGAAGAAATAATGGGCTGGCCAATTGGCTGTTAAAACGGGTAGGTTGTTCCGTATCTACCTACAGCATTCACATACAAAATTTTGGTATCCAGTCGTCATGGTATCAATCTCTTCATTCTTTTAAGGACTGTACGATTTGTTTAAGTGCACACAGAAAGTGGAAGATTGCTAACGCTTCTAAAATTCGGTTCTAGTATTTGAAATGAGCTGAGACACGGACTGTTTGTGTATATTGGAGAACACGTGCACGTTGAGGAAAAAATCAATGGGAGAAATTTTGTGAATGTTATTGAATGTATATTCGCTCTAGGTGTCCACGATTAACGATCATGAGATGAAAAGTCTCTAACCTATTAACAACAGTTGATGACTCCAAAAGAATGCACGCAAAATCAGACTTACACGTGAAATGTTGCGTCCAAGTAATAAAACTCGGACATTGCAGTTCAGTTGGAATCTCAGGAAATCTGAACGAGCGTGATAATGACCAATCCATGGTGATGGTGGCAATTAGGACTACTAATTAGCCGCTGTTCGCGGCGCTTCTTCTGCCTGGCTTCAGCGTGTCCAAGGTCGCTATCGACTTCACTGGTCTGTCAGTACAAGTGTGGATTAGGGAGAAAGCTTGTATGTGTGCGCAGTAGATCTTGCATTTGGGGAAATACTTAGGCCAAACATGTTCCGCGATGACCTTCCCAAGAGTCTGAATTAAACGTAAAATTTGTGCTCTTGTGACACCAGGTAACCGACAGAGAAGGCGGGTACAAACAGATAACCTCGAATGAAGTGTGACACGTGAGTGGAAAGTCGACACTGGGACCATAAATCGATCGTTATTCAGCTACATCGATATGTCCATCAGCCTGTGACGAAACACTTTCGAGGTGTGGCGATATCATTTTCGTGCAGTGCCTAATAAGAAGATAAAGCAGTCAGAAGGAGAGAAGGGTAAAGTAAATGAAACTTAAAAAGCTGATTTCAGTGATAACAAAATCGAGTCAAATTTACCAAGAACTTGGCAGTATGCGTCCACTCTTCTGTGTGACGTTACATTTCGTCTCGCCTGGACGTATGCACGGATTCGGTTAGGAAGGTTGTCATAAAGCGGTAGTATCCTCTCCAGAGACAAGCTGGCCCAAAACTATTGCAACTAGTCCCTCAAAATCTGGATTCTGGCACTGACATTGAGTTGACATCCGAGCAAGACCCACAAGTTTTATCGGGTGCACATCTGTGGCTTTTGTTGGCCACAGGACTCCTTAAACATCAGACATACACTTCGTAGACGGATGTAACATGTGTGGACGAGCATTGTTGTATTGAAAAATGTCACCATGAAACTGGCGCATGAGGGGTAACACCTGGGGATGCAGGATGTTCGTGACCTACCGATGTACCATCAGAGTTCCCTCAATGATTACCAACAGTGATCTGACGTCACACACAACGGCGCCACACACGAGGAGCCAGGAGTAGCAACACTGCCTCTCCAAAACATTGGAAGGACGGGAACAATCGCCGCCATACTCGCCGACCGTGGTTATCCAGAGTAGTGCAAAACCGTGATTCGTCAATCGGTACGATAAGACGGCATTCACGAGCAGTCCATGTTTCCCTGAGACGGCACCACAGCTGTTTGTGTTCTCGTGTTTACGGCATCCTGTGCATCCGAAGTCCGCTGCTGCTGGTCTCCGATTAATGGTGAGGGGTGACACAGGATACGTCAGAGGATCCATTACGTGTTCTTGGACGGCAGGTGCAGATGAGAAGGTGTTGCAGGGATCCTCCTTTGGGATGGTCAGACGTAGACGAGCGAAACCTTGACGACTAGTCTGGTACCGCGCGCCGCGGAATTTGAATCCGCGCCAGACGTCGTGGACGTCGAAGACCCAGAGAGGTCTCTGCAGCATCGCGCCGTAAGCCATGGCGACGCGCGCCTCCTGGGCCACGTTAATGTGAGGGCGCCACAGTGGAACATGTGGTCCCAGCGGCCAATAGCGGCGCCCCCGATAGCATACTTAAGCACCTGCCTCGCGCTCAGCTAGCTATAAGTCCCTCCAGATCCTTGAGCGTCATGCACTCCGCCTCGCCTTCCGTATACGCCTCCCGTCCCCCACGCGGATCCTCTATGATCTCATTCCTTTCCCCCATCTGCTCCTATTCCTCGAACATATCCGTATCCTCTACACCTCCCGCCGTCTTGAACTCCCTCACCCCCTGGTTGCTCCTCTCCTCTCCCATCCCCGCCCCCTGCGACGTCTTCACCGTTGTGTCCCCCCTACCCTCCATCTCTACACCCTACATCTCCTTTCCCAAGGTGGCTTCCATCAACTCCCCCTCCCGGACGATGCCCTCTCTCCCTCCATTTATCCCTCCTATCAACTCTGATCCTCACTCCCCCTCCTTTCCTCTGTCCTTTGCGTGGGCTCCCTCTTGCCCCCTTCCGTCCTGTTTTTGTAGTGTTGGCAGAAGAGCCAACACCGTGTTGCTAGAGGCGGCCGAAATGCACGCAATTAAGCTCACGCAGACTGGCGTGAGGTCTGGAACAATAAAGTAGTTGAGTCTAGTAAGAAAAGAACGTAGTTGCTGGAATACTTAACTTTAATCCACAATTGGTGTACATCGCTCTTGTTGATACAGGTTTTAATATCTCAATATAAACTGGTAATAGCGCCTTGCTAGGTCGTAGCAAATGACGTAGCTGAAGGCTATGCTAACTATCGTCTCGGCAAATGAGAGCGTATTTGTCAGTGTAGCTTCGCTAGCAAAGTCGTCTGTACAACTGGGGCGAGTGCTAGGACGTCGCTCTAGACCTGCCGTGTGGTGGCGCTCGGTCTGCAATCACTGACAGTGTCGACACGCGGGTCCGACGTATACTACCGGACCGCAGCCGATTTAAAGGCTACCACCTAGCAAGTGTGGTGTCTGGCGGTGACACCACAGTTTTCTCCCCACTAAACCCTACCTCCCTTCTCCCCCCCCCCAAGTCCTTTTGTATTCCCCTCCTCTGCCTACCCCACTCCCTGTCGCGTCTGCCCCCCACACCTCTTATGGGTCCTCATCCTCCATCAGCTCCTTTCCCGGTTCCCCCCTTCGCTTTTGCTCTCCTTTCCCCCCTTTTTTTCCATTATCTGTCCAGTTTCCCCCCACCTGCTCTCGGCTGTGGTATGTCACATTTGCCAACTTTTTAGTGCAGTGTTCCAGTGACTATTCAGTGTTGTTCGTCTTTCTCGTGTTGCGAACAGAAACCATGCTGTCGCTAGGTGTGAATTTTATGTCTTTTGCGAACAGAATCCAAACTGTCGCCGTGTTTTTTAATTGTCTGTCTATTGTTTTACCTGTCTGCTTCGTATGTATTTTATTAGCGTCATCATCCCTCTGTTCTTTGTTTTAAGTTCCACTATTTCTTTTCGCCATGTTACTCTTTAAGTCTCCGATTTTATCGCCTGTTTTTATTATTTATTCACTTCATCTTTCTCACAAAGTCTGTAGGCTGAAGAGCGGCATACTAAGCTGCTGCCAGCCCGCCCCCTTCGGGGGGAATTGAAATTCAATAAATAAAAAAAAAAGCTCAGCTAGAGGATACGGGTCCTGTACACCTCCCGCAAACTCGATCCTCCTCACCCGCTTGTCTCGCCCATCCTCTCCCGCCCCCGCCCGCTGCCGCGCCTGTATTCCCACGTCCCACCAGGTCTCCATCTTTCCACCCTCCTTACCCTCTCCCAAGTGGACGTGGTGGTCTTGTTTGGTTGGTTACTGTGTGTCGTAAGGTCCTCCGTTGGTCGTGTCCGTCCTCTCCCTTTGTGTTGTTCCTTGCTGGCCGCTCCGCGGGTCCCGCCACGTTTCCGTCACTACTACCCTGCGACCGTTCCGGTCGTCGTTACAACAACCAGTATGCCTGATGTCACATTACCATGCAGTCCAATATTAGGCCACCGTCACAAATCTGGTATTGCACAATTCGACCAGCGGGCAAAATGAGACCCCACAATGATGCTCTTTTCAAACTCTTAGTTGCTGGTATCGCTGTCTCATTCGCTTACCTCCGTTTTCTTCACAGTGATCATTCGACATTTGACGTTATTCACGCCCCGTTATTCCGTATCAGGCCTAGTAACAATACTAAACTCTAACAACACTACTTAAAAGTGAATATGAATTTTACGCATTTTCACGACGAGACTAATAGATGGCGGTAACATAATGTTGTTCCCCAGGTAGAGGATAGGGTTGGGTTGTTTGGGGGAGGAGACCAAACAGCTAGGTCATCGGTCTCATCGGATTAGGGAAATATATGGAAGGAAGTCGGACGTGCTCTTCCAAAGGAACCGTCCGGACATTAGCCTGGAGTGATTTAAGGAAATCACGGAAAACCTAAATCAAGATGGCCGGACGGCCGATTGAATCGTCGTCCCCCCAAATGAGAATCCAGTGTGCTAACCACTGCACCACTTCCCCAGGTAGGGCGAAGGGTGAAACTGATAGTGAAATTACACTTGGACCATGAAACCTTAACTTCACAGTGCGGTTCCTTTAGAATTCACTGCAAGACCCTCGCTTGTCCATTATTTATATTTCTTGTGAGCAGTGAAATCCTATTTTTCTATTGTTGGTTTATGAAAGCAGCGTCTGTTGGAACTGCTCTTCTGATTACACTTGATGAGAGGCGCTCTTTGCCACGTTTTTTACTGCTATCATTATTCAGTTTGCCTTAATTGTCTGTGCTTCTGACGACTATAATTTAGCGTGTGTAAGTACAACATACAACTACCGCAGAACTACTCGATGACAACAAATGTTGTCATAACTAGCAGAGTAACCATCATTTGCCAGGGTATGTATTCATTCCGACCTTCTGTTAGTACATATCTTCCTCCTCTCTCTCTCTCTCTCTCTCTCTCTCTCTCTCTCTCTCCACGCTAGTGATTTTAGGGTGGAGGTATTAATATGTTGCAGAGTAGCTGGCTTTCTCTTTTCATTCTCGTGGTTGGCCAGCCACTGTAATCTGCTTTCATGTTTTACTCTCTTCTGTTTATAGCGTCTCTCTGTTGTTTTCCTGCCCTCCTTTGTTCCTTTGAGTGTTCGTTGCCTTCCCTTCGTTCTTGTGGCTTTTCCTTTCTTTCCGTTTTGTGTTATATGTTTCGTCCGTTTTATTCTCACACTTGTGGCATTGTTTTATTAGGAACAAGGACTGATGACCTCGTTTGGTCCCTTCTCCCGCCTTTAAACCAACCAACCAACAAATCTCTCCCTTTCTTTCTGTCTCTTCCCTGATGCCCTCTCTGTCCATCTCTTCCAGGCCCTCCCAGTTTCCACCCCACAACTCCTTGTCCATCTCCTCCACGCCACCCCTCTGTCCATCTCTTCCTCTCCCTTCTCTCTGTCCATCTCTTCCTCTCCCTTCTCTCTGTCCTTATCCCTCTCCCTTCTCTCAGTCCACCTCGTCTTTCTCCCTATGAGTCTCCATCTCCTCCTTAACCTCGCTGTCTGTCCCCCTCGTTCTACCCTCTTTTCCTTCCATGTTATGAGGCTCACGTCTTTACGAGGCTGGTGGTTCTTGCCCGCACAGTGTTTTTTTCCATACGTCTACCAAATTTGGTTGATATCGTTCCAGGAGTTTAGGATGAGCGTTTTACCAATGTCTTTGCTTGCATTCGCACCTGTCGAATATACTTCACACGTATTTGTACATATATTTTATCTATATCTCTATCGAATTTCGCTATGAGTTTCATTTTCTCGCACTTCATTGGTTATGACGTCGTAGCTTCTGAACTATAAGCTGTACAATGATATAGTTTGACGGGTCAGGTACATCCACTAGTATGTGACAACTGTATACGAATTTTTTTGTAAATAGAGGTAATAGTAAAGAAGTAATAAATTAAAACGTCATGCATGATGCTGCAGTTTTCCGGCGCCTCAGTTCAAATGGCTCTGAGCACTACGGGACTTAACATCTGGGGTCATGTGTCCCCTAGAACTTAGAACTACTTAAACCTAACTAACTTAAGTACATCACACACATCCATGCCAGAGGTATGATTCGAACCTGCGACCGTAGCGGTCGCGCGGTTCCAGACTGAAACGCCTAGAACCGCTCGGACACACTGACCGGCGGCGCCAGTATTTGACGTCATACTCCTGAACTGTGTGTCATAAAAAGTTATAATTTTGCTGGTACATTCAGTGGTAAAAGTGAATATTGTATTCAAAATGTATGACGAATACAGTTAGTAGTAGAGAAGTAATAAATTAAAACGTGCTTCATACTGCAGTGTTAATGCATGGACGGCGAAAATGTAGTAAACGATATTTTTTTTTCTTCCTTCGACCTGTGGGGACGGTCAGCGAGAAGTAGTTCCGTAAAAATTTGAAATCTGCAGTAAAGTTTGTTGCAAATCGCTAAGTACTTTCAGAATGGAACCCAGGGAAAATTCTGGATGGTGTTTGCATAAGGTTTTTTGTGAAGAGCGCAACTGTTTATGGCAACAATGAACACCCGCGCTGTGTGTGGTAAGCAGGGTGCAAAATTATTCCAAATGTCGCGTTCCGTAACTCACTAACCAGTCAACCTGCTCTAAATAGTCTGTTGCATACGAAAGTCCCCATGGCATTCGCCATTTCACTAAACAGGGTTCGTTCATTTACCACAGGGATTTTGACCTGCCTCGAGATGACTGGGTGTTTGTGTTGTCCTCATCATTTCATCATCATTCATGAAAGTAGCGAGATTGGACTGGGCAAAGGATGGGAATTTGTATGGGCGCTGATAATAGCGCAGTTGAGCGCCCCATCAAGCAACCTTCATCATCATTATCATCATCATCATCATCATCATCATTTACCAAAGTCTGTCGGCAGTATACAATGCAAATACATTTTCGACTTCGCAGGCGAATAAGATTTTACCTGTGACAGCAGTTGCCGTTTTACTGTTGTCTTGTTCCTTCCGCCTATACTTCTTCGTTAAGAGCCCAAAGAGTTCATAATATTCTTCAAACGGCGTAGTTATCGTCCGCCATTAAAAAGTTCTCGTTCTCTTCTTTCCTATAACCTTGTACGTCAAATAAGCTGAGGTGCTTTTTCCGTCAGTCGACCCGTTCTTTTCTTGATCCGTCTCCACATTCTCTGAATACTTCATTTAGTTAATGTCGCATTACAGTCTCGCCAATATGTTGTGCCACAAATCCATTACTTAATGTGGACAACACTCTCTGTTACACTAACAAATTCTGAAAAATAGCTTCATGGTAGTGCCTCCTTGAAAAGGCGTCGTGTGTACCGACGGCTCAATGAAGCGTTTAACCCTAAATATGAGGAGGATGTATTTAAGGCTACAGGTTGTTCTGTGACGTTTTGTGGTCGATTTTCTCACCGTTTCATGGCACCACACATTTATGTTACCGAGAAAATGAACCACGATATTTATTTCAACACTCTGAGTGAGCATGTGTTTGTGGTCCTTCCTCCTCCAAATGTTTCAAATGGCTCTAAGCACTATGGGACTTAACAAATGGTTCAAATGGTTCTGAGCACTATGGGACTTAGCATCTTAGATCATCAGTCCCATGGACTTAGAATTACTTAAACCTAACTAACCTAGGGACATCACACACTTTCATGCCCGAGGTAGCATTCGAACCTGCGACCGTAGCAGCAGCGCGGTTCCGAACTGAAGTGCCTAGAACAGCTCGGCCCTTCCTCCTCCAACTTCACGATTAGTATGCTGTAGATACTCACGATTTCCGAAATAACAACAGCCGTGATCACAGAGTTGATCGTATACTTTCCTACTTTGCTTGAACACTCAAACACACCGTTGCACCTCGCTAAACTACGCCATGATAATCCCGTAGAAAACGTCTGGGTGTATTTGGAACATAGGGGGGAAACGTAGCTGTCAGCATTAGTGCAACTTGGTAGCTCTGCGTGATCCAATCGGCTGAGTGGCTTCAACTGGATAAAGCATACCTGCAGAAACCTGTGAATTGAAGCCATTATTCAAGGTAAAGATTACATGTATTAGCGTGATGTCACATGCGAGTGACAAAGTTTCTGTTCCATATGCTTAGTTGTTCATCGTGTCTGTGTGTACAGTGACGCTGACGTTGCTCCTCATACCGCATGAACACTCAAACTGGTTAAAACTGTGTGCCCGACCGAGACTCGAACTCTGGACCTTTGCCTTTTGCGGGCAAGTGCTCTACCATCTGAGCTACCGAAGCACGACTCACGCCCGGTCTCACAGTTTTACTTCTGCCAGTATCTCGTCTCCTACCTTCCAAACTTTGCAGAAGCTCTCCTGCGAACCTTGCAGAACTAGCACTCCTGAAAGAAAGGATATGACGGAGACATGGCTTAGCCACAGCCTGGGGGATGTTTCCAGAATGAGATTTTCACTCTGCAGCGGAATGTGCGCTGATATGAAACTTCCTGGCAGATTAAAACAGTGTGCCCGACCGAGACTCGAACTTGGGACCTTTGCCTTTCTTTCAGGAGTGCTAGTTCTGCAAGGTTCGCAGGAGAGCTTCTGTAAAGTTTGGAAGGTAGGAGACGAGATACTGGCAGAAGTAAAGCTGTGAGACCGGGCGTGAGTCGTGCTTCGGTAGCTCAGATGGTAGAGCACTTGCCCGCGAAAGGCGAAGGTCCCGAGTTCGAGTCTCGATCGGGCACACAGTTTTAATCTGCCAGGAAGTTTCATATCAGCGCACAGTCCGCTGCAGAGTGAAAATCTCATTCTGGACTCAAACTGGTAATACTGTGGACTATACGTGATGAGGTACGAACTATAAGAAAAAACACACAAATACAGTATAATACTGCCATCGTTCAACGTTTCCCCGGAAGGCCTGGAAAAGTGTGGCTCGCGATCCATTTCTTTCCAACTTTGGTTGCGCGCTGTTGTCACTTTCAAAAAAATGTTCAAATGTGTGTGGATTCCTAAGGGACCAAACTGCTGAGGTCATCGGTCCCTAGACTTACACACTGCTTGAACTAAGGACAACACACTCATCCATGGCTGAGGGAGGACTCGAATCTCCGGCGGGAGGAGCCACGCAATCGTTATCACTTTCACGAAGCGCTTGTCTAACAGTAGTCAAGAGGGGCATCACGTCTTCGACTGCTTCCTCTCAAAGCATAGACTCTCTTACCTCGACAAGGATTGCTTGCTCTCAAACATTTATTCAAATTTATTCTTCATAATATTTCTCTATCGCCCAGGTTGTCATTTTGGTTGCTTTTTGTGTGTTACTCTGCTTTCGGTTCTGGTTATTACTAAGGCACTTTTTGTGTTACGGGTGTTGAGAATGTCGAAAATAAAGAACAATTAAAACAGTGTTTTCCGTGAGGAGTTGGGGATAAAGTGTTTTCTTGTACGCTTTTCCGATGAAAAATCTTAAAGTTTAATATACAGGGTGTCCCAGCTATCTTGTCCACCCAAAATGTCTCTGGAACAATAACAGCTATTGGAAAACGACTTTCACCGGTATCAATGTAGGGCTGGGGCGATGTGATTGACATGCGTAATCACACTTCCATACTTATCAAGAGGTCCGAAACGCATAATACGGTCTGCTGCCATCCTGTTGCGATTACGGCCAGCATGGGGTTCACGCCTGAGCCTCAGGACGTGCGCTAGCACAGTGCATGTCGGGTGTTTCAAGCGTCAGCTTCGTGTCTCAATATCTCGGGATGTAATGGGAATATTGCGATGCAATCAACGCCATTGTGTATGTGCTTTGTCATGCTATGGATTGCTGAAGAAAAAAATATAGGAAGTCCATTTAAAAAAACATAAGTTTGTGTTAAAAAACACATATGCTTTCGTTTTAGAATGTTTCTAAATATGTACATTCATGGGCCCCAGCCATACATTGATACCGGTGAAAGTCGTTTTCCAATAGCTGTTATTGTTCCAGAGATATTTTGGGTGGACAAGATAGCTGGGACACCCTGTATAAGAAGCCGTAAATTCAAAACAGAGGTCGACATTTCTCTTCGCTTCAAGAAGCAACACGCAAGCGTCACTTCATGACGAATGATGTACTTTAGTGGCCAAGTTGAAAATAAACAAATAAAAAAGTTACTTGAACCATCAAACTTCAGACAAAACTGTTTATGCGGTATGCCCATAATTATTAAAAGATCATAAATGCTTCAGTAATGGCGTACTCGTGGAAGAGTGAGACGAGGGTGTTGCGATTAATCAAGGAAAACCCCCAGTTGGGAAACGGGACCAAACTTAGTTGGTTACTATCGAGTTGCAATTTCTTTATTGATTACTTCAACCATTAAAAGTCATTTCTTTATCACTTGACCAGGAACAGATCCAAAAAAGCTAGCAGGCATGAGTGCCTTTTCAAAACAATTTACTTTACAGTTAACGGCCAAGCCATTTTACTTTAAACCGGCTTTGATAAAACATTTGATAACAAATCAAAATTTTCTAAGTAATGTAATTAAAAACTTTACCGTTAATAGCCAAGCCATTTTACTTAAAACAGACTTTGATAAAGCATTTAATACATTTAATAACAAAATTAAAACTTTCCAAGTAATGAAAGAAAAACACTAATTTGCATACAATTTCGCTACCGAACATGTAGAGAGCCACTTCTCTTAAATTTTGGCAAAACAAGATATTAAATTACAAGGTCTCGCTAACAGGGAGGCAGAACTAGCATTTTGAAAAGATGCCAAGTAGATTAAAACAATCAAAGTAAAGATACAGTCATTCACCCTTTACAATAACTAACAATTTTAAAGCCACGTAATTCTAAAAAACCCACAAATGAAAGGCAAACTTAACCCTTTTAAACAGTGGCCGAAAATAATCAGAGTAAAATACAACCATTTAACATTTTACAATAACTAACAACTTTAATACCATGTCCTGCCACCAAAATGTCCTGGGATAGAAATAATTAACCGACCGGGTGTAAGGGCGGCCACAATTATCTCCCGAAGGATGCTCAGGCTAGAAGCGGACTAACAGACCCACAACGCCTCACAATCAACAATCACATCGACCTCACGCGAGGCCAGGGGAGGAGGAGGAATCAAATCAGGAACCATAATCCCTGCCCAAAAATACTCTTCCTACCGGGCAGTACTAATAAGAAGCGGAAAAGATCAGTGTCTATAAATACACCGGCGACAGGGACAGGAAACCCGAACGCAGGAGGCCACAAGACAGAAAAGACGCTGGTTGCACAAACCAAAATTCTTCAGTTAACATCTAAACCTTTAACCAACTTAACTTGCAGTTTATCAGAGAAACAGCAGGTGAACTACGATGCAAAGGTTCCTCACACCCGACCGTGTCCACGTCGCCAACGTACCCAACTGGGCACAGTCACGCAGCCACGCGCTCTGTCACCATAGCCCTCGTCTTCTCTGCACCCACGGCGGCGAAATACCACTCCTCAGGTTAGGCGAGTTACTAGTCCATCATTCCCGCCTCCAGACGGAAAATTTAAAGACATCCGTTGCCGCTTCCACCAAGTAGTGACTCGGAACCACAGCCGTGTCCCCCGGGTGTTCACAGCAAGAGCTTACAGCCTTGTCCCGTCAACTCGTCCCACACGTCTCGCACCGCCAGGATAGACCACGCGGCTTCTCGGTAATCGTCCGACATTCTCTCCTTCCCGATTTTAAAAGACGACCGACCGACTCGTCACCGCTAGGCAACCAACTGGTCATCCCCCGAAAGATCTTATTCCCTTACACAAGGCTAACAGGAAGCAACGACTCGAAGATCGATAAGACCAGACACGCCGCCAGAGGGGAATCTCAACAGAATCGTACGCAGCATAACGATAAATATGAAAAAATCAATTAACGATGGAATGGAAGGACTCAGAACAATCTTAACAGCGCGATATATGATGAGAGCCTACACACGACTCAAAGAGTGTAGCCTATAATAGATGTGGCAGAAGCATTTGGTTACGACAATATCACTGATCATTTAAGAACATATGCTTTGTAAAGTGACGCTGTAAAGAGTCGACTTGTTGATATGGATCATAGCAGGAAACTGAGGAATTTAATTGCAAGCTGTCGGTCGAGAGTACTGATCGAACACATCTTAGTCAATCATTAATATTTATTCGCATGATAATGGACTGCTTTTCTGTGCTCTAGTTCCGTTCCTCACAAGAACAGGTTTGAATATTTTTAATGCTGTTAGAAAGCGTGTTGACAAAATTGGTGGTCTACGAAAATGCTCTGCAGTTTGTACTAATGGCGTACCAGCAACGAGGTATACGGTATTTTAAAATGGCATGCATCGGAATTTGAAAAGAAACTATTTACGCTTCTTTATTAAAACTAGCATTACGAACACGTGTCACAACTCGATTAAATAATTTAAATTTACGTTCGCATGTAGGGAGTAGATATTTATCACGATCCTGGACGACTGAATGGCCGGCCGGAGTGGCCAAGCGGTTCTAGGCGCTACAGTCTGGAACCGCGCAACCGCTGCGATCGCAGGTTCGAATCCTGCCTCGGGCATGGATGTGTGTGATGTCCTTAGGTTAGTTAGGTTTAAGTAGTTCTAAGTTCTAGGGGACTGATGACCTCAGAAGTTGAGTCCCATAGTGCTCAGAGCCATTTGAACCATTTTGGACCACTGAATGTCTTCGCACCAATTGATCATCGCGGCTGTGGCGGGCCGTGACGGCAGCGCACGGGTCGACTTGGATGGGGAAGCAATCGCTAGAGGGGAATCCCTCGAGAAGCAAGGTTTGCCAGAACTGTGCTGTAGGGATGACAGCAACTAGATGTGGAAGATGAAAGTACGTCTAAGAAGGCGCAACTCGTACAGTTTTAATCCTTTGGCGCCGACACGATGCATCAGCTAGTTGTATTAAAACAAAGTATGCCTTCGGTAGCATCACACATGAATTCCGCCGGTGTATCGAGGGTACCCTGCGTGTGTGCCTTGCGCTAGAGGGCGTGATAGTGATGTTGGCCACTCACGTGGGCCAATACCGTTTTACGGCGCTGTCGATTGTAGCCCTGTGTGTTCTAGTGGACGCCGAAGGGCCGAGCGGCCCGCCCTAGCGGGAAGGGAACGGCGTTGCCGAAATTGGTCGGCCCTCGGAGCCGGCCCCTCTTCAAACTTCGCCCTGCCCAAGATATACTCTGCCCGCGCTAATGAGATTGCCTCCACCTCCTCGGCATCTGTTTCCTTATTATTAAAACTTTTCAGAGATATGGCCGCACGCTCTCCTATTTATTCCGCTAAGGAACGCCCTGTAAACAGACAGAAAAGGCTTCTACTACGGCATAGAGAAGTACAAGTATTCACTCTGCATCCTTTTGATCAATCGAATAATCAGTAATATCGTCTGCAGTGAGAACCAGAACTCAGGCGACAAACTTTCGGAGGTTATTCAGGAACGTTTTCTATTTTGGAATGAGGGACACGTAGATCCGATGGATCGTTAGTGAGTAGTAATGTAGTTACGACTTATTCGGTTTGTTAGCATAATTATCTTAGTTTCTGCGAAAACATCTGCAAAACAGTAGACAAGCCTGTGTTATACACTCACCAACACGAGTGATACAAGCACTCACAGATGCAAGAGAACTGCGACGTCATTCCATCTCTCCGGGAACAGCTCTTCATGACGTCGTTGTGCTGCTTTCCCACTACATCAGTGAACTGATACACAAGGAACCTACTTGCCAACTCTTTCATCAGTGTACCTATACCTATCCTTGCTGCTGTATTCAGTTAAGCTGCAGTAAAAGTAAAATAGACCAGTACTAAATGCGCGCTTAAAGAACAAAGTTTTCAGCAGCAAATTCTTTGAGTGAATCGAGAAATATTTGCTTCAAAGACACACAGCGCACGTCGTTGATATCTGCAATGTTGTAAGGGTGTAAGGGGCGTTCAAAAAGCTTCCATGTGATGGCATTCTGCAGCGTATATGCAACCTAGCGCGACTTCGATGAAGGTATGTAAGCACCGACATTTGTAGGCGAGAAGCTAGTGTGGCACTTCGAAGGGTCACTTTTTATCGGTCTCCTTGCCGGGCGTCCCAGAAATGTTGCGACAAACTTCTTGGGGATGTGGGTCCTACCACAGAGACGGAGAATTGCAAAGCAACCTATGGCCGCAAACTTCAAGGGTAAGTGGTAGCAGAGACCAAGCGAATGATACGCTTGAACCATGAACATGTACTAAGAGAATGTGTGTCCACTCAGTAGTGACGTCAGCTTATAAAAATTCACCGAATCTAACTACCTCCCTCCCGGCAGAAACGCACTTATATTTTCATAACTCCATGTATTACAGAAATTACTCAATTAAGTTGCTAAGAAATCCCCATAAACTTTTAGAAACCTCGAAGGTGAAAAAAAAAATTAGATAAACTCAAACTCTCAAGCCTTTACTCACTGTGATACGTTTCTCATGAATCTTGAATGTACCGTCGCCTTAAAAAGGGTTACTCTCATAACTTGCGAATTGTAACCCGATAAAAACTAAATACGGAATTTTTTAATCATCAATGTGTCGCTTCCAGTCGTTTTGTTACAACATATCGTACATAAAAGATTCGCTCTCAGGACATTCAATATGCTGGTGCTTAGAGAAACAGCATATGTTCATAGGATGCAAGCTATGACATAAAACCCACTTCTCCTGAACACCACAAATAGAACACGGTGTATTGCTATCTGCGGTTCACAGTCTTTCTGCTCGTGACGTAGAGACCGTTATTTCTTCCTGTTGGTTCTGTTTAACGTAATACGTCGCCGAAATACCACGGAACTTACTTTGTGTTTCAAGTACCGAAATATATCCTCAACGTGAAGTAGCAGGAGGTGACGTCACAAAACTTGTAGAGTACCACTTCAACGTTCGGTAAAATGTGGAAATTTGTGGTAAGTTCCTATGGGACAAAACTGCTGAGGTCATCGCTCCCAAGGCTTACACACGACTTAATCTAATCATATTGTGATTGAAGCTATTTTTTCCGTGTTTGCTTTAACAATACATATGTTTTGGATACCGACTGCCTTTAGAAAACCACAATTTTGTTTTTTAACCCAAACATGTTTCACTGCAGTTGCAGCATCCTCAGTGGGCTTTTATTTTATGGCTGTTAAAGATAAAGAATGTTCTTTACTGTTTGTATACACGTAACTGCCAGTTTTTAAATCGTAATTACAGGTATTTGAAAAAACACATAAAATTACGAATTCATACCTTTTTACCACATGGTGTGGTTTTCCTGATGTATTGTGTTCATACAGTGACGGTTTTGATCCACAGTTTGTCATCTGCAACCACTTACACCTTAAAGTAGACAAATTGCTTAAGCCAAAATTACGATTTGGAAAATGTTATTTCTGTGCCTGAAATTAATTAATTCTGTGTTTGTGTGTATGTGTGTGTGTGTGTGTGTTTGTGTGTGTGTGTGTGTGTGTGTGTGTGTGTGTGTGTGTGTGTGTTCATGCATTTGCACGTGGGGTGGGGGGTTGGGTGGAGGTGGGCGGTGTGAGCTCTATAGGTAGGTCTCGCCTAATAATTCTTTGAGGGCAGAGAACAGAGTTCGATTGCAGAGAATTAATTAATTTCAGGCATAGAAATAACAATTTTCAAATTGTAATTTTGGCTTAAACAATTTTTCTACGTTAAGGTGTAAGTTGTTGCACATGACAAGCTGTGGAACAAAACAGTCACTGTAGAAACACAATACATCAGAAAAACCACACCATGTGTTAAAAAGCTGTGAATTCATAATGTTATGTAATTATGATTAAAAAACTAATAGTTACATGTATACAAACAGTAAAGAACATTCTTTATCTTTAATAGCCGCAAAATAAAAGCCCACTGAAGATGCTGCAACTGCAGTGAAACATTTTTGGGTTAAAAAACAAAATTGTGTTTTGTTAAAGGCGGACTCTACTTAAAAACATGTGTACACTTAATCTAACTTAAACTAACGTACGCTAAGGACAACACACACACATACACACCCATTCCCGAGGGAGGATTCCAGCTGCGATTATGTCCCCTCAGCCTTCTGCCTCAACGGACGTACTCACTGTCGCCATCACAGTCAATAACTTGGCGCAGCACTAGACCTGCTGTATAAAGGATAACGTTCTACGAGTCGGGGCGTGGAATGTCAGAAGCTTGAACGTGGTAGGGAAACTAGAAAATCTGAAAAGGGAAATGCAAAGGCTCAATCTAGATATAGTAGGTGTCAGTGAAGTGAAGTGGAAGGAAGACAAGGATTTCTGGTCAGATGAGTATCGGGTAATATCAACAGCAGCATAAAATGGTATAACAGGTGTAGGATTCGTTATGAATAGGAAGGTAGGGCAGAGGGTGTGTTACTGTGAACAGTTCAGTGACCGGGTTGTTCTAATCAGAATCGACAGCAGACCAACACCGATAACGATAGTTCAGGTATACATGCCGACGTCGCAAGCTGAAGATGAACAGATAGAGAAAGTGTATGAGGATATTGAAAGGGTAATGCAGTATGTAAAAGGGGACGAAAATCTAATAGTCATGGGCGACTGGAATGCAGTTGCAGGGGAAGAGTAGAAGAAAAGGTTACAGGAGAATATGGGCTTGGGACAAGGAATGAAAGAGGAGAAAGACTAATTGAGTTCTGTAACAAGTTTCAGCTAGTAATAGCGAATACCCTGTTCAAGAATCACAATAGGAGGAGGTATACTTGGAAAAGGCCAGGAGATACGGGAAGATTTCAATTAGATTACATCATGGTCAGACAGAGATTCCGAAATCAGGTACTGGATTGTAAGGCGTACCCAAGAGCAGATATAGACTGAGATCACAATATAGTAGTGATGAAGAGTAGGCTGAAGTTCAAGACATTAGTCAGGAAGAATCAATACGCAAAGAAATGGGATACGGAAGTACTAAGGAATGACGAGATACGTTTGAAGTTCTCTAACGCTATAGATACCGCAATAAGGAATAGCGCAGTAGGCAGTACAGTTGAAGAGGAATGGACATCTCTAAAAAGGGCCATCACAGAAGTTGGGAAGGAAAACATAGGTACAAAGAAGGTAGCTGCGAAGAAACCATGGGTAACAGAAGAAATACTTCAGTTGATTGATTAAAGGAAGAAGTACAAACATGTTCCGGGAAAATCAGGAATACAGAAATACAAGTCGCTGAGGACTGAAATAAATAGGAAGTGCAGGGGAGCTAAGACGAAATGGCTGCAGGAAAAATGTGAAGACATCGAAAAAGATATGATTGTCGGAAGAACAGACTCAGCATACAGGAAAGTCAAAACAACCTTTGGTGGCATTAAAAGCAACGGTGGCAACATTAAGAGTGCAACGGGAATTCCACTTAAATGCAGAGGAGAGAGCAGATAGGTGGAAAGAATACATTGAAAGCCTCTATGAGGGTGAAGATTTGTCTGATGTGATAGAAGAAGAAACAGGAGTCGATTTAGAAGAGATAGGGGATCCAGTATTAGAATCGGAATTTAAAAGAGCTTTGGAGGACTTACGGTCAAATAAGGCAGAAGGGATAGATAACATTCCATCAGAATTTCTAAAATCATTGGGGGAAGTGGCAACAAAACGACTATTCACGTTGGTGTGTAGAATATATGAGTCTGGCGATATACCATCTGGCTTTCGGAAAAGCATCATCCACACAATTCAGAAGACGGCAAGAGCTGACAAGTGCGAGAATTATCGCACAATCAGCTTAAAGCTCAGGCATCGAAGCTGCTTACAAGAATAATATACAGAAGAATGGAAAAGAAAATAGAGAATGCGCTAGGTGACGATCAGTTTGGCTTTAGGAAAAGTAAAGGGACGAGAGAGGCAATTCTGACGTTACGGCTAATAATGGAAGCAAGGCTAAAGAAAAATCAAGACACTTTCATAGGGTTTGTCGACCTGGAAAAAGCGTTCGACAATATAAAATGGTGCAAGCTGATCGAGATTCTGAAAAAAGTAGGGGTAAGCTATAGGGAGAGACGGGTCATATACAATATGTACAACAACCAAGAGGGAATAATAAGAGTGGACGATCAAGAACGAAGTGCTCGTATTAAGAAGGGTGTAAGACAAGGCTGTAGCCTTTCGCCCCTACTCTTCAATCTGTACATCGAGGATGCAATGATGGAAATAAAAGAAAGGTTCAGGAGTGGAATTAAAATACAAGGTGAAAGGATATCAATGATACGATTCGCTGATGACATTGTTATTCTGAGTGAAAGTAAAGAAGAATTAAATGATCTGCTGAACGGAATGAACAGTCTAATGGGTACACAGTATGGTTTCAGAGTAAATCGGAGAAAGACGAAGGTAATGAGAAGTAGTAGAAATGAGAACAGCGAGAAACTTAACATCAGGATTGATGGTCACGAAGTCAATGAAGTTAAGGAATTCTGCTACCTAGGCAGTAAAATAACCAATGACGGACGTCAAAAGCAGACTCGCTATGGCAAAAAACGCATTTCTGGCCAAGAGAAGTCTACTAATATCAAATACCGGCCTTAATTTGACGAAGAAATTTCTGAGGATGTACGTCTGGAGTACAGCATTGTATGGTAGTGAAACATGGACTGTGGGAAAACCGGAACAGAAGAGAATCGAAGCATTTGAGATGTGGTGCTATAGACGAATGTTCAAAATTAGGTGGACTGATAAGGTAAGGAATGAGGAGGTTCTACGCAGAATCGGAGAGGAAAGGAATATATGGAAAACACTGATAAGGAGAAGGGACAGGATGATAGGACATCTGCTAAGACATGAGGGAATGACTTCCATGGTACTAGAGGGAGTTGTAGAGAGCAAAAACTGTAGAGGAAGACAGAGATTGGAATACGTCAAGCAAATAATTGAGGACGTAGGTTGCAAGTGCTACTCTGAGATGAAGAGGTTAGCACAGGAAAGGAATTCGTGGCGGGCCGCATCAAACCAGTCAGTAGACTGATGACGAAAAAAAAAAGTACCACGTAATAACGAATGTTTTATTGAGGAACCATTCTTGGCGTCGCGCTCGCCGCAGTAGTGGAAGATCCCTTCCCACAGCTTCAGCGCACGCGATTCGGGTTTGTGAAGCAGGCACACTGCGACATTAGTGTGAGCGTAGCTTTCACAAGGACTTAGCCAACAGGGGGTGTTCAGGAGGTCCGGAACCCCTCTATCAACCAAATGAAATTACACACTATCTGGCTGCCGTGCAGTGAATCTGAAAGATATGAGTTAAGATCAAAAGGTTTCCGTTTGAAGGCATTACTGCAACGTAGCGCGACTTTTATTCAAGCTTTGACACGAAGGAAAGTGACCAGTATGCCATTCGTGTCTCTCCGATGCGTGTGTGGCAAATGAGGAATCGTGGACTACGGCAAAGTTATTATCAATTGCATCGAAGGAAGACCATCGTGCTGCTTTTCTTTTCTTGGCTGCCGAAGGGCAAACACCAGCGGACATCCATCGGAAAATGGAGAATGTGTATGGGGCGGCATAAATGTCGAAGACCGCCCTCGCGGAAAGGTGTGACAAGGGTTGCTCCTGCTTTATGATAAACCTCGTCTCCACATCGCGAATGTCGTATCGCTGAAGTTACGACAACTGAAGTGCAAGACACCCGAGCAGCCGCCCTATGATCGCGATCTCTCCCAATACGATTATCACGCCTGTGGCCTCTAAAAAGGGCCTTGTACGGACGACTATTCCTGTTGGGCGGACGCGGATGTGCAGCAGGCAGCTACGGACTTCTTCACGCAGCAGGACACAGTGTTTTACCAAACGGGTATCTTCAACCCTGTTCATCCGTGGGGTGATTGCCTCAGTGCTCATGACGCTTTTTCTTGATTAGAATACCTAGATTTTACTGTATGCCGTCGAAGGATAACTGTTTGATAGCCTTTTATATTCTGATTTTCAATCATATGACGAAAAAAGTGTATGCACTATCGTTAGTCAACAATGCCATCAGTATATTTAAACTATCGATAAATGCATAGCACTTTCAGCTATCACCTATACGTGTACCTATAATTGAATTACGCCGGCCGCGGTGACCGTGCGGTTCTAGGTGCTTCGGTCCGGACCCGCGGTCCGCAGCTCGTGGTCGTGCGGTAGCGTTCTCGCTTCCAGCGCCCGGGTTCCCGGGTTCGATTCCCGGCGGGGTCAGGGATTTTCTCTGCCTCGTGATGACTGAGTGTTGTGTGATGTCTTTAGGTTAGTTAGGTTTAAGTAGTTCTAAGTTCTAGGGGACTGATGACCATAGCTGTTAAGTCCCATAGTGCTCAGAACCATTTGAACCATTTTTGAACCAGACCCGCGCGACTGCTACGGTTACAGGCTCGAATCCTGCCTTGAGCTTGGATGTATGTGATATCCCTAGGTTAGTTAGGTTTAAGTAGCTCTAAGTTCTAGGGGACTGATGATCTCAGTTGTTAAGTCCCATAGTGCTCAGAGACATTTGAACCATTTTTTATAATTGAATTAGAAGACTGAGCTGTGTTATATTAGCAAAGAGTTTTAATTCGCCAGGCAATGAAGTGAAATCATATTGTCAAATAAAGAAATATTTAATTTCAAATTTGGGCAAACCTTTCCTTGTTTAATCCTCTACGTCAAATACTATTTGTATGAAGGCCTACAAAAAGCAAATTATGTACGTTCCATTAATAAATTCTGTGTTTTCAGAATACAACGAAAAACATGAGTCTCCTTAAGGTCCTCTTTTACAAATCGGACCACCTCTTTGACCTGGCTACATCCTTGGCGCTCAGTGCAAACACACCATTACTTCTCGTGTCGTAGCACGCCAGACCCTTACAACGCCAATGTGTGTGCAGGTGTAACTATATCAATAATATAGTTCTTATCATAAAAAAACGTGACACCAATACCTTAATTACACACCGCACTTGAAAACACAGTGATCATCTTGTTATTTTTTTATTATACCAGCTGCATTACAAAACGGGCATTTATTTATGCACTTATGTATTAAATGTGACCGATGTCCAAGCATGTCATTCTTCAGGTCGCCAAAGATGTGAGAATCACATCGAGAGAGATCCGGCCTCCACGGATGATGCCCAGTGTTTCCCAGTCAAATCGCTGAAGTGTAGCCTTCGTCCGATTGCCACTGTGGGGTGGAGCTATCTTCAACAGGATGATTTGAGAGCAAACGGTGAAATCAGCAGTAAAAACTCCCACGTCTCCCTTTCCAAAAATATCCAAAGCTGTCACACAAGTTTGTTAAGTCATGATGACCTATTTCTTCGACCGCAGTGTCTCTCTGCTCGTTTATTTCCTCGAGCGTGGAACCACAATCTATGTGCGGTACCATGGACAGACACTTTGCAGAAACTACGGCGTGCTATTGAGTCAAAATTCCCAGGAATTCTGTCGGATGGACTCAACCTGTTGTATGATTACAACACCCCTCTTTAACAAATTGGCAATCGCCGATAATGTTAACCTTCTGTGAAGTGTTTAGCCTGACAGTGACGGTTCCTAATGACGAGGAATCTGACTATAATTTCGTAATCGCGAAGTTAGTGAAACAGTAACAACTGCAAAGTAAACGGATTTTAAACTTATGTTGTACTAATACTAAAGTGAATTGTAAAATGTACATGCAGTCGCCAGCCTAATTAGGCAATGTAGTATCAAGTTTTACTGCAAATCAGAAATAAACTTCACCTGTTGGTGGAAGAGGAAGCATTTAAAGAAGAAAGAGAAACAAGTGTTGTTAAATATTCTCTTGACGCACATACTTTAAGCCAAGCGTAATTTTGAACGAGACGATTGTCCTGTCGCATCGCAATCGATGACATCGCTGTTTATCTTTAATAAATCTACATCTACATTTTACATTCGTGATCTCCTTCACCTAAGGAAACTAACCTCTTTCAACACAGTTACTCTCAATATTATACAGTAATTTGCTTTAGCACAAAACACAACAGCTAACCCTTATGCAGAACGTAAATGGCCAATAAATGCAGCAGTACACACTGTCTCACAATACCACTTACTACTTACAAAACTACTGTGGAGTGTAATGAACAAATGCAGAAGGATATGAACCCACTAACAAAGCATGAACTACTATTATTTTAGTTAACTATCACAAAAAAGATTATCATTTTGAAACAGTACTGATTACTATGGGCTTACGAAATATGCACATGAAGTTATTGCATACAAACGGGCAGTATAGTTACTACACTCCGGGAAATTGAATTAAGAACACCGTGAATTCATTGTCCCAGGAAGGGGAAACTTTATTGACACATTCCTGGGGTCAGATACATCACATGATCACACTGACAGAACCACAGGCACATAGACACAGGCAACAGAGCATGCACAATGTCGGCACTAGTACAGCGTATATCCACCTTTCGCAGCAATGCAGGCTGCTATTCTCCCATGGAGACGATCGTAGAGATGCTGGATGTAGTCCTGTGGAACGGCTTGCCATGCCATTTCCACCTGGCGCCTCAGTTGGACCAGCGTTCGTGCTGGACGTGCAGACCGCGTGAGACGACGCCTCATCCAGTCCCAAACATGCTCAATGGGGGACAGATCCGGAGATCTTGCTGGCCAGGGTAGTTGACTTACACCTTCTAGAGCACGTTGGGTGGCACGGGATACATGCGGACGTGCATTGTCCTGTTGGAACAGCAAGTTCCCTTGCCGGTCTAGGAATGGTAGAACGATGGATTCGATGACGGTTTGGATGTACCGTGCACTATTCAGTGTCCCCTCGACGATCACCAGTGGTGTACGGCCAGTGTAGGAGATCGCTCCCCACACCATGATGCCGGGTGTTGGCCCTGTGTGCCTCGGTCGTATGCAGCCCTGATTGTGGCGCTCACCTGCACGGCGCCAAACACGCATACGACCATCATTGGCACCAAGGCAGAAGCGACTCTCATCGCTGAAGACGACACGTCTCCATTCGTCCCTCCATTCACGCCTGTCGCGACACCACTGGAGGCGGGCTGCACGATGTTGGGGCGTGAGCGGAAGACGGCCTAACGGTGTGCGGGACCGTAGCCCAGCTTCATGGAGACGGTTGCGAATGGTCCTCGCCGATACCCCAGGAGCAACAGTGTCCCTAATTTGCTGGGAAGTGGCGGTGCGGTCCCCTACGGCACTGCGTAGGATCCTACGGTCTTGGCGTGCATCCGTGCGTCGCTGCGGTCCGGTCCCAGGTCGACGGGCACGTGCACCTTCCGCCGACCACTGGCGACAACATCGATGTACTGTGGAGACCTCACGCCCCACGTGTTGAGCAATTCGGCGGTACGTCCACCCGGCCTCCCGCATGCCCACTATACGCCCTCGCTCAAAGTCCGTCAACTGCACATACGGTTCACGTCCACGCTGTCGCGGCATGCTACCAGTGTTAAAGACTGCGATGGAGCTCCGTATGCCACGGCAAACTGGCTGACACTAACGGCGGCGGTGCACAAATGCTGCGCAGCTAGCGCCATTCGACGGCCAACTCCGCGGTTCCTGGTGTGTCCGCTGTGCCGTGCGTGTGATCATTGCTTGTACAGCCCTCTCGCAGTGTCCGGAGCAAGTGTGGTGGGTCTGACACACCGGTGTCAATGTGTTCTTTTTTCCATTTCCAGGAGTGTATTTATAAGAGCGATGCGTTTCGTCACAGGGTTATTTGGTAAGCGTAACGTAGATGTTTAGCAAACTCAGGTGGCAGACTCTGCAAGAGAGGCGCTCTGCATCGCGGTGTAGCTTGCTGTCCAGGTTTCGAGAGGGTGCGTTTCTGGATTAGGTATCGAATATATGCACTGCCTGTGGCGGAGTGGTTAGACGACAATAGCATCCCTGTGATGGACTGGCCTGCACAAATTCCGGGCCTGAATCCTACGTTCGTGATCTCCTCGGGAGGTATAAGTAGGGGGAAGCAATATATTCGATACGAGTCGCTCTTCTTTGCATGTTCTCTATCTCCTCTGTCAACCCTTCCTGGTACAAATCCCACACTGATGATACTCAAGTATTGGTCGAACGAGTGTTTTGTAAGCCACCTCCTTTGTTGATGGACTACATTTTCTTAGGACTCTCCCAATAAATTTCAACCTGGCACCCGCCTTACCAACAATTAATTTTATATGATCATTCCACTTCGAATCGTTCCGTACGCATATTCCCAGATATTTTACAGAAGTAACTGCTACCAGTGTTTGTTCCGCTATCATATAATCATACAATAAAGGATCCTTCTTTCCATGTATTCGCAATACATTACATTTGCCTATGTTAAGGGTCAGTTGCCACTCCCTGCATCAACTGCCTATCCACTGCAGATCTTCCTGCACTTCGATGCAATTTTCTAATGCTGCAACTTCTCTGTACACTACAGAGCATCAACCGCGAAAAGCCGCATGGAACTTCCGACACTATCAACTAGGTAATTCATATATATTGTGAAAAGCAGTGGTCCCATAACACTCCCCCGTGGCACGCCAGAGGTTACTTTAACGTCTGTAGACGTCTCTCCTTTGAGAACAACATGCTGTGTTCTGTTTGCTAAAAACTCTTCAATCCAGCCACACAGCTGGTCTGATATTCCGTAGGCTCTTATTTTGTTGCCGGCCCGAGTGGCCGAGCGGTTCTAGGCGCTGCAGTCTGGAACCGCGCGACCGCTACGGTCGCAGGTTCGAATCCTGCCTCGGGCATTGATGTGTGTGATGTCCTTAGGTTAGTTAGGTTTAAGTAGTTCTAAGTTCTAGGGGACTGATGACCTCAGATGTTAAGTCCCATAGTGCTCAGAGCCATTTTCGTATTTTGTTTATCAGGCGACAGTGCGGAACTGTATCGAACTCCTTCCGGAAGACAAGGAAAATGGCATCTACCTGGGAGCCTGAATCTAATGTTTTCTGGGTGTCATGAACAAACAAAGCGAGTTGGGTCTCACACGATCGAAGTTTCCGGAATCCATATTGATTCCTACAGAGTAGATTCTGGGTTTTCAGAAATTATATGACACATGAGCGCTGTTAGAGGTAGCCGGTTGCTGTTTTTACTTTTCAGTAAGTATTAAAGCTTACAACTATTCTATTAGGTTGGCACAAAAGTTCGTAGACTATTTGTTTTGTATGTTTGTATGTTAATTTTCCGGTTCCTATGGGTCTGTATACAGAGTGACATTTTTTTATTTGTAGTCCATTGTTGCTATCTGAGTTTACATATTCTCATTTTGTCATTTGGAAATATAATGGTGCTGGGGAATCTCCAAAATGGAATGCAAAGTGGAGAAACCGGAACATTTCCGACATTTTTTTTTTTTTTTTTGATTCAATAGAGGCGTGACAGCGCTATTTAATGGGATAACGCCACTGGACAGAGCAAGGCAAGAAAACTTTTTCTTCCGTCTTAAGGAGGATCGTTTTGACATTAGTAACTCTCCTCGTTCAGGAAGACCTACGGTGTTTGCTGAAGATCGTTTAAACGCATTAATACACAATGATCCACATCACTGTACTCGGAAACTACCAAATGAGATGAACTGTGAGCATTCCGCCGTTGTGATTTGGATGCAATGGGAAAGGTTTAAAAATCGGGTGTATATGTACCGCATGCTGTAAGTCAAAATTACAAAAATCAGCGGGTGGCCATATGTGGGTCTCTGCGTATTCGCTACCAGTTGGCTCGTGAAAAACACCGACCGTTCCTGTACTGTATCGTTACTGGTGGTGAGAAGTGGTATGTTTATGGTAAAATTAAAAAAGAAAGGAATGGTTGAGCCCAAACAAAACCGAAACACCCCAAACAAAAGATAATGTTATGCATCTGGTGGAATAGCAACGGTGTGGTGTACTATGAATCGCTTTCTACATCTACATCTACATCCATACTCCTCAAGCCACCTGACGGTGTGTGGCGGAGGGTACCTTGAGTACCTCTATTGGTTCTCCCTTCTATTCCAGTCTCGTATTGTTCTGGAAAAAAAGATTGTCGGTATGCCAAGGTGTGGGCTCTAATCTCTCTGATTTTATCCTCATGGTCTCTTCGCGAGATATACGTACGAGGGAGCAATATACTGCTTGACTCCTTGGTGAAGGTATGTTTGCGAAACTTCAACAAAAGCCCATACCGAGCTACTGAGCGTCTCTCTTGCAAAATCTTCCACTGGAGTTTATCTATCATCTCCGTAACGCTTTCGCGATTACTAAATGATCCTGTAAAGAAGCGCGCTGCTCTCCGTTGGATCTTCTCTATCTTTTCTATCAACCCTATCTGTATGGATCCCACACCAGTGAGCAGTATTCAAGCAGTGGACGAACAAATGTACAGTAACCTACTTCCGTTGTTTTCGGACTGCATTTCCTTAGGATTCTTCCAATGAATCTCAGTCTGGCATCTGCTTTACTGACGATTAATTTTATATGTTCATTCCATTTTAAATCACTCCTAATGCCTACTCCCAGATAATTTGTGGAATTAACTGCTTCCAGTTGCTGACCTGATATATTGTAGCTAAACGATAAAGGATCTTTCTTTTGTGTATTCGCAGCACATTACACTTGTCTACATTGAGATTCAATTGCCATTCCCTGCGCCATGCATCAATTTGTTGCAGATCCTCCTGCATTTCAGTACAATTTTCCATTGTTACAACCTCTCGATATACTACAGCATCATCTGCAAAAAGCCTCAGTGAACTTCCAATGTTATCCACAAGGTCATTTATATATATATTGTGAATAGCAATGGTCCTACGACACTCTCCTGCGGCACACCTGAAATCACTCTTACTTCGGAAAACTTCTCTCCATTGAGAATGAGATGCTGCGTTCTGTTACCTAGGAGCTCTTCAATCCAACCACACAATTGGTCTGATAGTCCATATGCTCTTACTTTGTTCATTAAACGACTGTGAGGATATATATTTTTGCAATACGTTCATACTTTGAAACATGAACTCTAAATGTGTTATCTAGTTAACAATTACATCATTCTCAGGTTAATGTAACTAATTTTTGTTGACTTGCGAAGAAAATGCACCAAGTATTAGAAGAGAATGCTATATACGTGACGCACACACACACACACACACACACACACACACACACTGTTCATTCATGATATTTATTAACCTTCACTACTCACCTTTATTCTCAACAAATGAGACGTCTTTCAGACGCAGTCCAAGACAGGGACTAGGAAGACTGCATCATGTGATGGTACTGCACGATAACGCCCGCCCGCATTCTGCTAGACTGACAAATAACAGTATGGAGGAATTCGGTTGGGAAGTCATTCCGCACCCACCTCATTCACCTGATCTTGGGCCCTAAGATTTTCACCATTTTTGCTCTATGTCGAACTACCTTCCAGGAAGTTCCCATCCGGATGAAAATGCGCTCAGAACATGGTTCGACGAGCTCTTCCCATCAAAACTATGTGATTTCGACAATCGCGGAATAGAGAAGTTAGTCCAGCGTTGGCACACTCTCATAAATAATGAAGGAGAATATATTATTGATGAGTAAAGTCTCTGTTATGTGTATCTGTTGTGTTTGATAAACCTACGGAAAATGTGAAGGTGTGCAGCCACCTTGAGTCATCCTGTGTCGTCCTACAACAGTTTTCCAGCCAGTACGCACGGCCTTTCCCGCCGACCGAGAGAGTGAGAGTAATGGCTAGTCGTCCCCCGCGGCATATACGCATTGGGCAAAGCTGTGTGAACGCGCGGCTGCTTTTACTGTGAGACGTCGCTAGCGGGAGGGGACGAGGTGGAAAGGCAGGAGAGAGAGAGAACCGCCTCGGCCCGTCGGCGCTGTATTGCTTTCAAAGCCCGCAGGCTGTTTTGATGATGCGCCGCGCCCCGTATTCGTGTAATCGGCGTTTATTGGTTCGGCGCCGCGCGGGGCACACTTGTTTCACGGCTGCTAGAAGCGGGAATTGTTCCTGCCACCCTCTGCTACCCAGCCGCCGCTCGAGGGTGCTTTGTCGGAGTGCAAAGCTTTGCCGTTGATCTCCGGAGAGTGCTGGTCGGCTCCCGTGCCACTCAGTTTTTTCGCAAAATCGCTCGCCACGCAATAGCGCCCTGCTTGTTCGCTTCAATCGCTACCGCCTCGAACCCTTTGTCAACGTGCGGTACACCCCTGCTCCAGACCCTTTGAGCCGTGCATTGCGACTGTTCCACTTCTTGCCTCAATAAGCCGAGAGCGCGATGCGTAGCAAAAACAGCACTGGGTAACAGGAAATTCACTTTTCGTTGCCACATTTTAGTCAACTAATTTTTTTTATTTTTTGTTTCTTGACCGTTTCATTTTCACATGCACTTCATGTTGTTGTTGTGGTCTTCA
Organism: Schistocerca cancellata; assembly: GCF_023864275.1. Classification (NCBI taxonomy): domain Eukaryota; kingdom Metazoa; phylum Arthropoda; class Insecta; order Orthoptera; family Acrididae; genus Schistocerca; species Schistocerca cancellata. The sequence goes on along the minus strand of NC_064626.1, from coordinate 188,464,750 downwards.
GTCCTGAGACTGGTTTGATGCAGCTCTCCATGCTACTCTATCCTGTGCAAGCCTCTTCATCTCCCAGTAACTACTGCAGCCTACATCCTTTTGAATCTGCTTGGTGTATTCATCTCTTGGTCTCCCTCTACGATTTTTACCCTCCACGCTGCCCTCCAGTACCAAATTGGTGATCCCTTGATGCCTCAGAACATGTCCTACCAACCGATCTCTTCTTCTAGTCAAGTTGTGCCACAAACTCCTCTTCTGTCCAATTCTATTCAATACCTCCTCATTAGTTATGTGATCTACCCATCTAATCTTCAGCATTCTTCTGTAGCATCACATTTCGAAAGCTTGTATTCTCTTCTTGTCTGAACTATTTATCGTCCATGTTTCACTTCCATACATGGCTACACTCCATACAACTCCATACTAATACTTTCAGAAACGACTTCCTGACACACAAATCAATACTCGGATGTTAAGAAATTTCTCTTCTTCAGAAACGCTTTCCTTGCCATTGCCAGTCTACATTTTATATCCTCTCTACTTCGACCATCATCACTTATTTTGCTCCCCAAATAGCAAAACTCATTTACTACTTTAAGTGTCTCATTTCCTAATCTAATTCCCTCAGCATCACTCGATTTAATTCGACTACATTCCATTATCCTCGTTTTGCTTTTGTTGATGTTCATCTTATAACCTTCTTTCAAGACACTGTCCATTCATTTCAAATGCACTTCATGACATCCAAAAATTCCATTGTTTTCACGGAAGACAGGCTGTAAATTGAAGTAATTTGTGAGTAGCTTGTTGCATTTCTTACCATTATTAATTATAACAAGGGCATCGATACGTAAGCTACCTAATCACTTAGTTAATCAGAAAGTTCAGATTTTTACGAACACTAACGTTTAAAAGCAGCCGGCCGCTGTGGTCGAGTGGTTCTAGGCGCTTCAGTCCGGAACCGCGCTGATGCTACTGTCGCAGGTTCGAATCCTGCCTCGGGCATGGATGTGTGTGATGTCCTTAGGTTAGTTAGGTTTAAACAGTTCTAAGTCTAGAGGACTGATAAACAAAATAGGTCAAAACACCTGTGGATAAAAATCCTACGTCAAGATCGCAATTTTCTTTACTCATTACCGGTTCCACTTATTATCAACCCATTTCAGATCAATCTGAAATGTTGTACACACAGCTTCTTTTTTTAGTTCTATGCCGCCGTAGTTAAATAAAATCTTAAAGTGAAAATCTAAGTTGATTATGTAAACTGACAGCGTTCATCACTAACCGGATGTTGTTACTCTGCCAATTTTGCCACACAGATATACACACAATGGAAAGAAATGATAGTAAAAAAAAAAAAATAAAAAAAACGACGACTTGTAATGAGTGTCACACACTGAACAACATTTAGGCAATCTGAAGATGTCTCTGTGATGAACTGAAACCGGTAAACAGGAAAGAAAATTTCCCTCCATGACGTAGGATTTTAATTCACACATTTTGTAAACCTGCAGATTATGTATCTAGTCCCCATTGATTGTGTCAAAGAATAACGAAAACATGTCATATAGATATAACTAATTAGGCGATCTGAGCGCAAATGTGACAGAAGCAGTAATCATCATTTATATTCGTGATGGTGTTACAACTGGGTAACAAAAATATAAAAAGGGAAATTACAATGGCATTCATTGTTCAGGAATCTAACATCGTATAACTTTTTGTTCAGTAACTACAAGAAAAATCAAATTCAAATAAGAACCAAATCCACGTAAAAAGGCATTCCTTATAATTCCTACGGAATAGAGAGAAGTAAAGACAACACACGCACTGAACGCGAAGGGAAATATTGAGTTGTAGGAACCTCAGAAGGTTCTCATTACGCTTGGCTCATCAGAGAAATGGCTTGTTGAAGTAACAAGTGTATAGGAAAGCAAACAAACAAGAAAATGGGTCATACCCATAACAGCTCTACTGATTCAACGTAAGCGGAGAAAGGTCGTCGGGGAGATCGAATTTAAAATATTCCTCACCATCTCGTCATCCCTACATTCTCACGTAATACCATCTCCGTGGATTTTCAAAGGAGGTGCCTCTAAATTGATCAGTTATCCCCATAATTTATACTAGAATGGCAACCCCCTTCTGTGTAGTGCGGAGAGAAGAAGGAGACACTATGAAACCATTTATCCCATCTGGGTAGCTCCTAATTGGCTCAACACACAAACAACGTACTCCGAAATTGTTGTTGTTGTTGTGGTCTTCAGTCCAGAGACTGGTTTGAAGCAGCTCTCCATGCTACTCTGTCCTGTGCCAGATTCTTCGAGTAACTATTACACCTTACATCCTTCTGAATCTGTTTAGTGTACTAATCTCTTGGTCTCCCTCTACGATTTATACGCTCCTTTCTGACCTCCAATACTAAACTGGTGTTCCCCTGATGCCTCAGAACATGTCCTACCAACCGATCCCTTCTTTAGTCAAGTTGTGCCACAAATTTCTCTTCTCGCAATTCTATTCAATATTTCCTCATTAGTTATGTGATCTACCCATCCAATCTTCAGCATTCTTCTGTAGCACCACCTTTCGAAAGCTTATATTCTCTTCTTATCCAAACTATTTATCGTCCATGTTTCACTTCCATACATGGCTACACCCCATACAACTACTTTCAGAAACGACTTCCTGACACTTAAATCTATAATCGATGTTAACAAATTTCTCTTATTCAGGAACGCCTTCCTTGCCATTGCCAGTATACATTTTGTATCCTCTCTACTTCGACCATCATCTGTTATTTCGCTCCCCAAATAGCAAAACTCATCTACTACTTTATGTGTCTCGTTTCCTAATCTAGTTACCTCAGCATCACGTGATTTAATTAGACTACATTCCATTCTCCTCTTTTACTTTTGTTGATGTTCATCTTATAACCTCCTTTCAATACACTGTCCATTCCGTTCAACGGCTCTTCCAGGTCGTTTGCTGTCTCCGAATTTTTCTTTTGTTTCCTTTACTGCTTGCTCAATATACAAATTGAATAACATCGGGGAGAGGCTACAACCCTATCTCACTCCCTTCCCAACCACTGCTTCCCTTTCATGCCCCTCGACTCTTATAACTGCCATCTGGTTTCTGTACAAATTTTAAATAGCCTTTCGCTCCCTGTATTTTACTCCTGCCACCTTCAGAATGTGAAAGAGAGTATTACCGTCAACATTGTCCAAAGATTTCTCTGAGTCCGCAAATGCTAGAAACGTAGGTTTGCCTTTCCTTAATCTTCCTTCTAAGATAAGTCGTAGGGTCAGTATTGCCTCACGTGTTCCAATATTTCTACGGAATCCAAACTGATCTTCCCCTAGGTCGGCTTCTACCAGTTTTTCCATTCGTCTGTAAAGAATTCATGATAGTATTTTGCAGCCGTGACTTATTAAACTGATAGTTCGGTAATTTTCACACCTGTCAACACCTGCTTTCTTTGGGTTTGGAATTATTATATTCTTCTTGAAGTCTGAGGGTATTTCGCCTGTCTCATACATCTTGCTCACCAGATGGTGGATTTTTGTCAGGGCTGGCTCTCCCAAGGCTATCAGTAGTTCTAATCGAATGTTGTCTACTCTCGGGGGCTTGTTCCGACTTAGATCTTTCAGTACTCTGTCGAATTCTTCACGCAGTGACCTTTCTGCTTTCCCTCAGAACTGGTTTTCTATCTGAGCTCTAGATATTCATACAAGTGCTTCTCTTTCCTCTTTAATTTTCCTGTAGGCAGTATCTACCTTACCCCTAGTGATATATGCCTATACATCCTTTCATTTGTCCTCTACCCATTCCTGCTTAGAAATTTTGCGCTTCCTGTCGATCTCATTTTTGAGGCGTTTGTATTTCTTTTTGCCTGTTTCATTTACTGCACTTTCCGATTTTCTCCTTTCATCAGTTAATGAAAGGAGTCTCCGAAATTAATGAATGAAATTAGCAATCCATGTCAAAATTACAAGTAAAATAGCTTCTGTAGTATTGAGAGGTAAGAAAGACACCGTGAAAGTATTTATTCGACCTGTAGCATACCTAAGTGACTCAAAACATCACACAAAGTAAGTATTCCATTTTGATGGAACACTTGTATCAGCAGTCTGTACGAGAGTAATAGGCAAGGCACATTCTGCATTGTATGAGAGGAAAGAAAATCCCTTTGAATGATTCAGGCAACATCCTGAGATACCAGGAGAAGACATACATAACCAGATTCTTCCCGATCCTCAGACAGTAAGCACATCAGCACAGGCTGAGCACGCCTGCGGCCTGGCCAACCAGCGCTCCGTGGGCTCTAGCGCTCCTGTCAAGAGCTCCCGGCATAGGTGCGAGTGGCGCTGAGGGGCGAAGTGGAACAGGGAAATGACGGCTCCAGCCGGAAGCGGCTACAGTAAGGCAGTCGAGAGGCAGTTTGCTGACAGTAATACTTTTGTTAATCCTAGATTACTAAATCCCCGTAAAATATATGATTGCAGCTGGTATCAGTTTACGGTTCCCAACAAACTGTTGTTGCCAGTATAGCGCGTAAAACAGAATCTTATTTACTATATGACATAACCACTTGAGACCTTCCAATTGTAATTAACAAATGTATGAACTATAAATTATGACTTTCTTTTAACAAAATATGGAGTAGTATAATTTACGATGGTTTAGTGACAGTCCAGCATTCATCCCCACCCCCTTACTGTTCTATGGTTAAATTATTTGTACGTTCTGCATTAGGAAGACTGTGGTGTCCACGCACTTTTCAATAAAGAAAAAAAGTGGGGAAGTCACACTGTTCAGTGGCTATTGGGAATTGGCTTATGTTATGTTATGTTATGTTATGTGAACCGGGGACCTAGAAACGACGGAGAGGCTCCGTCCCCGCCACAGCCGCAGTGGTCCGCAACCCCACGACGACTACCACAGTCCACTTCACCCCTCCGCCGCCCCACACCGAACCCAGAGTTATTGTGGGATTCGGCCCGCCGGGGAACGTCTCACACCAGACGAGTGTAACCCTTATGTTTGTGTGGTAGACTAATGGTGGTGTACGCGTACGTGCACAACTTGTTTGCGCAGCAATGGCCGACATAGTGTAACTGAGGCGGAATAAGGGGAACCAGCCCGCATTCGCCGAGGAAGATGGAAAACCGCCTAAAAACCACCCACAGACTGGCCGGCTCACCGTACCTTTACACAAATCCGCCGGGTGGATTCGGCCGGGGACTGGCGCTCCTTCCCACCCGGAAAGCTGTGGGTTAGACCGCACGGCCAACCGGGCTGACTGGAAATTGGCTTACTTTTCGTATTGTATAAATATCATGTGAAGTGGGTAATAGCCCACTGCGCTCTTTGAGCTGAAAAAAAAACCTTTTTGGAACATTATTTCAACCCTAGTCACAAAGACGATATGATGCACCTATTTTTTGACAAACGACAGTGAATGCTAGCTGAACCTTAAAAACCGAGTTTCACTAGGGTTTTATGGTCCACTCCGCGAATTAGTTGACTTCATTAAGTGTCACCATTGAAACATTTCATCATGAGTTTTCAAAGAGATTACAAGACACTGCACGAATGTGACAAATTTCGATTTCTTTGTTGGACTGTTCTCGCTTTTGGCTGCTATTGTACCTCCTCACTTCCAGCTCCGGGTGATAAGACATACAGTGTATCGCCCCGCTCAACAGCCCATTCGTTCAAACCAGAAGTTTACATTTGTAAAATGTTACCTCAAGAACAATTTCGTCGACTGCGCAGACAGGCCGCTGAGTGTTTGGTTCAATACACGTGTGCTAATGCCCTATTTCTGTTATGAAATTGACAAACTTCCGCCACTGTTCTGGTCCAGCACATTTGAATCTGCGTAACTCCACTTGTTTGACTGTGACGAATCATAGTTCCAGGAATACATACTGCATTTTCTAAAATAGAACTGCGTGTAATTTTGTAAACATCACAACATAATTTTCAATGCTTGTATGTAAGGCTTTTTATAGTTCTACTGACCTTATTAGTACTATCTAATGCACTTATTTAATCTATCACTAAAAGTATTTGCTTTGGCGGAAATAAGTCGAAAATAAACACACTTCATAAACTCCTGCTTATGAAGCTATGCTCTGGTATTCATTCTCAGAAATAATTGCACTGTGTTGCAAATACGTGTCCCTAATTTTGTCGCTTGTGCAATGTTTAGAATATAGACGTTTCTCTTACAGACTTACTTGGAATAGCGCAGTGGTGGGGGAGGCAGGAGCGCTGAGCAGACTCTGCTGTATTTCAGAAGCGTGAATGTTGCCCAGCCCTGGCGTAGAGTTTCCGCATGTCAGATACCCGCCATCTCCCAAACGACAGTCCATGTTGCCTGTTGCATGAGAAGTCAACAGTCAAGTTGATAATGAGTATGGGATAGCTACTTCGAAAGTCTTGGTGCGAGAAGAAGGTGCCAATTTGAGGCACTAGGAACCGGAATACCTAGTTTGCTGACCCCACGGGGCATCCACTGCCTTCTGCACCACATGGCTGCTTCTTGCCGACTGCGGGATATGCAAGATGGTGGGCTCTTGGCATTACTCCTACCCCTGAATCGATAGGCTGTGCTAGGTGGTGAAGAGACGCTCAGCGGACGAATTGAAATGGCGAAATTAGAAAACCGGAAGCTTCTCGGTGGCAGGAACACAGTGGCTCAATCCCACAACACATCACTTAGTTAATTTAATATTTTAAGGGGAAAGACACACTTGCAAGATATTAGCCCCAGCAGTCGACGTCGCGCAAAAATTTTGGCCCTAATTCTGATAGTACGTTGTTATGGCCAGACCGTACGGTCTCTAAATTTCGCGCGCACTGGGTGTTTTTCGTTCGCTTGCCCCACTGCTACCGCTTAGCGCCCGAGTGTGAAATACCGTAGAACGGAATAAGTGGTTTTTGAAATACGGTTTTGTCATTGGTAGTACGCTTTGTTCATGTCAAAATGCGCGGTTTTTAACCTATAGCTTATGCCAGACATCTCTCTGTACTGAATGTTAATATGTTGTGGTTGACAAATGCAGTGTGAATGAATGAAAACGAATGCATGCGCTATTAAAGAAGTAGCGGAGCGCTTTTCCGTTATGAAATGCACTGTTGTGCGTTATTGTCTTATCATTTTCAAGGCGATAATGTCAAAATGCATTAAGGCGATATTTCCGAAGTGTTCCTTGTCCACTAATTTGACAATTTGATGTTTTGGTGGCAATGGCTTCGTCTGTGCGCTCTCTACGAAATGTATTACGTCTTACACTTCCAAAACGCTCCAAAACTCGTCTAAAGCGCATTGAAATACTGCATGCAGTTACAAAGTGGTGGCCGGCCGGTGTGGCCGTGCGGTTAAAGGCGTTTCAGTCTGGAACTGCGTGACCGCTACGGTCGCAGGTTCGAATCCTGCCTCGGGCATGGATGTGTGTGATGTCCTTAGGTTAGTTAGGTTTAAGTAGTTCTAAGTTCTAGGGGACTGATGACCACAGATGTTAAGTCCCATAGTGCTCAGAGCCATTTGAGCCAGTTCCAAAGTGGCCCTCGTCCAATGTCACGAATCAAATATGGCGAACCTAATAATGTACAGCAACAAATGGTTCCTTATCCCATTGAAAGGGTAAGAAAGATACAATATTGAGTTTCAAAGTGACCCTTGTCCATCAAGGGCGGTATATTTCATCGGATTTTACTCAGAGGTGAATTCTTTACTCTTTGCTTTATTGCAATGCTGTAATACATATTGTCCTGTTGGTGGCATTGATTTCACAAACATTTACAACTAAAACATTGGAATTTCAACGCTGAGGAAGCTCATAATAGTTACGTGAATTATTGGCTCGAGCACAGCCGTCGCTCGAGGCAGGTTAGTAATCGTAGGAGTTTTACGAGGTGATTTAGTATACTTTAACATTTAGTTTTTGTGATTTAGAATATAAATTAATACAGTTCATCGTGGAAGAGTCCGCCCCCGTTAGCTACGTGGTCAGCGCGACAGAATATCAATCCTAAGGGCCCGGGTTCGATTCCCGGGTGGGTCGGCCATTTTCGCCGCTCAGGGACTGGGTGTTGTGTTGTTCTAATCATCATCATTTCATCCCCATCGACGCGCAAGTCGCCGAAGTGTCGTCAAATCGAAAGACTTGAACCTACCCGATGGGTGGCCTAGTCACACGACATTAGATTTATCATGGAAGAAACAACACACAGAGAAATTGAGAAGGAACCGTGACACCGAGTGTTAAAGGGAAGGGCAGAAAGAAACAATGAAATCCACCATTGTGGAAGAAAAATGTGCAGAAAATAACTCTTTATATCTCCAAGTGCCTCCCAAAACTACCAGACGGCCAGCACAAGTATCGGAAGTATCTCCACTGTTCGAAGGTCACTCTTCAAGATGTTTGTAAGTTCCACAACATGTTTTATCCGAGAAAAATGGATTATACTTCTATAAAAATAGAGCAGTTGATAATATCATTTTGAAATATACATTGACCGAATCTTCTAAATGTCAACGAGCTGGAGAGGAACGTAAACAAGTAACAAAAACCTGGCAAAAATATTATATTCCTTTAACAAAACATGATGAAACAAAACACTACCAAATCTATCAGAAGGCATTTCTGAGAATTTTGAGCATATCAAAGAAGAGAGTTCAAAGAGTGTGCCCGCTGCATTTTGAAACTGGCGCATGTCCGAACGAATCGTGATCGTCGCGCACAAGCCCATACTGAGCAAAGAAAATCAGTCAAAAGTTTTATTGAGGCACTCGTACCTTTGAATACCATTACTGCCGTAATACCCAGACAGATAAGCAGTATTGGGATAGCACCTTAACAACAGCAGTACTGCATAAATTGTACAATACGTCATCTTCTGAAGACGGCTTGAAAGTTAAATTTGAATATATCCGGAATATTTTCGTAAAGGAGTATAACCTAAGTTATACTGTTCGAAGTGTTTACAATATGAGGAAATTTGCAAATCTGATAGAAAGACCAAAGAACTTGAAATTGAGTTTGAGTGTCATAAAAGGCGTGCTAATGCATTTTTTGAACTGCTGAAAAGAGATGAAGAGAATACTATAATGTTTCCCTTCGATTGCCAGAATAACTTGGTACTTCCTAAAATACCAGACTAAGCTACTTATTTTTCACGACAATTGGCCTTGTACTATTTTACAATTTGTGACGGCACATCAAATGCACCGCAGACTTTGGAAAACACGTTTGTCTATAACTGGACAGAAGCAGATAGCCATAAAGGTTTTTGGCCGAGCGGTTCTAAGCGCTTCATTCCGGAACCGCGCTGCTGCTAAGGTCGCTGGTTCGAATCCTACCTCGGGCATGGATGTTTGTGATGTCCTTAGGTTAGTTAGGTTTAAGTAGTTCTAAGTCTAGGGAACTGATGACCTCAGATGTTAAATCCGATAGTGCTCAGAGCTATAAAGGTACATGCGAAGTAGCCCCAGTTGTTTATGACCGGCTAACTAATACATAATTAGGACGCATTGAAGTAATACACCTATTCTCTGATGGATGCGGGAGAAAAAATAAAAACAAAATTATCATTTCTATGCTGCTGAAACTGCGAAACTGTTGCATCCCCCCCCCCCCCCCCTCACCAACATTCGTGAGATACAACTCATTTTCCCTGTTCCTGGAGATTCGTTCATTCCGTCGGACCAATTCTTTGGGCGCATCGAAAAGAAACTTAAGAAAATGAGTACGATATCCAGCCCAGAACATACTACAAAATTTTTGAGAAGTATGGGACTCACCTAAAGATGGGTGGGGACTTCAATGTGTGCAATTGGAAAGTAGCAACGGGAGAAATTGAGGATACCTAACAATTGGCACTTTCAGTTCTCCGTCAGCAAGAGATTTATTATCACACGAGGAAAACCACCGATTGTAGACATTCTTGTTCGTGGAGAGCGAATGCGAGATGTTGATGATTGAGGTGTGTAATGGCGGATGTATTTGTTCCTAAACATTAATGTAATACTTTGTTCAGTTTTCTATGAATAAATCAGTTGTTATGACATCAAAACAGCCGTTTAATTAGGCCTCAAAATTTCCTTTGAACCTTACAGAACCAAAGCCTCCCTTGTCCATTTCATTGTGTTCCAAAATGCTCCTTGTCCACAATGCAGTTCCAGACGGCACCTTGTTCAAGTCATTTTGTTTATTTTACTAATATCCTTTGGGGTCTATTAGCTGTAATTACACCCAAAGACTTTAACAGTTAATACTAATCAGTATACAAAATATTATTTGCACACAACAAACGGTTTATAAGCAGAACATTTTTTGTGTTTCCCCAAAATTTTCACGGCTGGACAAGGAACCTTTTGGAAATGGATGTCTCATTTGCAAGAGATGCACTATTCTTCAGTGTGATTTGCATAGTTAAATTGTGAAACGAATTTCATTAACTTCATTTCATTTTAATTGTTCAGTTCCTTAGGTTTTCTCACGTTACTTTTGAGGCGTGTATACAGTGTTTAACGGATATAAATGCAGGTATATCTGTTGGTGATTGACGACAGTGCACTGAACAACATTACCTCAGTATTTACGTAAACGTGTCAAGAGCAATCCAGTAATTATTATTTTCCCGCAGGCAACAGGTCAGGTATTTAAATGTGGACACATGGACGCAAAATAGTTAGTCTATAGTAGCAGGTGAAGTCCATTTAGCAGTACGGTTATGACCGAACAGAAAACATCAAGTCGCAAAGCTTGTGACGTGTTGTTTAAAGTGTTTGCGTTTTCGCATTTAGTATTTCATCTAACTTATAGTCACCTTTTGCCATAGTTATTAGTATCTGTATTACCAAACGGCTAAAGCGAGGCACGATTGCAGTTGCAGGTTGCCTACCTAACGGCTTACAAGAGGCTACAAAAATTTGATTTTCAATATTATTATACTGAATATAAAATTTTTGAATGCTTTCATAATCTATTCATTGGGAATTATATTCTTACATTAAAGGTTTAACGCAAAAAGTATTAAAGTTAGAGACTGTGTAAATGTCCTGACGCGTGCAAATTACCCAGACTACTCGAACTGATCCATTCTGCTCTGATTTGGTGCAGCAACAGTGGTTGCCTATCCTAAATAAACGACAGGCTTTGTTGCAATGTTTTTTCGATTAGTAACGCGTTTTGCGCTCTTAGTGCATCGCCTAGGACATTTTCGGTGTTCATGCATTAAGGCTTTAGCATTAGGCATGACTTCTATAACACTCTATTTACAACACATTTAGCAGACAGTATGCATATGTACCACTGAATCTATAGTCGATTCTCGATAAATTGACCATCGATAATTTGAAACTCTGATTCATTTAAAATTATTTCCCGGTCCATTGAAAAATACTCGATGAATTTAAGAAACTCGGAGTGTTTTGTTTCCCTCGGTAATTCGAACTTTTAGCGATCTGGACATCTCGCCAACACTGTAATTTGAAGTCAGGGCACCCGTACTCTGAATAATTTGTAGTTCTCTACTTCTGTGATTCCTAGTACTGCCTCTGACCAACTGTCGCTCGTTTCTCTAACCTCTGTTCCATTCATTCAGCAGTTTGCATTAATACTATGTCTTGGTCAATACGTATTTCCTGGAACTGTAAAACTTCATTAGTGCTAGAACGAATAACTGTCTTTAAGTTAACGAAAAAAATTTCTTATTGGAGCATTGGAGAGTGCATTTGCGAGAAAAGGTGTTTCAAAACAGTTCACTATTTTCCCATCCACATTTTTGATGATTTAAAAAAAAATAATTATCGTGTCACCGGAAACAAAGCTCAATTCAGGAAGAATTTCGTCGTTTTGAGGAGTGATCAAGTGGAAAATCAGAGTAGAGGACAAAAAGTTCCCGTGATTGGTTCCATGTTGAAGGTAATAGCCAAGTCTTGGCTCAGTCTGTCGGGATTGAAGGATTTGCTGCTCCAAAATTTTAAGAAAGCATCACACCATCACGTAAAAAAATCTGCGGAGAGCATGCCAGGGTGGACAGTTCCATTTGTATTTAATAGATTGATGACCTGAAACAAACTTTTTAGTGACTGAGTCTCACACAACGTAATATTCAACACAAAAGGAATAGGACATTTATTTTAATAAAAGTGTAGCATTCAAAGAAGAAAAGAAAAGAGGACAAGCCAGGGTAGCCGCGAGCGCTAATGCGCTGCTTCCAGGACTCGGATAGGGGCGCCGGATCCAGATCGAACGGTGTGGGCCGGTATGACAGCCTGCCTGGATGTGGTTTTTAGGCGGTTTTCCACATTCTACTAGGTGAATACCGGGCTGGTCTCCACGTTCCGCATCTGTTACACAACTCGCAGGCATTTGAACATGTTCGCACTATTACATGCCTTACACTGGACGCTGACAACTGGGGTACACTACTTCCATCCCCGAGGGTTAGGGGTGGCGGCAGGAAGGGCATCCGGCCACCCTAAGCTACTAACACTGCCAAATCAATAGTAACAAGGCCGACCCTGCATTGCATAAAAATGGTTCAAATGGCTCTCAGCACTATGGGACTTAACATCTGAGGACATCAGCCCCTAGAACTTAGAACTACTTAAACCTAACTAACCTAAGGACATCACACACATCCATGCCCGAGGCAGGATTCGAACCTGTGCAACCGTAGCGGTCACGCGGTTCCAGACTGAAGTGCCTAGAACCTTTCGGCCACCGGGGCCGGCCCCGCATTGCAGTGGGACAAAGTCCCCGAGAAAGAAAGAAGGGAAGAAATTCAAAGAAGAAAAGCATCATGGCGAAAACCTGAGGAAGGGCAGAATTATCGTCCTATAGCCGGTAACACGGATGGATCTCGGAAGTTAAACATTCATAGTAGAGAAGTCTGAGAAATCACGCTGTTTCAAAGGAGAAAATCGCTTCCGACAACTTATCGCTCAAACAAAAGATCACGGAAGACGAGAGAATTGTTTACGAATGGTGACCATGGTTAATACTGATATAAAAAAAGTGAAACACAAAATTTCACATTTTTCGGACAGTTGTACTGTACGTAACAACCCACCGCCATTAGATCACCTACAATTGATTTTTTCCCAGCCAACACGACATCAAGATTGCAACCGCTGGATTAGGTCATAGTACAGAAGTTTAAAAGTCTGTGCTGCAGTGAAATTATTTCGCTTGTGCTGGATAGCACTGAAAATGATGAGAAGGCAAGTTAGGAACTGTGATCGCTGTAACCATTATAAGGCCTGTAAAACTGTCAACTGTAACATTCTGTATAACTGCTTCAGAAAGTGCGGGTTTGTAATGCCAAGAGAAAACGCGGAGTATTCATCAAATTCGTGAGAATTAGCGAGTTAAATCCCACCATACTCATGTTGGGAACTTCTGCTCAGCTGTGATGAGTTTTTATTTTTATTTTGGTTGATCATTAAGAACAGATCGCTGGCTTCCTTACCATGCTGGTTAAAATGCTGAACAATTGGCCTGTCAGGATGAGGACGAGAAAGATAACGAAGAAAAACCGCCAACTCCAGCCACATTGAGTGAAGCAAGGTCATCTGTGCACATCCTCCACTCCTAAGCCTCCAAAACGGAAACGAGTAACGATTTCTTCTCAGTTCTCATCAACATCGAAAAATCGCTGGACAATGCTAGATGGAAGTCGCTCTCTAAAACTGAAACGCTGTTATTCAAAATGATGTGTGGCAATTTGAACTTTTTCCGCAATTCCTTGAGTTTGATTTTATCCACAGTCGACTCTGCTCTATGTTCTTGGTACCAAAGGTGGCGAGGGGAGGGGGGGGGGGGGGGAAGAAACACCCCACCCTTTCTAGTTGACGTCAATGGGATAGACATTTGCATAAAAAATGGAGTACATTAAACTCTATCGGACATAGGTGAAGAGGTATGGATTGATTTTATCCATACTGGATGAGAGGTCGTGATTGTGAATGTCAATCTTAAAAAATATATCGGCTCAGCCACTTGTTCATAGTGTGAAACACTAAGATTGACGCGTTTCGGAAGTCAAGCTTCCATCATCAGAATAATAAAAAGTAAAAGAACCTGTTAAAACTCGCTAAAATGGAACATGCAACTGGCACAATAAAATTGATAATAAAATTAAAACATCGTGGCTACTTCCCTTGTTGCAGCCGTGTCTTCCAACAAGGGAAGAAGCCACGGTGTTTTAATTTTATTATCAATTTTATTGTGCCAGTTGCATGTTCCATTTTAGCGAGTTTTAACAGGTTCTTTTACTTTTTATTATTCTGATGATGGAAGCTTGACTTCCGAAACGCGTCAATCTTAGTGTTTTACACTATGAACAAGTGGCTGAGCCGATATATTTTTTAACATCGAGGTATGGATTGATTATGCGAGTGACAACTTATAGTAATTCAGAGTCATATCCCAGATGCTACGATTTCGTATTTCCCCTTCTGGTCCTCCTCCTCTGCATCTAGTCTCGATTAACGCCTGCTTCTAGGACAGTCGCAGCTATCACAGGGTGCCAAATGGTTTTGACGCACGCACTTTCTACTCTTAGCGAGCACAGTGCGTCTAGGCCCTGTTGTGGTCTCGCCTGTGACGCCGTATTCATTTCCGGAGCGGGTTCGGGGAAATCACAACCCTGCGCCCAGTGGAAACGGTCCCGTTGTTTGCTCTAAAAACGAGTTAGTCGAGAGGGCGGGGGGCAGAGTGGCGCAGCGCGGCGCACGCGCTAATTAAAATGGATGGATCGGCCGTGGCATCGCGTGCCGCGCGCGGCCGTCTCTTGTTTGCGGAGCGGCCGACAGTCAGGTCGATACGGCCGCGTAATCCACGACTCGCCGGTCACTGCGAGCTCAAAGGCGGTGTCCGCGCCGCGAAAGGAGATGCTGCGACTGGCGCGCTCCCCTAGTATGCGTTGGTGCGGGGAACAAGGGGGGGCCGTCTGCGGGCGGCACACCCAGCGTGTTGGCGAACTCTTGTTGCTAATGGAAACAGCCACACCACGCCCCGCAAAGAGCAAATGGCAGAGAGAATGCCGAAATACTGATTTCGTTCTCCGCAGATTATAATACGATTAAGCGTTCGAAATTCGAACGAATGTCCAACTGGCAGGTGCTGAGACAAGTTATTGCGGAATTGAAATCAAACAAAACTTACTCACCAGCCAGGTATATGAACCATGAAAAAAAGGTGAAAAATGACCCACCACGAAGGAATTATCCGAATGGGGCGGAATTCGGTAGATATAATGTACATGTACAGACAAACAAGAACAATAACAGGGCCTATTCCAATAGGGGTACAAGTCCATTACCTCCACGTTTAGGTCTATATTGCTTCTGACCGAGCGAGGTGGCGCAGTGGTTAGACACTGGACTCGCATTCGGGAGGACGACGGTTCAATCCCGCGTCCGGCCATCCTGATTTAGGTTTTCCGTGATTTCCATAAATCGCTCCAGGCAAATGCCGGGATGGTTCCTTTGAAAGGGCACGGCCGACTTCCTTCCCCATCCTTCCCTAATCCGATGAGACCGATGACCTCGCTGTCTGGTCTCCTTCCCCAAACTACCTAACCCCTATAATGCTTCTGACATTAATGGTCAAAACAAACAGAAAGAAAGGTTCATCTCTTGCAAGAAGCCATATGTTTGAACATTTCTGGTATTTCAGCTGCAGATTTTTCAGCGCTCATTTAACTTTAGGACTCTGTATCTCAGAATGAACAAAAATGGACTTGTACCACTATTGAAATGAGTTCTTCAATTGGATGATTTATTCAACGGAAAACTTTCACAAATTGAGAAAGTCAGTAAAGCGTAGGTCCATATCTCTGGCCCTGACGCAAGCAGATACGCAGCTTGGTATTGATTCAGAGAGTCCTGCTGACGGCTATTTCGCCAAAATATGTCAAATTGGCACATTAGATCGTCAAAATCCGGAATGGTTGGTGGGTCCGATCCATAACGCTCCAAAGGTTCTCGATTGGGGAGAGACACGGCGACTGTTCTGGCCAAGGAGGGGATCCGAGAGCACAAAGACAAGTAGCAGAAACAATCGCTGTGTGCGGGCGGGCGTTACTTTGCTGAAATGTAAGTGCAGGATGGCTTGCCGTGAAGGGAAACAAAACGCGGTGTAGGACATCGTTGACGTACCGCAGTGCTGTATCGGTGCAGCGGATAGCAACCAAAGGAGGCCTGGTATGAAAGGAAAACAAACCACAGGCCATCCATCCTTTCTGGATGTCAGGGAGGGGAGGGGGGGGGGAACAGATTTAGTGATGCCACCGCTCTCTGGGGCGTCTCCAGCCATGTCTTCGTCCTGCAATCTCGTTAAATGTAGTAGAATTGTCTTCAGTCCCGCTTCTAACTAAGCCCCTCTGACCAGCGAGGACTTCACCACTCTGAGTTTACATTTCAGCACGATAATGGCCGCCCGCTCCATTCTGCTCTCCCATGATGTCTAATGACTACTGAGGTCGCTAATGTAGAGTACCTGGCAGTAGGTGGCAGCACAGTGCACCTAATATGAAAGACGTATGTTATTGGGAGTCACCGGATACTTTTGATCACACAGTGTATATCTTGGAGGCTAGGCAAATTTGCATTGCAGTAGCACTGGATACCAATGTTCATAAAATCTCTCGATACTAACTTATTCTGAATTATGTGTAAGTAATTACTCCATTCAGCAAGTGTTGTAATTAATTAAACCATCCCCGTAGAGCTGTAGTCAGGTACAGTACGAAAATAGAAATTTTATAATAAAGAAAATTATTAGAAACATAAGCCGGAACTAATGGTCCAAGTAAGCTTTTGTTCTGTCTGTTAAATACGTGATTTGTAATCAGTATATTCCAGAAACTGTAAAGTTTTTATTAATGCTTTTTCACTTTAAATTATATTATTCAGCATTTATTTACTAGTCTCCTGATTGTAATATAATAATTACTTTTATCAAAAACCTCTTATTCAAAAATATAATAAAGTAACGATATCTACGAAGTATGTACTGCGTAAATTTTCTACACATGTGAAGTTACTTACATTAGCTGTATCTGAACCGAAACCATTTGCCAAAAAAAAAGTTTGAAAATTTATTGCAGTTATTGAAGATAAAATCTTTCGCAATTTAGAATATTATTTTGTAAAACCGAATAAATTTGAGTAACCAGTACTACATTCTTATAACCGTAATTCTCATGTTACAAAAAAATGTGTATTATTGTCAAAATTAATTAGCTAATTACAAAATTATTGTAATTTGTGGTGTCACCGCCAGACACCACACTTGCTAGGTGGTAGCCTTTAAATCGGCCGCGGTCCATTAGTATACGTCGGACCCGCGTGTCGCCACTATCAGTGATTGCAGACCGAGCACCGCCACATGGCAGGTCTAGAGAGACTTCCTAGCACTCGCCCCAATTGTACAGCCGACTTTGCTAGTGATGGTTCACTGCCTACTTACGTTCTCATTTGCCGAGACGATAGTTTAGCATAGTCTTCAGCTACGTCATGTGCTACGACCTAGCAAGGCGCCATAATCAGTTACTATTGATATTGTGAATCATGTACTGTCAAAACCGACGTTCATCATTAATGGATTAAAGTTAAGTATTCCACCAGCTACGTCCGTTTTTCTAAATTCTAATTTCCTTGTCCTGTTCCAGACCTCACGCCAGCCTGCGTGAGCTAAAACGCGTGCCTTTCGGCCTCCTCTAGTAACACGGTGTTGGCTCTCCTGCCAACCACAACATAATTAAATGTATTCGGTTCGCTGAAATTCTCGCAGAAATGCGTGATTACAAATACAGGCGGTGTACGCTAATTCGGAGAATTTGTGTTTAGCTTTTAATCTGTAAAGATGCTACGCCAGCCTCTGATTAGAGTAGTGACTGAAAGAGGTTATGCCACGCGTCTGAAGCTGTTCGTCTTTTGTCTCGCTTGTCTATAGAAGTTCGATCGTGAACAGCTGACCTGGCGTTAATAAGTGACGAAAAAGTCGAAAAATGCATGACAGTCATCACACTGATCAGGAAGCATCACAGATGGTTAAAACATACTTATTAAAATACAATGAAAACAATCTAGATCGCATAACATATTTTATTTTAAGAAATATTGACTGGTTTCGATCAATGTCTGATCGTCCTCAGACCGTTATATGAGTATAGTTCTTGCTGGTGCCACGGAGCAGTAACTGCTCTAGGCTGGTGTGAAGAGCAACTGGAATTGAATGCCACCAGCTCCACCGGTCAACAAGAAGTATGTAACAGTCTGAGGATGATCAGACATTGATCGAAACTATCACCGTTTTTAAATACGTACTTTATGTGGTCTAGACTGCTTTTATTATATTTTTAATAGTATTTTATGACTCGCCACATTTGCCAAAACGATATTTCAAAAAATATTGAGAACATAGGTTGTAATTATTTGTTCGCGACAACAATTAATGGTGTAAGAATGGCGTATACTTACGCTGATGAGCCAAAACATTATGACCATCTGCTTAATAGCTTGTTTGTCTGCCTCTGGAACGAAATACATCACTGATTTCGCTTATCAGGGGTCCGACAGTTTGTTGGCAGTTTTGTGGAGGTCTTCGACGTCTACGTTCAGGTCACGTAATTCGCGTAAATAACCGGCCGCGTACGCGGTGATGGAGCCCGATAGTGACCAAGATTGGTTTCATGAGATTTATATTCGCCGAGAAATCAGTGTGAGTTCACTATAATCCTCCTCAAACCACGCTAGCACGGTTCTGGCTCCGAGATGCGGACAGTTATGCTGCTGAAAGATGACATCACCGTCGGGGAAGACATCAGGCATGAACGGATGCACGTGGTTCGCAGCTGTCAGCGTATCTTCGATTACTACCACAGGTTTCATGCAAGTACACTAGAATGAATCCCATAGCATAGTACAGCTCCTACCAGTCTGCATGCGTGGTACGCTGCACATTAGCCACCGTTCACCTCGATGACGGTGTTTGTAGAGACGATCTCCGTCCTAGTGTACCAGAAATGTGATTCACCGAAGAGCCGACACGTTTCCATTGATCGACGGTCGAATCCCCGTAGTCTCGTGCCCACTGCAGTTGTAATTGACGATGTCGTTGGGTCAACATGTGAACACGTAGGGGTGGTCTGCTGCGGATCTCCGTGCTCAGCAATGTACGATGAACGGGGTGCTCCGGAACACTTCTGCGTGCACCATCATTGTGCTCTTTCGGCAGAGATTGCATAGATCACCATCCATCATACTTTATAGACCAGACAAGCCTCCGAACCCCATGTTCTGTCAATAGTCGTTAACGCCTTGTGGTAGTTTCACTGTCGTTCTACCTCTTTCCATAGATGTTCACGACAGTAGCACGTGAACATTCGACCATCTCCGCCTTTTAAAGGTACTCGTTTACAGGCTCTGCGTAATAATAATCTGCCCTTTGTCAGAGTTGCTTATTTCAATGGATTTCCCCATTTGCAGCCCATATCTTCACTAGGGTGATCCCCATCCGCGTGCGCACCGCTTTCATACTTTTGTTACAGCGTCTTGCGCCCCCAACGAACGTAGCGGTGGGAAGCGGTCATAATATATTGGCTCGTCAGATTTTACTTAAAATGCACTTGCTCTATTTGATCTTTAACCTTGTTGCATGCTGATTGGGATGGAATAGTACAACCTTGGTGGGATACCCGTGAGATTCTACAGTATTATCCTTCTAGCAGCATGGGCTCTTGGAGCAACAAAGTTACTAAGCGATTGGAAAAAGGCGCAGGTCATTCCGTTTTCGAGAAGCGTAGTTGGTCAGACGCTCATAAGGACAGGCCTATATCGCCCACGTCAGTCTGTAGCAGAATTAGGATCATAATAACAGCCTAGGAAAAAGAAAATCTCCTCCTTCAAAAGTTATAGAAGCAGAGATCTTTGGAAACGCGGCTGGCTCTCTTTTTGTCCATTATACTGTAGACAAAGACGCCCAGATTGTTGCCGTGTTTTTTTGAGTTTCGGAAGGCACTGTCTTTTAGTAAACTAATAACGTGCGTGTCAAGTATCGGCCAGATTTGTCACTGGGATCAGGATTTGCTAACAGATACAATTCCACACATTGTTATTAAGAGGACGAAATAGAACCAATTCCAATTTCTGGAGTACTCCTACGGATTATTATAGGACGTTTAATATTTACAGCATATATAAATTCTCTGATGAATAACGTCGAAATCTCAAAGAGATTCATCAAAGGCTAAGGTATTGTCTGCGAAAAGGATCCAACAACAGAACGCTGTAGTGAAATTAAGCATACTGGACGTATATTAGGGAAGAGATCCACAACTGCTCGATTACGCTATTGGAGATAAACCACTGGAGACAATAACAATAATTAAACACCTAGTGGTAACCGTCCGGATCGACCTCAATTGGAATGACCACACAAAACAAACTGTAGGAAAAACAATGAGAACATTAAAGAAATGTAATTCGCCCACGAAAGCCTTTCCAGATCTGTACTGGTGACTTAAGTTATACAGGTGTTAGGTCATGGTCGAAAGCATGTTTCTGTGACTACGCTTCGTCTTCTAATGCTGCAGACACAGTTGGTGGCTGTAAAGATTTCGTTAGTTGATTTTTAACTTAAAACAAGTTGAGGAGGCCAAACTTTTCATACGTAACCAGACAAGGCAGCCATTACATACATTTTGTTTCGTTAGCTTCTTAAGAGGTCACCAGCAAACTCCCACCCCCGATTCTATAAAGAATGAGACTCCCATGTGCAAAACCAGCTTCACACTATTTTTAAAATATATTGAAAATCTCTGTGCTCTTATTATTCGGTGATTCCGTTTTCAGAAAGCTACTTTTTCTCGCATCTCAGTGTTTATGATGTAATATTTCCTGAACTATGTGTCTTACGATGACATAATTGTGACGGATACGGTATGAAAAATGTGTTGTGATTAGATTTATTAGCACGGAAGTGATCAATTAAAATATCATGCCTGATGCTCAGGTTTTCCTGTACGAAAAGCTTAAATACGCTACACGATAAAACTCTTTTCTTCCATTGTTCTGTGCTAGACGTTAGCGAGAATCAAAGTTTCAAAAAGTTCGAAATTATATGTAAAGTCTGCTGGAAGTCGCTAAGAGGTCTCATTCTCAGAGACTAAGACGAACATAGTCTGTGTAATTTACGCGCCACGAGTTACGGTGCCTGAAGACATATACACAGTTTCTAATGTTAATAGTTAACTTGTGTTAAACGTTTAACGTAAGGATAAACATTTTACTGCGAAGACTGAGACAAGTTTTAAACTTTTAAATTCAATCAGTAATTATAGGAAGTACTGAAAATCAAATTGTTGATGCCTCTGGCGATCGTGAGGCAACCCGCAACTGAACCTGGTGACTAGGTGATTGCTTTAGCCATTTGATAATACAGACTGTCTTTATATTCAACAGCAAACCAGGTCTGTGTGCTTTTTCTGTTCAGCATTCAAGATAATTTGTGGTGTGTATTTTTAGAGTACAGCAAGTTTGCAATTTGAAACTTTGTTCTCGTGGGCCCTGTTGAAGAGACTACATATTTCCCAGATTCATGCTCTTATCACTGGTAAACGCCGTATAATGAAATTTGGTAATAGCTTTCTCGGCAATTCATCGGAATGTTTGGGTTTGTTTTTGAAGTCTTTCGGAGCCTTTATTTGCAGCTGTTTTCTCGTCGCCGAGTGTGCTAATAACCCGCTCATTTCTTATGAATAGAACCAATTTTCATCCTCCTTTTACAGCAGCGGATCTCAGACGCTTTGGTCATCAGATAACCTGCCGAGCGCCAAGCATACATTCTCGTAATTTTTTTCCTTAAATTAAGGCCCATATTTATACTATAAGGAGAAGCCAAATGAAAACGAGTTATGTGGAAAAAGGTAAATAAACTGTTTCTTATTTCAAAAGGAAGTGCGACAATATTTCATAAATTTATTCCATTGTGAGACAAGAAAATGCCCCATGGAAGAATGTTTTCAGTTGCATATGGAACCATGAGGTGTGCAGCTCTTCGGTCCGATCAAATTGACGCCCACGAATTTCTTTCTTCACTACTCAAAAAATATGGAAATAGCAAGGCGTGAGACCGGGGCTGTATGGAGGATGCACAAGGACTTCACAGCGAAACTTTTGCTACGTAGCCGAAACAGTGTTTGCAACATACGGGCTCTCCCATCTGTGCCCAAGGTTGTTTTGACTGCACTGCAGAAATTTCGCTGAAACTCTTACACATCCTCCACACAGTTCCGATCTCTCCCCTTGCGATTTCCATAATTATTTAGTCCTGGCCGAAGAGATGCATATCGGTACAATCATGGATCCGTAGGCAATTACCAACATTTTTCCGTGAAGGCACTGATCGTCTTGTCTCACAGCTGGAAAACTTTGTTAACAGAGCGATTCCCTTAGAAACAATTAAAAGTTACTTTCCTTCCATCTGTTTCGTTTCCATTTTGCTGCACCGTATAGTAGGTTTCTTTCACCCAGCAATACCTTCATCGCCTGTGGCTAGTGTGCTTTACATGTCCCTTTCGTCATTTGTTATTTTGCTTCCAAGACAGTGAAATTTCTTCAATTCGTCTACCTCGTGATCCCAGTTTTAATGTTAAGTTTATTGATATGACACTCCTCTGTACTTTCGGTTTACGGCCAATTCTCGTAGTAAGAGCCGCTAACCCTAAAATTCAGGTGAAAGGCAGTTTTCTTAATTTATGTAGCCAGAAGACTCAGGATTTTGTGAACTGAAGGGGTGGTTTGGACTAACATCATCTCAGCCAGGAAGCATACGCGGAAGTTTACTTTCTGGTAAACTTTCGAGAGTCAGGGTAACGTCGCTGTTAATGTTAATAAGACTTGGATACTACTTAACTTTAGTGTATGAATTTCGTTGTTAATGAACTTGTGCATTATGATGCTTTAAGTTCTGATCCATGACTATGTCACAAACGTTAGGCAGTGATATGAAAGCTATGCTGGCTTGGTATTCTAGAGTCAGTTTGGGTAAGTAGAAATTTATATAACCCGACCAGAATAATTCCTGAAAGCCTGAAACTGGTTGTAATTACCAACATTTATTTCGACAGCATTGTTAGCGACTATGCACTTAATGAATAAATGGTATTATTCAATTGTGCTTGTCAGCCCTTTGTTCCCACGCTTACAAGTGTAAGCTATTATTGTAGAGTAGATGCCATGAATTGGTTACATTAACTCACAGGCTGCAAGAGTATGTGATACGACTCTACGACATCACTGAAGATTAATTGCTTTTCATTTATGGAACGCACATGATAGACCAGCAGTCTGAAGGGTGAACTTAACATCTTGAAGAAATCCACTTTAATACTGAACGCGCGTGATAGATCAGCAGTCTGCAGCGTAACCTTAACACCCAGAAGAAATCTTCTTCAGTAAAAAGCTTTGGAGAAGATGCGAATGGGAAACCTGTCGGAAAGTTTCTTCTACACAATTCTGTGACTCCAACAGTGAAAAACTCCAAGAGGGCCCCTAATATTTTACTATGTCTTATCCTGTAAAAGGTACAGATCTTTAAGGCGTCAGATATGCCGACTGCGAAACATTGTATAATGTTGCCATTGTTGTTGTTGAGGTCTTTAGTCCAGAGACTGGTTTGATGCAGCTCTCCATGCTACTCTATCCTGTGCAAGCTTCTTCATCTCCAGTACCTACTGCAACCTACATCCTTCTGAATCTGTTTAGTGTATTCATCTCTTGGTCTCCCTCTACGATTTATCCTCTCTACTTCGACCATCATCAGTTATTTTGCTCCCCAAATAGCAAAACTTATTTACTACTTTAAGCGTCTCATTTCTTAATCTAATTTCCTTGGCATCACCCAATTTCATTCCACTACATTCCATTATCCTCGTATTGATTATGTTGATGTTCATCTTATATCCTCCTTTCAAGACACTGTCCATTCCGTTCAGCTGCTCTTCCAGGTCCTTTGCTATCTCTGACAGAATTACAATGTCTTCAGCGAACCTCAGAGTTTTTATTCCTTCTCCATGGATTTTAATTCCTACTTCAAATTTTTCTTTTGTTTCCTTTACTGCTTGCTCAATATACAGATTGAATAACATCGGGGATGGGCTACAACCCTGTCTCACTACCTTCCCAACCACTGCTTCCCTTGCATGCCCATCGACTCTTATAAAGGCCATCTGGTTTCTGTAAAAATTGTAAATAGCCTTTCACTCCCTGTATTTTACCCCTGCCACTTTCAGACTTTGAAAGAGAGTATTCCAGTCATCACTGTCAAAAGCTTTCTCTAAGTCCGCAAATGCTAGAAACGTAGGTTTGCCTTTCCTTAATATATTTTCTAAGATAAGTCTTAGGGTCAGTATTGCCTCACGTGTTCCAACATTTGAACGGAATCCAAACTAATTTTCCCCGAGGTCAGCTTCTACTAGTTTTTCCATCCGTCTTTTTTTGTTTTGATTTGGTTTTAGGGCGCAAAACTTCTATGGTCATTAGCGCCCAGCCCGTGACTTAAGACAGTAAAAAACCGAAATTGAAAACCAGCAGCAATGGGAACAAAGTCATAAAATTGGAGAAACTAAAAATAGAAGGAATGTTTAAAAATCCACTACAGAAAGGGGGTGGTTGTCCCCAAAAAAAGCTTCAAATGACTGACGTCATTTCACTGTCACTAATAAACTGGAGAACGCGGTCGGCTGAGCGCGTGTCATCTGCTAAAATCGACGATAGATCAGGCGATAGCTGTAGACGGGAGCGTAACGGATTAAAATAGGGGCATTCAATTAAAAGGTGTCTTACCGTCCACAGCTGAGAGCAGTGGGGACAGAGTGGGGGAGGATTGCCGCTTAAAAGATGTCGATGGCTAAAAAGACAGTGCCCTATCCGGAGTCTAGCTAAAATTACCTCCTCTCGACGACGCGTTCGGGAGGAAGAGGTCCAAGCGCAAGGAAGGGCTTTCACTTCCCGCAGTTTATTACGGGGAAGTGCCGACCAATGTGCATGCCATAAATGAGCAACTTTGCGACATAAACCGCTCCGTAGATCGGTGAAGGGAAGCGACTGAATAGCTGGCCGAGGAAGAGAGACTGCAGCCTTGGCCGCTATATCGGCCGCCTCATTCCCACAGATACCAGCGTGTTCCGGGAGCCAGAGGAACGCCACCGAGACGCCCCCCCAGGTGGAGCAAGCGCCGACAGTCCTGAATCTGCTGAATCTGGTGGGCCAGAGGGTGCACAGGGTAAAGAGCTTGGAGACTGAGGAGAGAGCTGAGAGAATTTGAGCAGATAACGTAGTGTATCCGCTGATGGCGGCGGATGTAGTGGACAGCCTGGAGAACAGCGTAAAGCTCCGCAGTATAAACCGAACACTGGTCGGGAAG
Organism: Schistocerca cancellata; assembly: GCF_023864275.1. NCBI lineage: Eukaryota > Metazoa > Arthropoda > Insecta > Orthoptera > Acrididae > Schistocerca > Schistocerca cancellata. The sequence continues at coordinate 188,439,305 of NC_064626.1, read as the reverse complement.
CCGAAAGCGATTTGGGGTGTCGCCAACAATATAGGCACTCCCTACACCTAACGATGTTTTCGAGCCGTCGGTGTAAATAAATGTGGCGTTCGTCATTTGTGCACATAGAGCAGCAAATGCCCGACGATAAACAAGTATAGGGGTACCATCCTTGGGAAATTGACAAAGGTCACGGAGCAGGCAGATCCGGGGACGGAGCCAAGGCGGTGCTGTACCCCAAGTTGTCAAGAAGGTTTTAGGAAAGCGGAAGGAAAGAGAATGGAGCAGTTGACGGAAGCGGACTCCCGGGGGTAGTAGGGAGGAGGAGCGGCCTGCATACCCTACATCAAAGGAGGCGTCGAAAAAAAAGTCATGGGCTGGATTAGCAGGCATGGAAGACAGATGGCTAGCATAACGTCTGTAAAGAATTTTTGTTAGTGTTTTGCAACAGTGGCTTGTTAAACAAATAGTACTGTAATTTTCACATCTGTCAACACCTGCTTTTTTGGGATTGGATTTACTATATTCTTCTTGAAGTCTGAGGGTATTTCGCCTGTCTCATACATCTTGCTCACCAGCTGGTAAAGTTTTGTCAGGGCTTGCTCTCCCAAGGCTATCAGTAGTTGTAATGGAATGTTGTGTACTCCCATGGCCTTGTTTCGACATAGGTCTTTCAGTGCTGTGTCAAACTCTTCATGCAGCATTTTATCTCCCATTCCATCTTCATCTACGTCCTTTTCCATTTCCATTTTTGAGACGTTTGTGTTCGTTTTTGCCTGTTTCATTTACTACATTTTTGTATTTTCTCCTTTCATCATTTAAATTAAATATCTCTTCTTTTACCCAAGGATTTCTATTATCCTTCGTCTTTTTACCTAGTTGATCCTCTGCTGCCTTCACTATTTGATCTCTCAAAGCAACTGATTCTTCTTCTACTGTATTTCTTTCACTCATTCTTCTCAGTCGTTCCCTAATGCTCTGCCTGAAACTTTCTACAACCTCTGGTTCTGTCAGTTTATCAAATGAAATGTGTGTGAAATCTTATGGGACTTAGCTGCTAAGGTCATCAGTCCCTAAGCTTACGCACTACCTAACCTAAATTATCCTAAGGACAAACACACACACCCATGCCTGAGGGAGGACTCGAGCCTCGGCCGGGACCAGCCGCACAGTCCATGCCTGCAGCGCCCTAGACCGCGCGTCTAATCTCGCGCGGCTGTAAGTTTATCCAGGGCCCATCTCCTTAAATGCCCACTTTTTTGCAGTTTCTTGTTGTTTCTTGTTGTCATAAACAGTTCATATTTAGTGCTGATCATTGTGCAAGCATTCCCAATGTCACTATCTGTAATAAAGCGATAGGAAATTCTCTGTCACCGATAGTTCAATAGAATAAATAAAGAACTAGGAGGCTTAACTAAAACATCGGATCCAGTTAAGATAGGAATTTCGGTACAGATTTGCAAAGCCACTGTGCCAGTGTGGCGTAGTGGTTAGTGAATCTGCCCAGTGAGGAGGAGACCTGGGTTCTAGTCGCAGCCTTGGTACAAGTTTTTATTCGTTACTTCAATCAGCATATGCAGATCATAGATCTTTGAAGTTTGAAAAGCTCTCTGGAACCATATAACTTCATTTGATTAAAAGGGCCTATACCTGGGCTTCAGGCAAGAGCCCCCGTTTCGTTCTACGCTAAAGTGCTGTTCCACTACAGCTGGACTGCCGCTACCGTGTTCTTCGAGTCTATGGAAAATACCAAGTGGGCTGTGGCGTGATCGGGATTTTGGATTGAGGAGGCAAGGGTTACATGGTAGTTCGTATACCGGGGTGGCGCAGGGCTTAGCGCATCTGCCTAGAGTGTAGGACACCTGGCTACGAATCCAGGCCTTAGTGCAAATTTTCATTTCTCACTTATATCTACGCGTAAACATCATAGTATCCAGACAGACTGGAAACCTTTTCTTAGAGGTGTGTTGTTGTGTCATTTATTTTCCCTGGGACAATTATTTTCTTTTTCTCCAGCGGCCGCCCCTCTATTTATGGAGTTCTTATCTGACACAAAAGCACTCCGCTCCCCACCGTAGTATATCATTTGCTGAGTGGCAAAGTTCCCTTTTATTGCCATGCCGGACGTGATGGCCACTTAACAGATCGCCGGCGCAACGAGACAGGCGGGGTCTTCTAGATGCTGTCTTTGGGGGGGAAGCCGACAAAACTCCTGAGAGCTATCGCGGGTGCAGTCGCGTGGCTCGGTGTTGTCGATACAGAGCATTACGACGCCGTCAGTAGGGTGGGATGAGCAATGAAGGAGGAGGAAGACACAGCAATTCGCTCCCAGAAAGATAATATTTGCATGCAAAAAATGCAGATGGAGCGCTGGTAGAAATCTTCAAACCAGGCGGACACAGTTACTATAAAGGGCCATGAGGGAAAGGAAGAATGCTTGCTCACAGAACTTTCACAACAGTTTCGTCACCTCCTTTCGATAATTCTGTGTTTAGTTAGGGATAGAGGAGACGCTAAAGGTTTGTGCAACACTGTCCACTTTTCAAGTCAGTAGATAATGCGATACTGCGACAGGAATTTTGGTATCACTACCTATCGAGGAACGCAAAACATTGACTTCGGTCACCGTCGACCGCAGGGCCGATCGATCGTGTGAGGTTCGCCAAGTCGTGATTTTTGTCATTTTTTGACCTATTTGGCGGCATTATCTCTCCAGTTGCAATCTCTTCATCCTAGAGCAGTACTTACACTTAACCTCCTGTTGTTGGATGGATTACAACGTTTGTCTTCCCCTACAGTTTTTGACCTCTACGACTCCCTCTGCTATCATTGCACCCGTTCTTTCACCCTGTTCCTTCTTCTTGTCAATGTTTTCTACAATTTCGTTTCCTCGCGAATTTTGCGGGGAACTTCATTTCTTGTCGGCCCACTTACTTCCCAAATCCACTGAAACAAAGCATCTCAAGCTTTTGAGTTACCATAATTCATTTCTATACATCTGTGTTTCAGAAACATTAATAGGAATTTCATTTTAACAGTTAGTCGTGTATTTGGTATTAGTAGACCTGTTTTGCCGAGAAGTGCTCTCTCTATGTGTACTAGTTACTTTCCCCCCTTTTTTCTTCCCTTTGAGTCGTGTGCAATTTATTATTTCACCTCTAAAGTAGCAGAATATTTTGATTTATTTTTTAATTTTTACAACAATCAAATCAGAATTAGACAATGCTGTAATCAGTTTCGACCAAACAATTGTCATTATCAGACTGTCACAAGAAAAAAAAGAAATGAGATAAAGGATCATCATAAAATTTGTCAAATAACGATCTACTTAGTAATAAAAATTATTTAAGGTTTTTGTAACTGTTTAGATAGGTTTACCTCGCATTGTGCCAAAGATTTCTATTCAACATGCCAAAGTAACTACTTGATTTGCGAATTAGCATCTCTGTCTGTGAACGGAATATTTCATTCCGCTATAAACACTCGATCTATATCTCCTGTTACCTTTGCTTGTGTTAACAACGCAACAGGAAAGTTACGTCACCGATTGCAGCATGTGTTTTTAGGTTCAATAATATTTTGTCATTACGTAGGAAGTTAGTAGGTAGGTTTTATACAGGGTGATGTGAAATACCTTCATGGATGATGGAGACCAGTAAACATATCAATTTTTAGGAAGGGACTCTGGTCGTGAAATGACCCAGTCGAAAGCTATGCCGGCCGATGTGGCCGAGCGGTTCTGGGCGCTACTGTCTGGAACCACGCGACCGCTACGGTCACAGGTTCGAATGTTGTCTGGGGCATGGATGTGTGTGATGTCCTTAGGTTAGTTAGGTTTAAGTAGTTCTAAGTTCTTGGGGACTGATGACCTCAGAAGTTAAGTCCCATAGTGCTCAGAGCCATTTGAACTATTTTTTCGAAAGCTATAAGCGAAAATCTTTCTGATACCTATGGTAGTGGAACACAAGTACTGGTACAGTTGTTGCTGAGACTGCGGTGGCAGTAGGGACCAAAATATTAAAAAAACCAAACATAGGCTCTAAAATGCGTACCTTAAGCGGTACGAACACTTTCCTATATTTAGTTTCCATACTTTTGTAGGAACTAGTACGAACCAAAAAAGAAACAACGTCTAGTGTAAATATGGGCTCTAAAACACATACCTTAAAAACTATGGGCACTTGTTCAGTAGAAGATGAAAACGTGCTCAAAGCTCTTAAAGTATGCATTTTAGAGCACTTATTTACTGTAATTTTTTTCCTTTTTTGGTCTATGTTAACTCCTCTCATGATTTTGGAACCAAACAGTTGGCAGTGAAAGATATTTTTTTCTTTTTTTGCGGTGTCGAAGATGAGCAACTGCTCATAGCTTTTAAGGTACGTGTTTAGGACCCGCGTTTGCCAAACTTCTTTTCCTTGTTTTGGTGCATACTACCACCTTTGAAAGTGGCCTATCCTCCAATCATAGTAACAATGGTATCGGTACATATGTTTCACTGTCAGAACAATTTATGCTCATAACTTTCGGCAACGTCGTTTCCGGACTAGGGTCAGTTAACTCACATTGGTGCATTCACACTCCTCCATTATTCTTGAAAGTTTGTACCATCATCACGGAATCACCCTGTAGATATTATAATTATTGTTTATGACGCTTTTGTTTATTTATTGAAGGTTTCATGACGACCACTGACTGCTCTAAACTGATTACGGCATTGTGAAATAAGCTTGTGATAACGTTAAATGTTGAAATGTGTGTGAATTCGTAAGGGACCAAACTGCTGAGGTCATCGGTCCCTAGACTTACTCACTACTTAAACTAACTTACGCTAAGAACAACACACACACACACACACACACACACACACACACACACACACACACACACACACACAGGCCCGAGGGAGGACTCCAACCTCCGGCGGGAGGGGCCGTGCAATCCGTGACGTGGCGCCTCTAACCGCGCGGCCACTCTGCGGGGCTGTGATAATGTCAGTCACTCCTTTGACAGTAAGGAGACGAGGTACTGGCAGAATTGAATTTGTGAGGACGGGTCGTGAGTCGTGTTTGGGTAGCTCAGTTGGTAGAGCACTTGCCCGCGAATGCCAAAGCTCCCGAGTTCGAGTCTCAGTCCGGCATACAGTTTTAATCTGCCAGGAAGTTTCAGTAAGTCATTTTTTCCAAACTCCTTACACTTCATCTACCACTTGGTCCAACATTTCTCTGTCATGTCTGGCACTATTGTCATTGTCCTCGACGGTTTCGCTTTGCTTTGATTTGCCTTCAAACCATATTCTGCGCTCGGTTGAGTTTACATGCACACCCATATTCAGTTATCTCCCATTAGTCGAATCTCATCCTTAAGAGAGAGTACTGATATCTAGATCACCATCACAGCACCCTGATTAACAAGCTTATCTCACAGGGGCATCGTTTGCAAAAAATGGTTCAAATGGTTCTGAGCACTATGGGACTTAACATCTGAGGTCATCAGTCTCCTAGAACTTAGAACTACTTAAAACTAACTAACCTAAGGACATCAGACACATCCATGCCCGAGGCAGGATTTGAACCTGCGACTGTAGCGGTCGCGCGGTTCCAGACTGAAGCGCCTAGAACCGCTCGGCCACACCGGCCGGCTCATCGTTTGCACTCTACCTTTCCGGAGACATTCTATTTGCAATGCTGACGATGAAGGCTACTACAGCCGAGGGCACGTTGCTTCAGAAACATAATAAGACTCTTGGAATCAGGTGCTGATGTCGCCAACGCAACGACCAGACTAGAAGCTGAAGGCGTCGCAGTGGCGTCGCTGCGGGGCCGGTCGTAAAGCGACGGGTGCCGGAGCAGCGGTTGCTCCGGATGGCCTTCGAGCAGACGAAATCCCTGCCCACTGGCCACAGCCGCTGGTGCTATCGATCTGGGGCGACGGACGTCCGCCGCACGCCGCGACCGAACTTCCTCAACTTCCTCAACTCCCTCATCCTTCCACTCCTCTTTCCTTTGCTTTCGTCATATCATACGCTCATAACAGGTATATATTGAAGTGGGCAAATGTTGATGGTGTCAGGACAGCAACCAGCCACAAATTTACTTTGAGTTCCTTTATTCAAAGGAAACCGTTACCGGTTTCGAATCGTTGCGATTCATCATCAGACGGTTTACACGCTTTCTTTTTGACATTTGGTGTGTTTTTTATACATTAATTGTCCTAAAATATAAATAAAACATAATTACAAACACGCCACACACAGATGGTTGCGTTGCAGATTTTCGTTGCATGTGACTTACGTGAAACGTCGGTTTCGAGTGATTGTTTCCATAACGTTCATCCAATCGATGTAAATCCATTTCCACTGCATCCTCGTTGTTGCACACGTAATAGTTCTCACTGTACACTGTCACTGAGATCATTCCACCCACACACCACATGTTTTGGCACATACAAAGAGTTTACAAACATATGGGTGTCACAGATGCTATGATATATCGTAAATTTGACAATGATGTCCTATGTTTGGAAAGGATCATATATTGTTTTACAAAACTGTAATGTCTTTTACTTTAGTACAGAGAGAGATCGATTTTTTTTTCATCTGTTATTGCTAATTTAATTATAAAGTTTTTTATATATATTTAGAACTGTATAGGTAAAATAGTATATTATTTTATTACATTTGGCAGCATGAGAATTATAGTGACATATAAATTTTCTACTTGATCTGCAGATAGGTGTATTAATATTATTTGCTTTGGAGGCTGGAAAGTAATTTTTGGAAATTTTTCAGGAAAGGGGTGTTAGCCAACTCTGTTTGTTCGTTAAGGATATAGTCTGGGGTGCTGTTTTTGTGTGTGTGTATTTCTATTTCTTCTAGTATATTCATAGTGGCTCCTTTTTCTGTTAGATGCAAAATCTTTAAGTTGTCCTCAATGTTTCCCACTGAATGGCTTTCTTCAGCAATATGGGCTGCAAATGCTGATTTGTTCAAGTTACCAAGTCTTAGAGCATCAATATGTTCTTTGTATCTAATTTCAAAACTTCTGCCTGTCTGTCCAATGTAGAATTTTGGGCATGTGTCACATTTGAGTTTGTATATTCCTGACTTACGGTAGGGACTCTTGGAGGTGTTTACATCATGGATTACTTTTTGTTGTAATTTATTATTTGTGGAAAAGCTGATTCTGATATTTTTCTTCTTTTTAAATAAGTTTGCTATTTGGTATGAAAGTGGGCCTATGTATGGGAGAGTAGCATATTTAGGTTTGGCTTCAGTGGCACACTGATTTGGCTTGAAGTGACTGCTGTGAAGTGGATCTGTGGGTTTTGTCTGCATTTTGTTGTGGAGTTTTTCTATTATTGTGGGTTTATATTCATTATTATGAGCAACTGTTTTAATTATATTAATTTCATTTTGTTGGTCTGTGTCACTCATTGGTACTTTTTTAATTCGGTGTAGCATCGTTCAGAACGATGCTACAGCACCCCAGACTATATCCTTAACGAACAAACAGAGTTGGCTAACACCCCTTTCCTGAAAAATTTCCAAAAATTACTTTCCAGCCTCCAAAGCAAATAATATTAATACACCTATCTGCAGATCAAGTAGAAAATTTATATGTCACTATAATTCTCATGCTGCCAAATGTAATAAAATAATATACTATTTTACCTATACAGTTCTAAATATATATAAAAAACTTTATAATTAAATTAGCAATAACAGATGAAAAAAAAATCGATCTCTCTCTGTACTAAAGTAAAAGACATTACAGTTTTGTAAAACAATATATGATCCTTTCCAAACATAGGACATCATTGTCAAATTTACGATATATCATAGCATCTGTGACACCCATATGTTTGTAAACTCTTTGTATGTGCCAAAACATGTGGTGTGTGGGTGGAATGATCTCAGTGACAGTGTACAGTGAGAACTATTACGTGTGCAACAACGAGGATGCAGTGGAAATGGATTTACATCGATTGGATGAACGTTATGGAAACAATCACTCGAAACCGACGTTTCACGTAAGTCACATGCAACGAAAATCTGCAACGCAACCATCTGTGTGTGGCGTGTTTGTAATTATGTTTTATTTATATTTTAGGACAATTAATGTATAAAAAACACACCAAATGTCAGAAAGAAAGCGTGTAAACCGTCTGATGATGAATCGCAACGATTCGAAACCGGTAACGGTTTCCTTTGAATAAAGGAACTCAAAGTAAATTTGTGGCTGGTTGCTGTCCTGACACCATCAACATTTGTCTTCAAAAACAGCCACGGTCTCCAACATGTCATCATATGACAAAATTGCATATTGAAGTGGGTATTTTGGAGACATAGTGTTTCGTCTACCCGTCTCAGACACATGGCGCTGTCAAAAAAAAAAAAAAAAAAAAAGGTCAGTCCGCTAATTCTGACATGTCCGGGGTGTGACCAAAAGGGAACGAGACACATCATGAGATTACACAGATTTACAAATAAAAGCGAAGAACCCAAAAGTCATAATCGTAAACCTACTCACTGTCGGTGCGTGTGTAATAGATTACAGCTGCAATTCTCTGTAACACGTAGAACGGCCACCAGAGTCCATTAGTGTTGATCGTGTATAATGCTGTTAAAGTTCATGAGGTTGTTCAGAGTCTTCACATATATACAGGGTGAGTCACCTAACGTTACCGCTGGATATATTTCGTAAACCACATCAAATACTGACGAACCGATTCCACAGACCGAACGTGAGGAGAGGGGCTAGTGTAATTGTTTAATACAAACCATACAAAAATGCACGGAAGTATGTTTTTTATCACAAACCTACGTTTTTTTAAATGGAACCCTGTTAGTTTTGTTAGCACATCTGAACATATAAACAAATATGTAATCAGTGCCGTTTGTTGCATCGTAAAATGTTAATTACATCCGGAGATATTGTAACCTAAAGTTGACGCTTGAGTACCACTCCTCCGCTGTTCGATCGTGTGTATCGGAGAGCACCAGATTACGTAGGGATCCAAAGGGAACGGTGATGGACCTTAGGTACAGAAGAGACTGGAACAGCACATTACGTCCACATGCTAACACCTTTTTATTGGTCTTTTTCACTGACGCACATGTACATTACCATGAGGGGTGAGGTACACGTACACACGTGGTTTCCGTTTTCAATTACGGAGTGGAATAGAGTGTGTCCCGACATGTCAGGCCAATATATGTTCAATGTGGTGGCCATCATTTGCTGCATACAATTGCAATCTCTGGCGTAATGAATGTCGTACACGCCGCAGTACATCTGGTGTAATGTCGCCGCAGGCTGCCACAATACGTTGTTTCATATCCTCTGGGGTTGTAGGCACATCACGGTACACATTCTCCTTTAACGTACCCCGCAGAAAGAAGTCCAGAGGTGTAAGATCAGGAGAACGGACTGGCAAATTTATGCGTCCTCCACGTCCTATGAAACGCCCGTCGAACATCCTGTCAAGGGTCAGCCTAGTGTTAATTGCAAAATGTGCAGGTGCACCATCATGCTGATACCACATACGTCGACGCGTTTCCAGTGGGACATTTTCGAGCAAGGTTGGCAGATCATTCTGTAGAAACGCGATGTATGTTGCAGTGCTTTCCGATACACACGATCGAACAGCGGAGAAGTGGTACTCAAGCGTCAACTTTAGGTTACAATATCTCCGGATGTAATTAACATTTTACAATGCAACAAACGGCACTGATTACGTATTTATTTATATGTTCAGATGTGCTAACAAAACTAACGAGGTTCCATTTAAAAAAACGTAGTTTTGTATTAAAAAACATACTTCCGTGCATTTTTGTATGGTTAGTATTAAACAATTACACAGCCCCTCTCCTCACGTTCGGTCTGTGGAATCGGTTCGTCAGTGTTTGATGTGGTTTACGAAATATATCCAGCGGTAACGTTAGGTGACTCACCCTGTATATAAGTTCATATAAACACAGTTGGGCGGTGTGACCGAGCGGTTCTAGGCTCTTCAGTCTGGAACCGCGCGCCCGCTGCGGTCGCAGGTTCGAAACCTGCCTCGGGCATGGGTGTGTGTGATGTCTTTAGGTTAGTTATGTTTAAGTAGTTCTAAGTTCTAGGTGACTGATGACCTCAGATGTTAAGTCCCATAGTGCTCAGAGCCATCTGATCCATATAAACATAGGTCCGCAAATGTTTAGTTACGGATTTGCCTGAAATTCAGCAACTTCGCTATATGAAGCCATTGCAAAACTGCATGAGGTTAAAGTAAAGCACGATTTCCATTTATATTGTTGTTATTGATCTGGTGAATCTAATAAAACATGTTCCAGGCGTATACCCGCAGTACTCCAGAATAGTTTTCCAGAACATCCAGAGAAGCAAACATTATTATACAAGTAAATTTGTTTACTTTCCATTTAGAATGTAGAAACGTTTATGTCATTATTGGCAGCCGTTACTGAGTTGTTTCAGTCGTTTCCTAACCTTGAAACGAGTTAGTTTTCTGTATTGTTCAGTGAAATAACGTAACAACAACAGTATATTTAAGCGAAACCTCGTAGTAACTGTTGTAGTTTGTAGAGTATTTATGAAATAGGGATTGGTTGTGGTGATAGTCGGGAGCTGTATCTTCTTATTTCGTGTTTTCTACTGAAAATCTCGTGCTTGTACTCTTGTTAACTTTACTATTAGAGAGATCGCCTAAACTTTATTTTTCTTTTTAATTGGTCCTGTGCGCAACAAATAACTTACTTGGTCTTTCTGCTGCCACTGCTTGATCTGCTGCATTCCATTATTTAACGAAAACATAAAAAAAACCTATTATTCATGCTGAGTTCAATGCATGTTCTGTATGGCAGCTCCTGCTGTTGCTGCGGCTGCTTGCTACAACAACATCTAATTGAAGAGAAAGGGTTTGGTCAAATCTGAACTCGATAAATGATAACCCATCAAGTAATTCCTTTTTTCAAAAACTATATTCTGAAAGCGATTCTTTCCCATTCAATTAACAGAACGCTAGAAGCTCTTTGAACAATCGCTTCGTATGTAAATCTACCTCCAGTGGCATTAAAGCAATATTACAAATGAATCAAACTCTTGGGACAGACTGAAATACTTATCAATTAAATACATAGTTAAACAATTCCCTGACAATTACAAAAGAAATCAATGACAAAAATCAGTACTTAATCTATTCGCCTAACAATGGTTTCCCTTAAGAATTCAACTCCTATCATTATCAAAATTACCGTCTGCTGATACGCACATACACAAACCCTTTTCTTTAAATTAATAAGCGCGCTGCAAATTTAAAAAATATCAACTCAATACCAAATCCTGTGTCGCTGCTGGCGGAAACGGCAGTACGGCAGCTGGGCAACGACCCCTCGCCCAACACACGTGCCCACCACAGCAGGTGGGCTCCTACACTGGCTTCCGCAACAAATTAATCCGTGCGCTGCGAAGCGCGACAACAATATCTTAGATTCCAGAGCTTGAGTATGCGCGCTGTAGTCAACCTTTAAATCCTAAGAGAGTATTGCCAACTCTCAGTGGTGCTACACACCTGCGGCCACCCAGATTGCCCGATTTAACACCAATGGATTTTTGTGTATGGGGATAGATGAAAGACATAGTTTATGAGGGCAAAGTCAGTGCACATGAGGCATTACTTGCTAGCATTGTGAATGCAATAGACGAAATTACAAACAACCCTGTGAAACTGGAACGAGCAACAAAATCTATACATGCACGTGGAGCTAAATGTAGTGAACTCTATGGAGACATTTTTGAATATTTAGTGTGAATGAATTGTGAAACTGTATGTACACTGTACAACTTCCTTAAAACTGAGCTTTGTTTTATCCGGTTTAACATGAATCCACGTGTACTATGGTATTAATAAAAGCAGATTATCAGACACATTCATACAGTTTTAGCTAACGTAATTAGGTTCATTTTTCCAAAATTAAATTCCCTACAACTTCTGTTGAAACTTTGTGCAGTTTTTTGGAATTTAAAAAACAAAATTTTTTTACGAAATCACTTCTTTTCTTCTCTGGCTGTTATGAAAAACTACTGCAGATACAAGTCTGGACATCAAAATAAATGGAAATTGTGCTTTAATTTAACCTCGTACAGTTTTGCGATGACTTCATGTTAGCGAAGTCACTGAATTTCAGGCAAAATCTTGTATTAGCCGTAACTCCTTAACTAAACATTTGCGGATCTATGTTTATATGAACTTTTTTCTTTAGTTTTACTAGTAGAATAACATATTAAAATATTTTCATATATTCGTGAATCACTTTGTATATATTTGTGTGTGTGTGTGTGTGTGTGTGTGTGTGTGTGTGTGTGTGTTTGTGTGTGTATGTGTATGTGTGTGTGTTTTCCACATCTCCACCTAAACCAGTAGACTGATTTCAACCAAACTTGGTACGCATATCTCTTCCTGTCGGACATCAATCGCTTCTCTGGTCTACCTATCGTAGTTCAGGACGTATGACGTCGTAAACACCGACTCACATGGAGAACTGTCACGTTGTGTATGACTTCTAAATTTATTACGTCTTTGCTACTAACTCATTCGCAACACGTTTCGCTGACAGAAACCGCATATGCCGCTGAGTGAACCTGCAAAAGTATACCTTTGAATGATACGTAGCTCTGGAGATGTGACGTCGTAAATACTGAGATGCGTGAAATACTGCGCATCATGCTATTAACTTTAATCGCAACATATTTCGCAGACCGTATCCACATATAACGGAATGTAAGTGCACAAATATATCATTCTACGACACATGGTTCAAGAGATACACTGAAACGCCAAAGCAACTTGGATAGGCATGCGTATTCAAATACAGAGGCATGTAAACAGGCAGAATACTCCGCCATAGTCGGCAACGCCTGTGTAAGACAAGTGTCTGGCGCAGTTATTAGATCGGTTATTACTGCTGGATCGGCAGGTTATCAAGATTTAAGTAAGTTTGATCATGGTGTTATAATTGGCTCACGAGCGGTGGGTCACAGCATCTCTGAGTTAGCGATAAAGTGGGGATTTTCCCCTACGACCATGTCACGAGTGTACCTTGAATATCAGGGATCCGGTAAAATATCATATCTCCGAAATCGCTGCGGCTGACAAAAGATCGTGCAAGAATGGGATCAACGACGACTGAAGAGAATCGTTCAAAATGACAGAAGGACAGCTCTTCCGCGCTGGTCGCAGTGGTCGAGCGCTTCAGTCCGGAACCGCACGACTGCTACCGTCGCAGGTTCGCATCCTGCCTCGGGCATGGATGTGTGTGATGTCCTTAGGTTAGTTAGGTTTGAGTAATTCTAAGTTCTAGGGGACTGATGGTCTCAGGTGTTAAGCCCCATAGTATTCAGAGCCATTTGAACAACTCTTCCGCAAATTGCTGCAGATTTCCGTGCTGGGCCATCAACAAGTGTCAGAATGCGAGCCATTCAACGAAACATCATCGATATGGGTTTTCGAAGCCGAAGGCCCACTCTTGTACCCTTCATGAGTGCACCATACAAAGCTTTGTGCCTCGCCTGGACCCGTCAACACCGGCATTGGTCAGTTGATGCCTGGAAAATTGTTGCCTGGTCGGACAAGTCTCGTTTTAAACTGTATCGAGCGGATTGACGTGTACGGGTATGGGGACAGCCTCATGAATCCATGGACCCTGCATGTCAGTTGGCGACTATTCAAACGGTGGAGGCTGTGTAATGGTGTGAGGCGTGCGCAGTTGAGTGATATGGGACCCCGGATACGTCTATATACAAGTCTGACAGGTGACACGTGGTTAAGTATCCTTTCTGATCACCTGCATCCATTCACGTGCATTCTGACGGACTTCGGAAATTGCAGCAGGAAAATGCGACACCCTACACGTCCAGAATTGGTAGAGACTGGCTCCAGCAACACTCTTCTGAGTTCAAACACTTCCGCTGCCCACCAGAACCACCAGATATGAACATCACGACACGCGGAGTGGCCGTGTGGTTTAGGGTGCCATGTCACGGATTGCGCTGCCCCTGCCACTGGAGGTGTGAGTTCTCCCTCGGACATGGGGGTATGTGTTGTTCTTAGCATAAGATACTTTAAGTAGTGTGTAAGTCTAGGCTCTGATGATCTCAGCAGTTTGGTCCTTTAGGAATTCACTCGCGTTTGAACATTTTCTTATGAATGTCATCGAGCATATTTGGGATGCTTTGCAACGCGTTGTTCAGAAGAGATCTCCACCGCCTCGTACTCGTACGGATTTATGGGCAGCCGTGAAGGATTTATGGTGTCAATTCTCTCCAGAACCACTTCAGACATTAGTCGAATCTATGCCACATCGTATTGCGGCACTTTCGCTTGCTAGCGGGGGCCGTACATGATATTGCGCAGGTGTACCAGTTTCTGTGGTTTTTCAGTGTATGACGTCCTAAATAATGAGATCTGAGTTGTCTAAAAAATGCCGGCTCGTTCAATAAATTTTAAAACATTTATTCTTTATTACAAAGACTCTTCTATAACCATTTCGACTTAAGTAAATGCTCGGCACCAGGCAACGCTTTTGGCAGCTTTCAACTATCGAGCACAAACGACTATATGCCAAAACAGTAGCTGTCTGTAGAGTTATGCAGAGTCGTTGTCACAGAGCTTCTACGAAGTCACATTGTAGACACGCGAAGCAGCTGCGCTCTACGTACAGAAACTGTCTGGTATGTCTTACTCCCTTTCTACTCCAGGAGTACGTATAAGCTTTAGTTTCTAATAGAAAATTGGTAAAATAGATACCCGGGTAAGTCCGGGTTTGTCAGGCAATGTAAATATAAATGGTAGCAGTGTGATCGGACATGTTTATTATGCTACTGGCGACACTCATGTTATGAATCTGGCACAGCGAGTTGTTTATTGGTTTGTTGTTTTGCTCGGTGCCGTTCCTACCACTCGGCAATGTCGAAAGTGGAATGCAGACAGGAGCGCACGGAAAACGCTATCCATTAATGGAGTGGCTAACGAGCCCCTTGTAGCCGGCAGACCCGCACAGCAGTATGCTTTAATCCCGGCGGCGCGGCTGGCAATCAGACTTTGTTTACGCCGCGGTGCTGTGCTGAGGGACTGGGCTCGCTACAGGAGACGAGTACGGACGACGGCTACAATGCGGGCAGTGATTTCGTGGCAGAGCGGCGCCTAATAGCGCATTGAAGGCGGCCGCAGCGGGGAGTCTGCGGGATAAATCTCGTAGCGGGAGACGCGAGGGCGATGCGTGTTACTGATGGCTCATTTCTGTCCGAGGGGGACCTCCCTGTGGCGCTGTAATAAATTTCACCCCAACAGCACACTTGTTTCGGAAAGTCTGCGGTGGCTGACAGGGAGTGGGGGGAGAATGCTTTGGAGCCTCGCACATTCATTTCTGATCCTAACTTCTGCACGCTTTGGTAACCTTGTTACTAAACTGCTGCTGCTGCAGAATGTTCTGCTGTGAACAATAATACCACATCATGTAACGATGTTACATAATACAAGATGTTTTAAAAGCGACAAATTTGGAATATTGAGAGTCGTCTTCGTAATCTAAAGACTTCCCCTACTGCCGCGAGCACTTCGCTGCGCCTCACTCTTCAACTTTTGCTAGTTTCAAGACTCTTTTGGTAACTCAGTGTCCACTTCCTACATTTTTAGCGTTCTGTAGACAAGAAGAAAACAGAAACTTTCGAAATGTGGTGCTACAGAAGAATGCTGAAGATTAGATTGGTAGATCGTGTAACAGAATTGGGGAGAAGAGGAATTTGTGGCGCAACTTGACCAGAAGAAGCGATCGGTTGATGGGACGCGTTCTGAAGCATCAACGGATCGCCAATTTAGTATTGGAGGGCAGCGTGGAGGGTAAAAATCGTAGAGGGACACCAAGAGATGAATACACTAAGCAGATTCAGTAGGTACTAGGAGATGAAGAAGCTTGCACAGGATAGAGTAGTATGGAGAGCTGCATCAAACCAGTCTCTGAACTGAAGACGACGACAACAACAACAACAACAACAACAACACCTCAGTCAGTAAAAACAGAACCCTTACGGCGTCACTTTTTTGCCCGTCTCTCTATATGTCCGTCTGTTAAGACCCCTTTCACTCTGGAACGAGTGTAAGAATGAAGTTGAATTTTGTTTTCGGGTAGTAACGTCTTCGTTCCGTTGATGGTGTAAAACATTTAAGCTTCTGATAATGCAACGAAGTGATACGGCCATTTATGTGACATACTTTGATACTCGCAGACACACTGATCAAGTTCTACAGATTTCGGGTTTTTATATTTCTGTTCTGGTCTTGTAACGGAATCATGTGCATGGAAAACGGCCTCATTCGGGCCACAGCTTTTCCAGTCTTATTTTTGTTCTAGCCAAAACGTCTCAACAATGAGATTCCACGTTAAACTGAGGTCCCCTTGATCCGGTTGGATGACTGTGATAGATTGCTGACAAGTAAGTCACCGTAGTGGCGTGCAATAGAAATTTGCATCTGGCCTTGGAGCCATATGAAATTATTATTACAGGGTGTTACAAAAAGGTACGGCCAAACTTTCAGGAAACATTCCTCATACACAAATAAATAAAAGATGTTATGTGGACATGTGTCCGGAAACGCTTAATTTCCATGTTAGAGCTCATTTAGTCAGTATGTACTGTACTTTCTTGATTCACCGCCAGTTGGCCCAATTGAAGGAAGGTAATGTTGACTTCGGTGCTTGTGTTGACATGCGACTCATTGCTCTACAGTACTAGCATCAAGCACATCAACCGGGCGCTAATGACCGTCGCAGTTTTGCGCCCTAAAACCACAAAAAAAAGCAAACAAATACGTAGCATCAACAGGTTAGTGTTCATCACGAACGTGGTTTTGCAGTCAGTGCAATGTTTACAAATGCGGAGTTGGCAGATGCCCATTTGATGTATGGATTAGCACGGGGCAATAGCCGTGGCGCGGTACGTTTGTATCGAGACAGATTTCCAGAACGAAGGTGTCCCGACAGGAAGACGTTCTAAGCAATTGATCGGCGTCTTAGGGAGCACGGAACATTCCAGCCTATGACTCGCGACTGGGGAAGACCTAGAACCACGAGGACACCTGCAATGGACGAGGCAATTCTTCGTGCAGTTGACGATAACCCTAATGTCAGCATCAGAGAAGTTGCTGCTGTACAAGGTAACGTTGACCACGTCACTGTATGGAGAGCGCTACGGGAGAACCAGTTGTTACCGTACCATGTACAGCGTGTGCAGGCACTATCAGCAGCTGATTGGCCTCCACGGGTACACTTCTGCGAATGGTTCATCCAACAATGTGTCAATCCTCATTTCAGTGCAAATGTTCTCTTTACGGATGAGGCTTCATTCCAACGTGATCAAATTGTAAATTTTCACAATCAACATATGTGGGCTGACGAGAATCCGCACGCAATACGCAATTGTGCAATCACGTCATCAACACAGATTTTCTGTGAACGTTTGGGCAGGCATTGTTGGTGATGTCTTGATTGGGCCCCATGTTCTTCCACCTACGCTCAATGGAGCACGTTATCATGATTTCTACCTGCGCTGCTAGAACATGTGCCTTTACAAGTTCGACACAACATGTGGTTCATGCACGATGGAGCTCCTGCACATTTCAGTCGAAGTGTTCGTACGCTTTTCAACAACAGATTCGGTGACCGATGGATTGGTAGAGGCGGACCAATTCCATGGCCTCCACGCTCTCCTGACTTCAACCCTCTTGACTTTTATTTATGGGGGCATTTGAAAGCTCTTGTCTACGCAATCCCGTTACCATATGTAGAGACTCCTCGTGCTCGTATTGTGGACGGCTGTGATACAATACGCCATTCACCAGGGTTGCGTCAGCGCATCAGGGATTCCATGCGACGGAGGATGGATGCATGTATCCTCGCTAACGGAGGACATTTTGAACATTTCCTGTAACAAAGTGTTTGAAGTCACGCTGGTACGTTCTGTTGCTGTGTGTTTCCATTCCATGATTAATGTGATTTGAAGAGAAGTAATAAAATGAGCTCTAACATGGGAAGTAAGCGTTTCCGGACACATTTCCACATACGATAATTTCTTTCTTTGTGTGTGAGGAATGTTTCCTGAAAGTTTGGCCGTACCTTTTTATAACACCCTGTATATTTACACACGTAATTAAGTTTCTACGGTAGCCTTACTTCGCGAGGTGCATACGCACAGTCCAATTTCTTAAGTGACTTCATTGACGCCTTTGACTGTAAAATTATTTGTTTCTAATGCTGTGAAACTGCTTCTATCTCTCGAACGGCAGTTTAAAATGTGCCTTTCCAGTGCATGTTAAAGCATTTGAGCACATACTTAAGTAAAGTGTAAGACTAAGGAGGAATCAGGGAAAACGTGGACATCGTAATGAAGGAAATAAGGGAGGCAGTCAATTTTTTCGCACTGAGGCAGCATTATAATGCATGTGTATTGAGGTACGAGTGATACACGTGAGTTGGCTGCTGTATTTGATGCTTTTTGGGATGACAGATAACTATTCATTTCTAAACTTACTTCCATCTCCATTAAAGGATAATAGCGAGTGGACCTTGTGATAGATTGAGATGGAGTTGTAACGAGGAACGAATTAATGGCCGCCAGATTCATTCTAGAGAAGGATAAGTTGATGGAGGTCATTTTTTTTTCAAGTGTTCTGTCCAGATGCATCAGTCATGTGATATAGCCCGCGTTCTACTCGTATACAGCTATCTGTTTCATATGTGTTTTAAAACACTGTCTACTTGCGATCGTTAACGGTAAACCTGTCTGTCATCAGAGCACTTCCATCACATGTGTGAAGAAATTTCACACACTCCTCTAAACAAGCTTTGATTAATGCGATCGCGCCTGTCACATCTTGTGTGTAAAATCGAGACTTCAGCGTCATAACTAAGTTATGGGTATGAGCTTGTGATGCGCTACAATCCCCGTGTACACATTTGCGTGACATATGTTGTGTTTACATAGTTAGTGGCGTAATGACTTGTAATTTTCAAGACTAAATTTCTTAAGAAAAGTATTTACTTTGTAGGTGACTTGTTTCGTTCGTCATTCTGAATAAAACTTTTAGTTTATTTGAAATGCATTCCGTATGTTTACAGTTTTGAGTAGAATTTACGGACATATTTGTCCAACAACAGGTGGTTTACTTTAAGAAGCATTCAGGCGTCTCCAGGCAAAGACGGGTCATGTATTTTTTCAGTTCTAAGGAAGTTAATACGATATTTTCCTTTTCCCGTTGAAGAAAGCTGTTTAAAATTATGAATGACCCAGGTTTCCGTTTCGGCTTTAACAATAAAGGGTTTAAAAGGAAAGCTAATGAAATGTAGTTATTTCTACATAAAACCTAAGAACCTACATACGTCTAAAATAGTTTTCCTCATCCTCATGTGATGCTAGTAGAAGCCATAGTTCCACATACAGAAATAGTAGTTGATCCTCTAACTATGTCGTACAGGATTTTAGGTTTTATCTTAGTAGCGTAGGTCTGTTTTGCTACATATAACAATGGAGCCTCGCATGAGAGATCTGCTTGACGGAGTTTTCACCGCGATAGGTGACTTCGGCCTCATTGGTTTCCAATTTTAGTACGTTTCTAGGATTCTTTTGCGAAGAGTTTCAGCTTTAGCATTAACAAGCTCCATACCGCTGTACTTGTCGTTTCAAGCGCTTTCGGATGCCGTTAAGAAAGTATGTCATTCTTTTAAAAAACCATACTTGATACAATGTCTCGATAGATACAAGAATTAAGACACTTTAACGCATAGCAAAGTACATGACCCTTAGCATACTATCATTTGCCGAAAACCTCGTTTCGATACCTGGAACCGTTCACGAAATAACAAAGATGTTACGTCTTACATGACTCACCTTATATGTGTCTGAGACTTCTAAAGTTTTGACATGTGCTAAAGTATAATGTCAGTACTGTGTTATTCTGTTACGTAATTGCCATTTCCAAAGCATTATGTTGATGCTCTGTTTTGCAGTTCCGCAATACTCCACTTGATAATGGCAATAATGCGAAAACTAAAACAGTGTATTTTTTGAATAAATAGGTTTTAGGTAGAAACGATCATGATGTCTTTTAAGAAGTATATGTGACTCACAACCCGAGCCATGAAAGTTAATTACTTGAGGTATAGCTCCAACATTCATTTTTTACTCTGGATAACCTTTTGGTGTCATATTCATAGCATTTGGTTTAAAATTTTTTTGGAATCGGCTGAATTTCACTTCTGTGGCACTCATTTTCTTTGACGCTATCCGTTTTTATGGATAATGTTATAAAAACACTGCAAAATAGCTTCACTGCATGAGCTGTGCAGTACAGAAAAAGGGGTAATTTAATTTAACCAATGGCAGCCAGAATGGTATAATGGCGCCACTGTAGCTGAAAAACCACTATATCGTGGGTGTGTTGCTCCTGATACGAATAGATAAAATAAGCTTTACTTCCTCAAAACAATTTTCTTGGTCTACGCTCTTTTAGCGAGTATTTTCCCTTTGAAAAGCTAGCTTCCCCTGTCTTCTACCTCAGTTTTGTGGTATTTTCTTGAAGTTTTGCTTTTTTAAAATTTGTTTCTGTAAGGACTACCTAGCTTACTCTTCTAGTCCTCGTCACTGACGACTATTTCATAACCACATTTCCGTCACTCTTTAAGCCTGTCTGTAAGAAGCAGTGATGTAAATAAAATAAAGTTTCAATAGTGGGATTGATTGATTGAGGGTGGTTATGGGACTAGACGGCGACGTCATCAGTCCCTTCGAGTGGGATTTAAAATTATGGGTGAGAGCATATCAGTGACAAGACTCGCTGATATTTCGGACCTCAGTGGAAGTGAAGCATAACAACAGAACCTACTGAACGGAATCGTCTTCTTAGAGCAGATCTAAATTGAGACGAAGCTTTAGAGGCATAGAAGAGATGAGATTAACGGTAAAGTTAACATCGAAATACATCGAACGACACATGAAGCACAGGCGAAGAAGGCAATCCGGGCTAAAACAGTCATAAAGAAATTTATAAGACTGTGTGTCTGAAGCACAGTAATGCATGGTAATGCATCATAGACTGTGGGGTCCGGAGCTCGTGGTCTCGTGGTCACGTTCTCGCTTCCCGGGCACGGAGTCCCGGGTTCGATTCCCAGCGGGGTCAGGGATTTTCACCTGCCTCGAGATGACTGGGTGTTTGTGTTGTCCTCATCACTCCATCATCATTCATGAAAGTGACGAGACTGGACTGAGCAAATGTTGGGAATTTGTACGGACGCTGATAACCGCGCAGTTGAACGCCCCACAATCCAATCATCACCATCATCATCATCATCATCATCATCATCATCATCATCATCATCATAGACTGTGGGAAAACCAGGGAAGAAGAGAATCTAAACGTTAGAGAGTTGGTGCTGTAGAAGGATGATGAAAATTATATTGACTAAAAGGACAAGTAATGTAGAGGTTCTTTGCAGAATATGTGAGGAAATAAACAAAGGGAAAACACTGGCAAGAAGAGCAGACAGGATGGTAAGAAATGTGTTAAGACATTAGGAAATGACCTTTATGGCACTAAATGGAGCATTAGTGGCTTAACACTGTAGAACTGTAGATTGGAGTACATCAAACAAGAGAGGAATTCTTAGTGGGGCACGGGTCAAAAAAAGGGATGGTAACATCGTGAAACGAAGTCTGATACCAGACCGTTCCTAGATGCTAAAGAGAACCGACTCCTAGAGTCTTTCTGGACACTGGGACTCGGACATGGGACCTTTGACGGTCAAGTACGCTACCGACTGAGGTATCTAAACAAGCGTCACGACTCGACATCACAGCTTTGCTTCCGTCAGTACCTCTTCTCCTATCATCCAAGCCTCACACAACGTCTCCAGCCTATCTTAAGAGACTAGCACTCCTAGAAACAGGTACAAGATGAAGTACTGGCATAATTAATGCTGTGAGGGCTGTGCGTGATTCGTGCCTAACCATCTCAATTGGTAGAGCACTTGCCCACGAAAGACAGACGTTTCAAGTTCGACAGACAGTTTTAATCTACCAGGAATTTTGTATCAGCCCACATTCCGCTGCAGAGTGAAAATTCGTTCCAGAATTCTGACATCTTTCAAAAGTGATGCGTCGTAAGAGCGAAACATTATTTGTACCATGCACTTAAACAGTGTGAATCACCTAAAACTTGCACTGCAAATATTGCGGAAATGGAAAGTGATATTGAAGTGCGATTTTCACAGAACAGATTGATAGTTAGTGTCTCGTGTTGTTCGCCAATCAATACATTGTAGTAGTATTAGAAATTGTATTTTTGTGCAGACATACACTTTATAAACGGAACAATGCCTACTGACATTTACAAAATAAAATTAGGCTAAATTAGAAGATCAGTGGTGTATGTTGCAGGTCTATAGAAGGAGTCGTTTACCAGAAATCGTATTTTGAAAAGTTCCCACACAGACATTTATACAATACCTGTGTTAGCACATACTAAAAAACAACACTAGTTATGCGGATTTTGACCAGTAACGAGATAATAAGCGCCACAGGTTGTGTTCAAAATGACCACCGGCAGCGGCAGTATACGCTTCCGGTCTGGTACGGAACAACTGGCTCGCACGTGCTAGCATTTCAGCGAGATGTCCGAGCAGGCTGCAGTAATACATAGTTCCATATAATGGAAGATGGAATACCAGGAGGCTGCGGTATGTGTGCGCTTTCAGTGTTCTGTCTATGAAAAACAGGCCAATGAGCTGATTATTCACTGCCTACACCACACTTTTATAGTCCATGGACGCTAATGTCCCACCTGACGAAGCTAACGGGGATCGTCAGCAGACCAACAGCGCATGTTTCGGCGGTTTACCTGCCCATGATTGTAAATATGGCTTCACCACTAAACAAGATACATGACATATCTGAAGTATCCTGTCTTAAGGCCCATGTGCAGAAGTTAACACGATTCTCATAATCGTTTCCACGCAGCTCTCGAAGGAGAGGTACGTGATAAGTCAATTCTCCTTGTGCGATTGTGCGGGAGCTGTCGTTCGTTGTTTCTTTCTGTTACTAGGTGTTACACTACCAATTTCACGTAACTGGTTGAAGAGGTTGATAAATAATTTCGGAGATGATTGAAGTGTGCTGGGATATCTTGCCGCATACACTACACAGTGCAAGAACGAATTGGTTTCTTCGAACGCTCTCCATATACCATGAGCATGTCGGTTTGTCGCCATGCACTCAAGGAACATACAAACACAGTGTAAGCAAACATAACTACATCGCATCTTGCAACAACGCAAAGTTAGTGCTCGAACAAGTTTCGACGTGGAAACTTTGCACAGTATGATATCTTGTAACCAACTCGCAATAGACTCATGCAGCAAAGATCAACGACATTCTCATATACTCTACTTTCAGTTTGTTAATGTCAGTAGGCATTGTTCCATTTAACATAGTGTACTTCTACACAAACAATACACTTTCTGAGTATTATTACAGTCTGTTCATTGGGTAACAATACGAACCCGTTACGAAATCCGTTATGAGAAAACAGCACAGGAGTAGCAGTTTTCCATTTTCACAATATTTGGAGTGCAAGTTTTAGTTGATTCACCCTATGTAATTCACCCTATATATTACTCGGTATATTAACATATGCTCAATCAGTGAGCTGCTTCTCAATACCTGCCAGTACAGATTTTGTTATAAGCGAGAGAATAGCTTCTATGTGTTTATTACAATGTGGTAAATCACATTTATTCGTTGTATAATTAGTTTTATAATTGCAAATGGTCTATTGTGGTACACATTCTTTTGATTAATAAAAAGCAGAATTACTTTTTCTAAGGTTTCAGTGAAAAATATTAGAGAATATCTTGTCCATCGTGACAGTGGGCTGGCTCATCAGTAGCCCTTGTGAAGCTGAATAATTGAAGCTACAATCCAATTTTGAGGAATTATCTTCCTACTCAGTCATTCGGAAGATAATCTTAACAGTTGGTTTTTTATAACTTCTTGTACTGCTTTAATCACTTGTCCACAAACACTAAAATCTCCACACGCTCTATATGTCTTTATGTGCCTCTTCTAAAATTACTTCCGTAACGTATTTATTATCATTATAGTCTATATGAGTGTTTGATCCATCTCTAGAACTAACAATCATTTTAAAAAGTCTTCTAATTTTGGCATATTTCTATGTCTTTTTCTACCACTCTACATGCAATCTCAGGTGAAACAGTGTTATGCCTGCACAGCCAAAGTGGTATTTTTGCCTCCTGCACACTCTTATAGCCTAAATATGTTCGGTTTTTTTAACAGAGTTTCGTTGTATTTATTCATATGCTCGCAAGACATTTCCAAATAATTTCGTTTGTTTCCTTTTATCGCTTGTTTTCAACACAGTCTTTCTATTCCACATCTTACTTGTTTCATTAAAAATTATCTTTTTTTACGTTTTCTTCTTAACGGCGACATCACTTTCTGTTTCCTATTACTGGTGATGTTCTGAAAGAGATATGTCCTGTTTTCAGGAAGCGTGTAAGTGCCCTAGAATAGCCGGATTTTGGGCGTCTCCCTGCGGTATCAAACACAGAGTTAGCAGGAGCGTAATGTTTATACTCTCAGCAAGAGGGTGCAGCCAGCTTGGCTCATTAAACCGATATACTGGAAACTGTCAACTGGTGCGCCTCTCGCGGAAGTGCGAAGCCGAGCGTCAACGCATTTGCTCGGTCCGTGTTTCGGACGTAGATAAATCTAGAGGGCTGTGAAATTCCGCGTTATATATGGTGATATAAACATGACTGGTACATTATTACAGATGTATTCTGGAATTTAGCTCACCGCATCATCATAACCGAGTGTCAAAACGCGGGCGGCCGCTGAAATATTAACGCGGACACGGAAGCGATACATCACCTTCAGAATCTGTGCCCTAAATATTTAACAGTGGCTCCGAATGGAGGCGCACTTTCTGTATTTGTATATATACGTCCGCATGAATAATGCATGCGGCTCGTCTTATTGAACAGGAAACTGTGTTTGAATAACTGAGGCCGGCCGAGTCGGTCCGGAACGGCTTGTGATGCAAGCGGCAGACGGAGACAGAGTAGAAGAAAAAAAAAAAAAAAGCTAAAAGTGCCGACGCCAGTTGATCTTCGGTCCTGCGTCGGGAGAAGACTCGCTTCTCATTCGCCGATGCTACTTCTTGTCCCGAAATTTAAATTCAAAGGCGTTTTTGTTCCTGCCCGTGCCAGCTGTTTCAACGTTTAGGAGACAGTGAGCAGATGTATTGGAATACTTTATTTTTGGTGTCTACTGGACGCACATTCAGTGCTCCTTAAAGATATTACCAATGAAATTTTATGATATTCCAAATGTCAGTTACGGCATCTGTAACAGAACTAAAAACAAGAAGTCTTTAGGAGGAATCACTACTACATTTTAAGCATTCAGTGCTGAAATGTGCCTGGTGGTATTTCCCAAGAATGATACCACTGATAAGTGGAAGTATGAAAGCTATGAGTTAACAGGCATAATAAAGCTTCGTATGTTCTCCTTTTCTTACATGTAAGGCCGAATTTTTGATTCCAAAAAAAGCACATGTGTGTGTGTGTGTGTGTGTGTGTGTGTGTGTGTGAGAGAGAGAGAGAGAGAGAGAGAGAGAGAGAGAGAGAGAGAGAGAGAGACTTAGTTTATAGGCTGTTTTTATACATGTACTAGCTATTATCTGCGGCTGCATTCGCATAGTTTTGTTACGATGAGTGATGTTCAGTTAGTAAGCTGTTGTACTTGCACTAATGTCAGCTGACCTCATGTGCCTCCCTGTTCAGGTGAGCAAAGCTTGTGATGTGCCCACATGCCTCGCTCTCCCAACTGTCCTGTTCCCCCCCCCCCCCCCCCCCCAACCCCGCCCCAATACTGGATCCGCAGCATATGCAGTGTAATAGCTGAGCAATTTGGAGGAGCATGCACAGGAGGGCATATCTATGTTCTGTAGTACTGAATTGTCTATCCGTTATATGAACAAGAGAAAATCACAATGGTATAAATTGCATAGAGTTTATTGAGAGGAAAACGAATTTAAACATTTCAGTGTTTATATAAAGCCACAGCTTATACAAAATTAAACAAAAGATTTATACAAAGTTTTACACTTGAGGAACATATAAAAGATAAATATCTTAAGGTCTTTGGTATAAGGCGTCACAATTTGAAGTATTCATAAAGTTCACTTGTACCATTATGGTTTCAAAATGTCTTCTTAAAATGTCTCTTGTATCCTTTAAAGAATAAACTCTTTCCTCTTACTCGCTTTCATTCACTTCATCACTATCACAGTTGTCAGGATTGCATTTTTCATCACCTGATGTGCAGTGTACTGTGGAAAGATGATACTGATCTCTGCTGCGACCACGGAGACGACCACAAGGGCGACAACGACGTCCTGGTTGGTTCTCTGGTGAGCTCTGAATCGGTGTTAGACTTTTACAGAAGTTGTGGTACACTATAGGAATAAAATGTAACAACTACGCCAAGTTATAAATTTTTGCTTGCTTTAAACACACTGGTCCACGTCGAAGTAATGTAAATTCTTCAGGTATTGTTCCAGACATACATGGACGTGCAAGATCTGCTTTTAGAAATTGTGTTTCTTCATTCAGTGTCTCCTTGATGAAGAAAGCTATTGGTTCAGCTTTACTATACTGCATCCATCTCAGTGTCAACCAGTTAATCTTCCGCTTCTCAGTGTCTATTTTCCTGTTGATGAGAAGTTTTGCAATTGGTTCTGTAGATAAGAAATCCTCTTGCTTCATTTGTTTCACGTGAAATGTCACTCTGACCTTTTGTACAAGCTTCATTCAATCCTACGGCACAAATATAAACTGAGTTTGCTTTTTCTTCCTCTCAATGTGAGATAAATCAGCATCATTTTCAAGGTAACTATGTCCAGGCGCCGGCCGGAGTGGCCGAGCGGTTCTAGGCGCTACAGTCTGGAACCGCGCGACCGTTACGGTCGCACGTTCGAATCCTGCCGCGGGCATAGATGTGTGTGATGTCCTTAGGTTAGTTAGGGTTAAGTAGCTCTAAGTTCTAGGGGACTGATGACCTCAGCAGTTAAGTCCCATAGTGCTCAGAGCCATTATGTCCAGGCACGAGGAACTTATGATCAACAATTTCAGTAGAAGTATGAACAACAATATAGATCGAAAATCGAGCGATTATTTGATTTCTGTTTTGCCCACCGCACCTATCACTGTAGGCAACAGTATGTTAAATATCAGATGGCAATGATTTTACATACTTGACTAAGCAGAAACCAATTGAAGGAGGTCAATGTGAGGCAGTATTTTCAGACCACATATAGATGAAAGCATGATCTGTTCTACAGTCAGGTATTCCGAGATTAAATGTCCAAAACTGTCTCTTGTAGTACATAACATTGGTCGTTAGCATTGGAGTTGGCAATGTTTTTTTCAAGGTGGAAAGTAAGTACATGTGTTGAGTGAGCCTTCTTTTGACTTCTGTACATTTCCTTTCTGAGCTGCACCTGCTCGGTCAACTTTCCTTTGCTGAAGTTCTTTCTCCAGATTTAGATTGTTAATTTTGCTGGTATCTACCTCTGCTTTGATTACATGTTCTAATCGGTCACAGGTATTGCAGGTGTCATTCCTTAGCTTATAAAATGTCATATTAAATTCTGAATGGAACACTTTACGGTCTATGCAGGCCTTTACTGGCAAAAGTTTTCTTACTCACACTCTTAAGTATAAAGCCTATAAATTTTTCAGACAGATTGGCAACAGTTACTTCGCGTGAGAATTATGCTTACGAGACTAGTGGCTTGTGTAAGGAAAGATTTTTATATGGCTCTTCGTGGTAGAAGGCGATTATTTCCAGGAGTTTACCACGTTGATCAACTGGAGGTGGGCCTTCCACACTTGATTTGTATAATGCAGCTATGCTAAACCGGCGATTGCTTATAGTTAATGTCTTCAGGAAGAATTCCTTACACACTCAATTACCAACCAGGATAATAGCAGTACTTTGTGATATTGACTTCTTGAAGTTTTTTTGGACGTCTTTGTTTGGCTGTTGAAACAGATTTCACTATGAAGTAAGTTTTTTGTTGCCAGGAACCAGTTTTCCAAAACTCTTCATGGATAGTTCTTCGCGTCTCTTCTGTGAAAGTCCTGCATTCATATCGGCAGATATGTTGAAATGGCTGCATAATTTTTCCTGTTGTTGATGTATATTCTTGTCCCAGGTTTCCTAGGCGTTTCGTTTTATTCACTTTCCATGGCTCCACGTCCTTTTTTCTTTTTTTTGAAACAATGTTTTCTTGAGTTTATTCATGAGGACCTTCTTTGTTATGCAAGTTGTTTGATGCGTGCATGTATACTAAAAAATACACTCCTGGAAATTGAAATAAGAACACCGTGAATTCATTGTCCCAGGAAGGGGAAACTTTATTGACACATTCCTGGGGTCAGATACATCACATGATCACACTGACAGAACCACAGGCACATAGACACAGGCAACAGAGCATGCACAATGTCGGCACTAGTACAGCGTATATCCACCTTTCGCAGCAATGCAGGCTGCTATTCTCCCATGGAGACGATCGTAGAGATGCTGGATGTAGTCCTGTGGAACGGCTTGCCATGCCATTTCCACCTGGCGCCTCAGTTGGACCAGCGTTCGTGCTGGACGTGCAGATCGCGTGAGACGACGCTTCATCCAGTTCCAAACATGCTCAATGGGGGACAGATCCGGAGATCTTGCTGGCCAGGGTAGTTGACTTACACCTTCTAGAGCACGTTGGGTGGCACGGGATACATGCGGACGTGCATTGTCCTGTTGGAACAGCAAGTTCCCTTGCCGGTCTAGGAATGGTAGAACGATGGGTTCGATGACGGTTTGGATGTACCGTGCACTATTCAGTGTCCCCTCGACGATCACCAGTGGTGTACGGCCAGTGTAGGAGATCGCTCCCCACACCATGATGCCGGGTGTTGGCCCTGTGTGCCTCGGTCGTATGCAGTCCTGATTGTGGCGCTCACCTGCACGGCGCCAAACACGCATACGACCATCATTGGCACCAAGGCAGAAGCGACTCTCATCGCTGAAGACGACACGTCTCCATTCGTCCCTCCATTCACGCCTGTCGCGACACCACTGGAGGCGGGCTGCACGATGTTGGGGCGTGAGCGGAAGACGGCCTAACGGTGTGCGGGACCGTAGCCCAGCTTCATGGAGACGGTTGCGAATGGTCCTCGCCGATACCCCAGGAGCAACAGTGTCCCTAATTTGCTGGGAAGTGGCGGTGCGGTCCCCTACGGCACTGCGTAGGATCCTACGGTCTTGGCGTGCATCCGTGCGTCGCTGCGGTCCGGTCCCAGGTCGACGGGCACGTGCACCTTCCGCCGACCACTGGCGACAACATCGATGTACTGTGGAGACCTCACGCCCCACGTGTTGAGCAATTCGGCGGTACGTCCACCCGGCCTCCCGCATGCCCACTATACGCCCTCGCTCAAAGTCCGTCAACTGCACATACGGTTCACGTCCACGCTGTCGCGGCATGCTACCAGTGTTAAAGACTGCGATGGAGCTCCGTATGCCACGGCAAACTGGCTGACACTGACGGCGGCGGTGCACAAATGCTGCGCAGCTAGCGCCATTCGACGGCCAACACCGCGGTTCCTGGTGTGTCCGCTGTGCCGTGCGTGTGATCATTGCTTGTACAGCCCTCTCGCAGTGTCCGGAGCAAGTATGGTGGGTCTGACACACCGGTGTCAATGTGTTCTTTTTTCCATTTCCAGGAGTGTAGTTTATGACATTTCTAATAGCAACAAAAGTCATTGAAAATTTCAAAACAAATCCTTATGTAGTGACTAAAATGTTACACGAAATGCTTGAACTATAGTTACCTTGAATAGGAACATAATCTTCGTCTGCGACTGAATCATCATCTGATAAATCTTCATCAGTCGTTTCTGAACGACACTGAATACCTTCAAAAGTAGAACTATTCATTTCTGATCGAGATTTCGTCAGTAATTGAGAGCCAAAATCGCGATTCCTTGGAGCATCGGCCATGTTGTTGATTGTAGCCTCCTGACACTGCCTATTGATTGTGATTCGATAAACGTAGTTACACCACATGCCGTGGCAGACGTTAACAGCAGGCACGTGCATCTTTGTGCCACTGACAAGTATCCCTTGTTTCGTGGTCGAAAGTACACTCAGTTTTGCAAAAAAATTTCACTTTTACTGTTATGGTTTTCATCGATTCATATAACAGGAACATTAGCCAACAAAATTAATAATTTTCTTAACGTGGTCGACTGATGTAATGAAAGATGTTCCATTCGCTACGTTACCCTCTCAGCGATCGATAATGTTTTTTATTTCTTACTTTTTTTCTTTTACTTTGTAGATCGATCTTTCCCACAGTTGATACTATCTCCATACCAAATTCATCGAAGTTGGTTCAACGGTTTTGTAGTTAACTTCGCATTTAATAATATTAGTATGGATGTATGTAGTAAATACATTGAAGATTGTGTACCAATAAAAGGATTTTCACAAATATGATAAAGCCTGAATTGCCGAATAGCAAATTGCGTTTGATGGACTTGAAGGTGAATGAACTCGATCTGTTATAATGTTGTATTATTTCCACAGACTAATATATTTACTATAGCGACAAAAGAATTGTTCATTGTTTTAAAAAGGCTGTTTATAATACACCGTTTTTATTTACTGACTAATACCTTACCAGACGACTTATCCGCTACTGCGTAGCATATCAGTGCGACTTGTGGAGGTTTACCTGTACATTAAATACATCCTCGACCAGCCGTCGTTTATACGCCGCCAGTGGCCAGCTACTCAGTCCCTGGTCGTAGCTGACACTGTTGTCTACGTGTATCCCGCCAGTCAGTAACATATTTCATCACCTTGACACAAGGAAACTCCTCTTGGACCATGTCTGTATACTCGACTGCCATTTGCTCTCATCTCAATCAGTCGATCCCTTCATTACAGTGTTAAGGAAACGTAATAGCATATCGGAAATAGGCGGACCCTCACAACCTGAGGTTAATGACAGTCTCATACTGACAAAACACGCAGACAAATGGCTGTAGAGCAATGACTGCAGACGTCTGCTGATGAGATGGACTCAGGACAGCAGCATGGCAAGAAGAAATGGGCCTATATCACGAGAAGGTCGTGCAATAGTTCGACTAGCTCTGACGCATAGACAGATGACAACAGCTGAAATCTTATATTAAAATGTAGACTTTCACTGCCGGAAATGTCATGTTCATTGTAATTATCTAGGCTGTTATGCCGTGGTCGGTTGATGAATTCTGTGTCAATTCCCAACGTTTCGTCCCCGTCTGCGGAGGACATCTTCAAGGGGGTCTGTAGCTCGATGGAAGATCCAACACACCCACTGGCTCACTACTGGGTGATGGCAACGGCGATCGACGGCATTTGACAGCGGCCAATTGCACTGACGTTTTCAAAACACGTGACGTCACGCCTCGGCGCGGGACCGCGCGGACACGGAATTTAGCGGCAGTCAGTAGCGAGCTAGTGGGTGTGTTGGACCTTCCAGCGAGCTACAGACCCCCTTGAAGATGTCCTCCGCAGACGGGGACGAAACGTTGGGAATTGACACAGAATTCATCAACCGACCACGGCATAACAGCCTGGATAATTATGATGGACGAGCTGAAATCTCCTCAAACATTACAGGAACAGTGTCATGACGAACCACCAGGAACAGATTACTGGTAGCTGGAGTTAATATCTTGAGTTGACACGTGTCGTTTACGTCCTAGCACCATCTGAGAGACAACAGATGTAGTATCATAGATCGTTATGACACTCACCGTCGTCTCACAGCTGAAAACGGAAACGCACGTTTCCAGCAGAAGGCGATAGTGGTCGGGCGGGGACCTGGTGGATCCAATGATGGACGGTCACTTGGGCACGCCTGCTGCGGCTCCGGTTACATGCGCTCTGTGATACAGAGATGACAAGAGGCAGCTACACGTCTCAGTCTCAATAGCAGTTTCAGTCTTCGACAGTGTTCAGTTTTAATTAGCTTCGACAGTTCGCTCGTGCATTAGTACAGGAGCCTCACAATCCACTTCGCCCTGTAGTTTGCTTCTCGTAATAGCTGGACTTCATTCCTGTTTGTTCGTTTGTAAAGTTTCTTCACAAAACTTGGAGAAAGCTATAAGCTATGTAAAACTCCTGTTCATTGTATTTACGTGTTCGCTTATCATTTCTGCTCTTGTCCAGCTTATCTATGAATATATCTGCTGCACCACGCGGTAGCCCAGCTCTCCTTTCCATTGTGTCCGAAGTAGTACACAACAGAGCCCTGTATAGAGCACAGCCAGAATGAAATGAGAGGTTAGGTGGCATTCTGTGGAGTTCGCTTCAGCTCGTGGCCGACACATCGACGATAACTTGATAACCTCGCAAAAGGTCACATGAAGCAGCAATTCTCGAGACCCATACCCCTCCAAATATGGGATTCATATTGTGCTGAGTGCTTAGATATGACTATAGAAATCACTGGTAATTATTGATGGGAGGCTGAATGCTGGAATGGGTAACCCGGCCATCATAACCTTCATGACCACCATACCAAATGCCATATTTCAGTATTATAATGCAAGACCAGGCTTTACATTTTATATCACAGTGTATAGATAGTGGATTTACCTCTCCGGTTTCCTGAATTGTCACTCATCGAGCATGTGTAAGAGGACGTATGGTTTCATACCAGCCTCCAAGCAGCAATCTTCATGAACTGACCCAATATGACTTTCAAGCACTCAAAGAAATCTCTCTGCGTGATGCTAGAGACTAGCTTCCATGTAACAAACTATTCGTGCTCATGGTGTCACACCACATACTGATGTTGATCGAGGACATAAGTTCAAAGTTTAATCGTTTAATACCCGTTATGCGTGTGAATATTTCCGAACTATCATTTCAGTAAGTCCTGAATCAAGTCATTCTGCCTATGGCTGTTAATTGCTACTGACCTATCACACTTGGTCATTGTCGAACATTGTGCCATATTAAATGCTTGGCAAAGATCAAGTATCGTTAGTGCAGTTGCAATAACTATTTTTGACAGCCATTGCGGAATGACTTGATTCAGTAAACACACCAGCATTACAGATCCAAACATTATCAAAATAGTTTAATAAGTCATGGTTGTAGAATATTCACACAAATTATTTACAGAAGAATGGAAAAACTGGCAGAAGCCTACCTCGATGTAGATATCGCGTTTTGGAAAAATGTAGGAACACGAGACAATCCGTCTCTACGATTTATCTTAGAAGACAGGTTGAAGAAAGACAAATTCAAAAATGGTTCAAATGGCTCTGAGCACGTTGGGACTTAACTGCTGAGATCATCAGTCTCCTAGAACTTAGAACCACTTAAACCTAACTAACCTAAGGACATCACATACATCCATGCCCGAGGCAGGATTCGAACCTGCGACCGCAGCGGTCGCGCGGTACCAAACTATAGCGCCTAGAACCACTCGACTACTCTGGCCGTCCGAAAATAGGCAAACCTGCGTTTGTAGCATTTGTGAACTTAGAGACTGGAATGGACTAGCATGGTTGTAACCTGTCCCCAAGCTATCACAGAAAAATTTGGAGAAGGTGTTTTAATGAGAAGAAATAAAGGAATAGACTTTTGGCGACGCTAGTGTAATTCTCGCAGAGACAGAAAAGGACTGGGAAGAGCAGTTGAATGGAACTATTAGTTTCATGAAAGGAAATCGACAAAAGCCAAACAGGAGTAATAGAATTAGTCGAATTAAATCACGAGATACTGAGGGAATTAAATTAGGAAACGAGACACGGAAACTGATACAGGAGTATTGGTGTGTGCATAGCAAAATACTTGATGATGATCGAAGTACGGAGGATATAAAACGCAGGCTGGCTATAGCAAGAAAGGCCTACCGCCCCGCTATCACAAACCCAGAACACTGTCTAGCCTATGTTGCGTCATTTCAGTCCACGGTGCCAGTGAACTAGGCCTGAAAGTGATTTGTGTTATACGTAACAGTCCAATATTTGTTAGTAGCTAGATTCGTAAAGGAAAAAAAAAAAAAAAATTGTATTCGTATTATGCGGGCTATAAATTGAAAGTAATAGCATATGCAGAATGACATTTGAACGGAGCAGTTGAGTGCCATTCTGGCCCTCCAACAACAGAAAAAACCACTCGTAATTGATGGGCTATTAAAGAAGAACTGAAAAAAAATCAAACTGTGTCAATAGAAGTCTGAATGCAAAATTGCTAAGACTAGTAGATGACTTATAGTGTATATGAGAGAGGAACATTAAAATGGATGACGGATGAAACCCAACATGAATTCACGCCAAAGGGTGCCTTAAAACTACTTGCAATCAAGCAAGTGTGTCAGTGGATAAAACAGTCGTGGGCTAGAGTGAGAGAATATATTATTGTTAAACTTTCAAGAACTGCGGAATAAGTAACGCTTATATATAAAGATGACGACGAAGAGGAAGAATAAGAAGAAGAAAGAGAAGAAAGTTCAGGTAACGATTTTCAGGGATGTTGATAGTAAGTTTGGTTTTATAAACTAAGATTTTTTTAGCCTGGCTTTGCAGTTTAATAATAAACATGGTAAAAATATTATTTTTTTAAAAATTGCTTAAAAATTAAGGTGCGTCTTATAGTCCGCAGAGTCTGATAGTTCGCAAAGTACGTTATGACCAATAACTAAAAGGTAACCACCTCATAATGTGGTCTGAGTGACACAATTTGAAATAGTCAAATATTCAGTATATTTTCATTGCAATAGAAAATTGCATAACGAAAAAACCATGCGAATCGAAAATCTTCGTTTTACTGTTTATGCTGCATGTAAAACATTTTCCGAATATCTACTTCACCAAGTTTGGTTCGTTTACATACAGTACGCTCTTTCAGTAGCGCAGCAGATGACTCAACTTACAACTTTCTTCTTTCCTTGAAACAAATCTAGATGTGTACACGACTCCCTGCGTGGCGTGGCAAAGAAATCTGCCATAAAGTGTCCACAACAACGAATTGAGGCAATGCGTCTGAACAACGAGCATGTACGTCGTGCATGTCTTTTTTCTTATTTTTTTCTTTTATTTGTGCCACCTCAGGCAGCCTGCGATATTCATTGAATCACTCACACAAACGTACACCATAATTCGCAAACAATATCTACGATGGTTGTATATATATTACTTATATGAAAATGAGCTCTTATCATTGCCCTGAGGCAACAACATTCATGTCTCCCCATATCTATCCTACAGATCGCTGCTTGAATCACGTAAGTTATATGAATGTGATGATATTCTCTTACTTAACGTTGTTCTCTGTGTTTTATTCACGTTGTTCTCTGTGTTTTATTCCTGACCCGCAAACACAATTCGCTACACGTGTTAAGTTGGTTGGCCTCAGATACTTAGCGCTACCTGTTCGAAGCCGGGGCGTGTTTCTTGTATGCCATAAATTTGTACGATATCGGTGATGACGAGTAGGCAGGGTCCCCTTGTATTCGTACAAATTATAAAAATGTATGTATGCATGTATGTATATTCCGCATCTCCTCCCAAACCACTGGACCGATTTCAAAAAAATGGTTCAAATGGCTCTGAGCACTATGGGACTTAACATCTGTGGTCATCAGTCCCCTAGAACTTAGAACTACTTAAACCTAACTAACCTAAGGACATCACACACATCCATGCCCGAGGCAGGATTCGAACCTGCGACCGTAGCAGTCGCGCGGTTGCGGACTGCGCGCCTGGAACCGCTAGACCTCCGCGGCCGGCGACCGATTTCAACCGAACTTGTTGCACATATAATTTACTGCCTGGAAACAAAGACTTTAGAAGTAAGAAACGCCTATCTATCAAAGGGAGGGGGGTGAAAATGCAGTACAGCACTCAACGCGAGAATACACATACTTTAGTCATCTAGTATTTGAGAATGACAGCATTTGGAGACTTTCAGCGGAGGTTACACATAATTTTAAACCTTTACTAAGCCTTTCTCTCTCAGACGACAACACAAAATAATGAAATGGAAAACGTTTCTCGCTTGCTACATTTTCACTGTTAAAGCAGTGGAAGGAAAGAGACCAAGAGGAAGACCGAGAGTCAGATGGCTGAAAGGAGTACACGAATGCCTACAGAAGAAAGGAGAAGACTGGACCAAGGTGAAGACTGAGAGATGGTGGCAAGACAGAAGACGATAGAGAGGCGTATTTTCCATACAGACCCGGCCATGGCCTGGAAACTATCCAAGATGATGATGGTGGTGATGATGATGATGTATGCAGCGGATTATTTGTTTATTAGTAACTGCATGCGGGACAAATTTTGCAGATAATATTGATATATACCACTGAATATATCACAAAAATTACATCCATGTAAGACATTTAGTTCAAGAGATATGACGTCATAAACACTAAATGAGTGACAAACTGTCGTATCTTGCAAGACGTTCAAATAGACTACTTCGTTGCTACTAACTATATTCGCAACACTTTTCACAGAGTTTACACATCTGTCGCTGAATGTACCTAAAAATATGTTATTGTACGACTCTTAGTTCTAGAGATTAGACGTCATAAACACTGAGATGCGTGAGAAATTACCACATAATGCAAAACGTTTTAATTTATTATCTCTGTACTACTAAATCTATTCACAACACATTTCACGGATAGTAGAGATATACACTACTGCATGTACCTGCAAAATTAAATTGTTGTACAGCGCATAGTTCAGGAGATACGACATCATAAACATTGAGCTGCGTGAAAACAAAACTACAGGGTGAAATCCGCTAGACATGTAGCTCAAACACATGTACAGATACACATGAAACATATTAATTACCTGTGAAATATCTTTGATATGTACCTATACGAGCAAAGCCATGGGTAAAAAGCTCATTCTAAGCCCCTGAACGATTTCAGTACGGTATAGTATACTATGAACAAAGTAAGAGCATATGGACTATCAGACCAATAGTGTGATTGGATTGAAGAGATCCTAGATACAGAACGCAGCATGTCATTCTCAATGGAGAGAAATCTTCCGAAGTAACAGTGATTTCAGGTGTGCCGCAGGGGAGTGTCGTAGAACCGTTGCTATTCACAATATACGTGAATGACCTTGTGGATAACATCGGAAGTTCACTGAGGCTTTTTGCAGATGATGCTGTAGTACATCGATAGGTTGTAACAATGGGAAAATTGTACTGAAATGCAGGAGGATCTGCAACGAATTGACGCATGGTGCAGGGAATGGCAATTAAATCTCTATGTAGACAAGTGTAATGTGCTGCGAATACATAGAAAGAAAGATTCATTATCATTTAGATACAATATAGCAGGCCAGCAACTGGAAAAATTTAATTCCATAAATTATCTGGGAGTAGGCATTAGAAGTGATTTAAAATAGAATGATCATATAAAGTTGACTGTCGGTAAAGCAGATGCCAGACTAAGATTCATTGGAAGAATCCTAAGGAAATGCAATCCGAAAACAAAGGAAGTAGGTTACAGTAACTTGTTCGCCACTGCTTGAATATTGCTCACCAGTTTGGGATCCGTACCAGATAGAGTAGATAGAAGAGATAGAGAAGATCCAACGGAGAGCAGCGCGCTTCGTTGCAGGATCATTTAGTAATCGCGAAAGCGTTATGGAGATGATAGATAAACTCCAATGGAAGACTGTACAGGAGAGACGCTCAGTAGCTCGGTACGGGCTTTTGTTGTTGAAGTTTCGAGGACATACTTTCACCTAGTAGGCAAGCAGTATATTGCTCCTTCCTAAGTATATCTCGCGAAGAGACCATGAGGATAAAATTAGAGAGATTAGAGTCCACACAGAGGCATACCGACAATCTTTCTTTCCACGAACAATACGAGACTGGAACAGAAGGGAGAACCGATAGAGGCACTCAGAGTACCCTCCGCCACACACCGTCAGGTGGCTTGCGGAGTACGGATGGAGATGTTATTAATTAAAATCTGAAAGAAAATTTGTTGGGGTAAGAAACACCAGTGTTCTATGGAGGTGAGTGTGATAACATGAAGAGTGAAAGGAGGATGATGAGATGGTGAGGGAGAACAAGGAGACAGAGATTGATAGAAGGATGAGAAAATTGACAGGGATAGATGAAGCGGAAGAGATTGGAAGAGAGAGGAGGAGGAGGAGATGAACAGAGGGGGAGGAGAAAATGAACAGATAGCGGGGGAGGAGGAAAATAGCAGAGGAAGGGGAGAGGAGGCGATGGACACAGAAAGGAAAAGGGAGAAAATCGACAGGGACCTTGGAGAGGAGGGGATTGACAGAGGGTCAGGAGGAGATGGAATTAGAAGAAGCTGATGGACTGAGGGGGAAGGAGCAAATCGACATGGGCCGGGGGGTGGGGTGGGGCGGTGGGGAGAACACATTGAGAGAAAGAGAGGGTAGGAGGAGATGGGCAGAGTGGGGGGGGGGGGGCTGCAGGACGTGGACAGAGACAGCGCTTGGTCGAGATGGATAGAGAGATAGACTACTAGAAGATTGGAATAAATTCATAAACTGGCATCGCCGGGCATTGAGCTAGTGTTTGATAAATATCGGACTGGTACTTCATGGTGCAGCGCTTCGCATTTCTACCGTTGAAGAAGCCCGAGATAGTCGTTACTCGGCTGCTACGATGCGCCCTCCTCTCAGTCTAGACCGCTATACGTTCGTGAACGAGAAG
This sequence comes from Schistocerca cancellata, assembly GCF_023864275.1. Classification (NCBI taxonomy): domain Eukaryota; kingdom Metazoa; phylum Arthropoda; class Insecta; order Orthoptera; family Acrididae; genus Schistocerca; species Schistocerca cancellata. The sequence continues at coordinate 188,400,414 of NC_064626.1, read as the reverse complement.
TTAGTCTCCAGCAAGTACGCTGTTGGCCCCGACGCCTTCTGCAGCCCTTCCGACGGCGCAGCGCCCCGTTCATTTCCGCCTGTCTGCCTGACGCATCGCTCCCGGAACGTTACTTCGCCAGTCTGCGCCCAAGGCCGATATTCCATTTGCAGCGCCGTAGCTGCATTCTGTCTCGCTGATGCGGGGCCGTAATGAATACTCTGCAGAACTGTCAGCTACACAGAAACGCCGGCGAAGTTTCTGCGCTGTTTGTCTGTTTCAAACTAGTTGAACGCGCAAGCGCTCACTCACTGTTCCTTCGTCTTTTTCTTTCACTCAAAGCTTCGGTCGTCTCATCAGCTCCTCTAGGGACTTTAGTTGTTCCTGTACATTCTCCCAATATGTCTCGTCTCCAGCATGGCACAGATAAAAGACCAAATTATCCTCTACAACAGCAATTTTGAGTGTAAGAGCGGAAGCTCACCAGACTGCAAAACATTGATTTATTCTACTGGAGTGTCTGCCAGTAGTTGAAAACCATATAATAATGCTAATAATATATGCATCATGTCAAACAATGATTATACGTGGTTAACGGGTCTAATAAGTGCATCCGGGCCATTTTTGGAATGACTGATCTGAAGTGGTAAGGTTATCAGTTACATTCAAGAAGAAGAAGAATTATATGTCATAGTATTGTTCTGGGATTTCTGCCAGTTTGTACTACTTTAGGTGGAACTGTACGATGTACTAAAAGATTATTACAAAATGGATCGAATGGCTCTGAGCACTATGGGACTTAACTTCTGAGGACATCTGTCCCCTAGAACTTAGAACTACTTAAACCTAACCAACCTAAGGACATTACACACATCCATGCCCGAAGCAGGATTCGAACCTGCGACCGTAGCGGTCGCACGTTTCCAGACTGAAGCGCCTAGGCCGGCCGCGGTGGTCTCGCGGTTCTAGGCGCGCAGTCCGGAACCGCGCGACTGCTACGGTCGCTGGTTCGAATCCTGCCTCGGGGATGGATGTGTGTGATGTCCTTAGGTTAGTTAGGTTTAAGTAGTTCTAAGTTCTAGGGGACTTATGACCACAGCAGTTGAGTCCCATAGTGCTCAGAGCCATTTGAAGCGCCTAGAACCGCTCGGCCAAAAGGATTATTACAATTTGCGTTAAAAAGTCTAGTTAACTTAGTCGTGGTCTATAGGGAACACAGCAACCGTTCAAAATAATACAAACAGTACGTTTCTGTGGTACCGAACGGTACTTTTAAGCCCCGCCGGCCACTGTGACCGAGCAATTTTAGGCGCTTCAGTCCGGAACCGCACTGCTTCTGCGGTCGCAGGTTCGAATCCTGCCTGCGGCATGGATATGTGTGATGTCCTTAGGTTATTTAGGTTTAAGTGGTTCTAAGTCTAGTCGAGTGATGACCTCAGACGTTAAGTCCCTTAGTGCTTAGAGCCATTTGAACCATTTTAAGCCCCTAACGGATTTCCACCATCCTAGATTACCACCATCTAACGATTATTATCTGACGATGGTTGTATCTGACGTGCGAAACTGTTAACAAAATCATATTTGTGATACTTCTTACAGTTTTATCTGTATTTTGTATCAAACATGAATAAGCATTTTCATTATCTTTGATTGTTTGTGATATAAGATATGAATGCTTGCATCGGGCGCCTGATGTAAGCTAAGCTCGCGATCTGCAGCATTGTTCCCATAGTTGTAGTTTTTTGTTTTGAGCTGAGTGTGGGGTCTGGATCAAAGGTTTCGTCGACACTATGCTGGTCTTGACTGCAGATTTCAGGCCCAGCGTTATCGGGTATCTAATTGTACGACTCGCCTTGAAAGGTCAGGGTTGCACTACACAAGGGAAGCAGTTACTCCGTGTAGCAGAGTACTTGTGGAGTGCACATGGGGTTTTGTTAGACTAGGTAGTAATTTGAGGTACTCTGATGAATAGTCGCTAGACGATAAGCAGATAGCGAAATCACACCGCGTTCAGAGTGAATACACTTGGCCTGTCAAAATTTAACTTTAAATTGTGGAACTTTTCGTAACATTGTTCCAGATTTACTACCCTTCGAAGATTCTCGCACTCGAATTATTTCCGGGACCGAGAGCTGGCTGAAACGTGAAGTAGAAAGCTCTGAGACATTTAGCGGTTCATGGAACGTATACCGGAAAGGCAGATTAGACGCCATAGGAACAGAGATGTGAATTATCTGAAGCACATAATGCAAATACAGAAAGCTAAATACTTATTTATATTTTTAAGTTTAAATACTTTTTCAGAAAGCATTTTCCATTTTATTTCGGGTACTTCAAACATATACATTTTACATTTGTAAACTGCAAAATGCTTTTTCTGAATATTTTATTTCGTACTTTCTGATATTCATTCATTTAATGAGCCATTTCTGTATACAAAAATAGTTCCATACGGACAGAGGTGGCGCAGTAGGCACCAAAGGTGTACCTTTCAAATGCATGTAGCCACGATCCTAATGACGAGAAAGACCTGAGTGCACATTATATGTTTCCTGTTATCGTTTGTTTGGTGTAAGACGTACCGAAATCAACTAATAATGCCTAGTGATCTGTAAAGGAAGTAAAAGAAGAAAAGAGCATTTTTGTGCGATTATGAGTGTAATCACAGGTAATTCAGTATGACAGTACAGCTATGCCGTTGTAAACAGTGTCTACATCTTTGGAGCACTTGAAGAACTGCTTTTGCTTTTCATTGGTAAGGTTAGTGCCTACAGTTTCTATTACCCATCGATAACTTCGGTACTATTGTACTGACGACGCTTATCCAGCGCTACATTGTAGGCACAGACAACGATTTCACCGTGGTGACTGTTTGTTTCCTAAGTGATGGCATGTCAGCTATATCAGTTGCAGAAAATGAGGCTCATACTGGAGGTACATAGGAGTTATCTTTCCCTCCTAAAATTATGTACCGCACACACAAATGCTTACACGAACAGATCACAGATACTTCAATAATTACACTCGAAAGTTTGGCAATAACATTCGCTCTTTGACAAAAACATTTGACAGTCGTCAACTGAAAACCAAAACATTGCATTGAAACAAGCATTCTGTTCATAGAGCTGCAAAATGTGGAAAAAAACCACAATTTGGTATTGATAAGAAGAAGAACAACACGAAAAATGCAACAGGAGCGTAATATGTAAGAAATTGTCCACGCAACCTATAAGTACAGTTCAAAACATTACTACTTAATAGGAAATACCAACCACCAGAACTGTTTATAGCGTATAGGCACAGTAACAAAAACGTAAATTAAATAGCAAACATATGTGCATATTCCAGACCACTGATGATGCCTTGCAGAGGCGAAACGCGTGTGGCACTAAAATTGTGTTTCATCCATTTGCTGTCAGATGGTCCATAAGTAAAAATTATCAATATACCGTAATATTACACGCAACTGAGGAAGAGAGGACTACAAAAGTTGATGCTATGAAAGAAGTTATATTGTGTGCGGCACAGCTGATATTCGGTCATCATCCAAGAGAACCTATTTGGGTGTAACTGCTTAATGTATCGATTGTGAAAGATCTCAACGAAAGATCAGTTCTGGCTTGAAAAACGTTTAAGGAAACACGGAGGCTACGATAAAGCAGCTGAACAGATTGTGGACATTTATTCAGAATTTGACTTAAGCTGCCAAACTCGTGAAATCTTGTATCTGCAATGGATCAAATATGCTCAAAGTATATATAGGGTGTTACAAAAAGGTACGTCAAACTTTCAGGAATCATACCTCACACACAAATAAAGAAAAGATGTTATGTGGACATGCGTCCGGAAACGCTTAATTTCCGTGTTAGAGCTCATTTTAGTTTCGTCAGTATTTACTATACTTCCTCGATTGACCGCCAGTTGGCCGAATTGAAGGAAGGTAATATTGACTTCGGTGCTTGTGTTGACGTGCGACTCATTGCTCTACAGTACTAGCATCAAGCGCATCAGTACGTTGCATCAACAGATTAGTGTTCATCACGAACGTGGTTTTGCAGCCAGTGCAATGTTTACAAATGCGGAGTTGGCAGACGTCCATTTGATGTATGGATTAACACGGGGCAATAGCCGTGGCGCGGTAAGTTTGTATCGAGACAGATTTCCAGGACGAAGGTCTCCCGACAGGAAAACGTTCGAATCAATTGATCGACGTCTTAGGGAGCACGGAACATTCCAGCCTATGACTCGCGATTGGGGAAGACCTAGAGTGACGAGGACACCTGCAATGGACGAGGCAATTCTTCGTGCAGTTGACGATAACCCTAATGTCAGCGTCAGAGAGGTTGCTTCTGTACAAGGTAACGTTGACCACGTCACTGTATGGAGAGTGCTGCGCGAGAACCAGTTGTTTCCGTACCATGTACAGCGTGTGCTGGCACTATCAGCAGCTGATAGGCCTCCACGGGTACACTTCTGCGAATGGTTCATCCAACAGTGTGTCAATCCTCATTTCAGTGCAAATGTTCTCTTTACGGATAAGGCTTCATTCCAACGTGATCAAATTGTAAATTTTCACAATCAACATGTGTGGGCTGACGAGAATCCACAGGCAATTGTGCAATCACGTCATCAACACAGATTTTCTGTGAACGTTTGGGCAGGCATTGTTGGTGATGTCTTGATTGGGCCCCACGTTCTTCCACCTACGCTCAGTGGAGCACGTTATCATGATTTCATACGGGATACTCTACCTGTGCTGCTAGAACATGTGCCTTTACAAGTACGACACAACATGTGGTTCAAGCACGATGGAGCTCCTGCACATTTCAGTCGAAGTGTTCGTACGCTTTTCAACAACAGATTCGGTGACCGATGGATTGGTAGAGGCGGACCAATTCCATGGCCTCCATGCTCTCCTGACCTCAACTCTCTTGACTTTCATTTATGGGGGCATTTGAAAGCTCTTGTCCACGCAACCCCGGTACCGAATGTAGAGACTCTTCGTGCTCGTATTGTGGACGGCTGTGATACAATACGCCATTCTCCAGGGCTGCATCAGCGCATCAGGGATTCCATGCGACGGAGGGTGGATGCATGTATCCTCGCTAACGGAGGACATTTTGAACATTTCCTGTAACAAAGTGTTTGAAGTCACGCTGGTACGTTCTGTTGCTGTGTTTCCATTGCATGATTAATGTGATTTGAAGAGAAGTAATAAAATGAGCTCTAACATGGAAAGTAAGCGTTTCCGGACACATGTCAACGTAACATATTTTCTTTCTTTGTGTGTGAGGAATGTTTCCTGAAAGTTTGGCCGTGCCTTTTTTTAACACCCTGTATATGGAAAAAGTTCTGGAACACATTAAACGGGTTCAGATCCCATTCAAAATGTTGCAGTTGTGCATAATAATGTTGATGACAATTATTGTTGTGTGTTAAGACTAATAGAATTTCTGGAAACATTTGAAGATTTTGAAGAGTTGCAACTGCCTAATCATCAGAGGTATGACGCACACCACAGACACACACATATATGCGTAAGGCTCGATATGAAAGTAAGTAATACAGAATACTTTATGATACAACCATGTCAAAATGTCAAACATTTTGGAATCTGTGTTTGCTACAGCTAGTGGAACCTATTTAGAATCAACTGGAAAATCCCCTACTATCCATGTCCAACACGATGTAATTTACACTATATTTCTTTTCTAGATCTACTCACTATTAAGGATACTGGAATTAGCAGCTTTTAGAGAAACCGAAGTACAGTTTCCTAAAGAATACATAAGCTGTTAAAAATCCGTTGCCGACGGCATCAAAACGTTAGAAACGGGCAAATATGCCTACTATGGATGTCTTTTGCGCGAGCTAATGAGAATGCAGAGAATGCTAAACAGCTTGCAGTGATGTGTGCTCATAGAAGTTATTAAAGAAAATTTAAATAGGTTTTTTGAGAAATTCTATAAATCAGAGGAACCGAAAGCCAAGACTGGCATGTTAGCGTCCATATCTTACCTTTTTTGCAAAATGAAATTGGTACCGAAAGCTAGTAGAGAGGTGCGGTGGATGAAAGAAGTAGAAGAAGAAGAAGAAGAAGAAGAATTAGAAAGAGATGGGAAGAACTACCAACTTTCTGTTAAAAACGGTTAAATCTTATGTATTTTTGTTGAGGATTCTGATTCTCTGTGATGTCCACACTACAATAGGTGTGGAACGACTACAATATTTAAAATATAATGACAATAGCTTAGACATCTTGAACGCATGTCTAGCTGTGAAAAAGTTCTCCTATCAATATAATATTCAGAAGTCACAATATAATATTTGCTTATAAGTCCTGCTCCTGCTGAACGACAACTTTCCATTGTTGGAATGATAGTGAGGCCAGGTGGGCGGAACATGGAAGATGAAATGTTTGAACAATTATACGTGTTAAAATCAGCTAAAGAACATGTAAAATATTCAATACGTAGAGGTGTTTGATTTGTATAATGGTAATCTGAAAACATGTATTTTGCGTTTTGTACTTAAATACTTTTATTTATTTAAAGTCATTTTGTATTTACAGTTGAACTGGAAACAAAACCGAGTTTTGGATTTTGAATTTAAATGCTTATAATATACTGCTTTGCACGTTTCTGACGTCGAATTTGAGTGTTACAGTAAAGTTACCTGGTCGCATATAACAGGTCTAGGTGAAATGTGTTAGCGGCTATCTGATTCCGCTATTACAGTTTTAGTCATTTTAAGAAAGCCTATAATTAGTAGCACGTAAATACCTAGATCATGAAATACTAGTCGGAGGCGACTTTAAACTACCGAGTAGAGATTGGTACGTCTATTGATTCATTGCAGGAAGTAAAGACTTTCTTGCGGAGTACTTTTGAACATTTTTCCGAAAACTGTCTTGAGCAGATAGTTCGTAGTGCACACCTAATGGAAATATTTTATACCTTCTAACTACCAACAGGCCTGACACTATCGACGACGTCGGTATAGAGTTTTAGTGATCATGATATCATCATAGCGACTATGGTTACTAAAGCCAATAAATCATTCAAGAAGACTAGGAGAATATTCCTGCTAGAAAGAGCACATAAGCATTTGTTAGCATCTTACATTGGCAATGATTTGACATCATTTGGTTCCAGTACGATGGACGTAGTGGAATTAGGGCCAAAGTTTGAACGGATTGTAAATCGTGTTCTAGAGAAGTATATGCATAGTGAGTGGATTAAGCAAGTAAAAGGTTCACCGTGGTTTAACAACGAAACTCTGAAAATTCTGAGGAAGCAAAGGCTGAAACTTCCGGGCAGATTAAAACTGTGTGCCGGACCGAGACTCGAACTCGTGACCTCTGCCTTTCGCGGGCAAGTGCTCTACCAACTGACCTACCCAAGCACGACCCAAGCCCCGTCCTCACAGCTTTACTTCCGCCAGTATATCGTCTCCTACCTTCCCAACTTTACAGAAGCTCTCCTGCGAACCCTGCAGAACTAACATACTGCGGAGACATGGCTTAGCTACAGCCTGGGGGATCTCGTTCTGGATGCAAAGGCTGTTACAGTCTCGGCTCAAAAGAGAACGAGCAGATGACGACATGAAAAATTTAGGAGAGATCGTGCGTCTATAAAAAGATCAATACTTGAAGTATACAACAAATACCACCTTCATACATTAGGAACAAAACGTAAAAAAGTTGCCGAGAACCTGAGAAAATCCTGGTCGTTGGTAAAAGCCGGTCTATGGCTTCCGTCCAGCCATTCGTTGATCAGCTTGGTACGGCAGCGGAAAATCACAAAGAAGAAAAAAAGCTGAGGAAGGACAATCGTACAAACACACCATCGTGGACCATCGCACAGACTCCCGTGTGGACGACATAGTAACTGGCATCCCTGCCTCAGAGAAACAACTGAAAGAGTTGCATACAGATAAGTCAGCAGGACTGGATTGAACCCCAGTTCGGTGTCACAACAAAGATTACTCTAAAGCTTTGGTCCCTTACTTAGCTGCCGGCCGCGGTGGTCTAGCGGTTCTGGCGCTGCAGTCCGGAACCGCGGGACTGCTACGGTCGCAGGTTCGAATCCTGCCTCGGGCGTGGGTGTGTGTGATGTCCTTAGGTTAGTTAGGTTTAAGTAGTTCTAAGTTCTAGGGGACTTATGACCTAAGATGTTGAGTCCCATAGTGCTCAGAGCCATTTGAACCTTACTTAGCTTGCATTTATTGCGAATTTCTCACCCAGCGGAAGCAGGACTCGATTGAACCCCAGTTCGGTGTCACAAAATTACTCTAAAGCTTTGGTCCCTTTCTTAGCTTGCATTTATTGCGAATCTCTCACCCAGCGGAAAGTCCCAATTGGCTGGAGAAAGCGCTGGTGACTTCTGTATGTAAGAAGGGTAAAAGAACGGATCCGCAAAATTACAGAACAATATCTTTAATATCGATTTATTTCAGAATCCTTGAACTTTCTTTCACTTTGAATGTAACAAACTATCTTGAAATTGAAAAGCTTCAGTCCACATACGAACATGGGATTAGGAAGCACTGTTCGTGCGAAACTTAGTTTGCATTGTGACCCATTTTTTCCAAACAGTTTAAATTTTCCTGTAGGTTCTCTAAACACTTTGAGGTCGAAATTACTTTCAATGGCCAAGCATTGTTCGTGCGAAACTTAGTTTGCATTGTGACCCATTTTTCCAAACAGTTTAAATTTTCCAGTAGGTTCTCTAAACACTTTGAGGTTGAAATTACTTTCAATGGCCAAGCATTGTTCGTGCGAAACTTAGTTTCCATTGTGACCCATTTTTCCAAATAGTTTAAATTTTTATGTAGGTTCTCTAAACACTTTGAGGTCGAAATTACTTCCAATGGCCAAGAGAGTGCTAATTGTTTTGGTATATATTTGTCAGGAAAAGAGAATTTTTCATCTTGATGTGTTGAAATTTTTATTTTTGTGAGAACTCCTTCATCAAATAATATTTGCATAAAAATTTTATATTTCTTTCGTTATGTTCAAGAAAGAGTTCAAATTTGACAATAGTAAGAAATTATATGTACCATATGGCCTTTACATTATGAACTCTCATCATATACAGTGTGCCAAACATTTTATCAGTGTCACATACCTTATAACGATTTCCGTTTCGATAAGGGAACGTAGATAAAACTCCCTTTACTTCATTTTGTTGTTTTACATGGTCTTTTCACGAACTAAATCCATTAATTATACTACCATTTTGGATTGTTAGAAAGTAAGCAGCTGATTTGATCTTTTCCTAATATGTATGATTCATTCAACAGCTATTATGTTCATGTGAAATCTGATAAATGAAGTTTGGGTCTCACGGAATACCATTTACTTTTGTATCTGAATCCCCAAATTGAACTCAAACACACTTTATGATAAATTCCAACATATTAGTCAATACGTTTTTGTGTTTCACATAATAAAATTTTAAAAACTTTCCACTAAGAAAAGAAGTTTAGAAAAAACGTTGCACTTGGATATTAATATGTAGCAGCTAGGAAATACTGAGTAGAATTGTAGCAATGTAGAAAATCATGTAAATTTGGGGAAAACCAATTTTAATGCACTCAAAATCCTGAGATTGCTCTTCATTTAAATCCTTAAAATCTTATTTTTGCTTATGGAGTAGAAGTGATTGGTTTTACTTTCGTCTGTTTGTAGAGGCTACAATACAAATGTAACCTTCGTTTTCAGCAGCTGTACAATCAGGAAATGTCAAGTATTCCATATTACCCAATACACCCTCATGCACTTCCCATCATAAGAACAGAACCAGTTGTTATACATTATCAAAAATCGAACAATGCATAATGATATACTACTCTTTTACCTAATAAATAGAGTACTTTTAACTGTTATTGTAAGTGTTCAAGAAAAGGGGTATATTTTTGGAAAATGTGCCTTCAAACATTTGGTCGAACTACGAAAACAGCTTTCTGTGCTGTAGCTTGTACAGTATGGAGACGCACTACAGAGTTTCATGGGAACATTTTGAATTATTCCATGCATCTCCCGCTTGTTTCTTTTTCTGGGGGGGGGGGGTTATGGTTCTAGGGCGCAAAACTGCTACAGTCATAAGCACTCATTCTGTAGCTTAGAGAAGAGTAAAAAACGGAATTTTAAATCAGCAGCAATGGGAGCGAAACTCAGAAAGGAGGGAAACTAAAAACGGAAGGAAATCTTAGGATAGAAAACTACTATTGAAAGGGGGGGGGGGGGGAGAGAGCTTGTTTTCCCCAGGAAAAGAGCTTCAAATGACCGATGTCATAAAATCAAGGATTCGATCGGCTGAGCACGTGTCATCTGCTAAAGTGGAAGATATATCAGGCGACAGCTATAAACGGGCGCGTAGTTGATTAAAATAGGGGCACTGAACTGAGAGGTATCTCACCGTCCAAGTTTGAGAGCAGTGGGGACAAGGTGGGGAAGGAACACCAATTAAAAGATGTCGATGGCTAAAAAGACAGTACCCTATCCGGAACCTCGATGACGAGGCCGCGAGGAAGAGGTCTAACCACAAGGAAGAGGTTTCAGGTCCCGTAATTATTATCGGGAAGGGTAGACCAATATGTTTGCCATAAAAGAGCATCACGACGACATAAAACGCTCTGTAGATCGGCTAAGGCAACCATGCGAACAGCAGGCCGAGGATGAGAAACTGCAGCCTTGGCCACTATATCGGCTGTCTCATCCACTTGCGAACACCACTGGAGTGATGAGAAAACATGATATTCCATATTACTTGATTATTCCATAATGCTCAGGGTTCATGTGCCTTATTTTACAAATTCACTCTTTGAAGTTTAAAAATAATACTCTGTTTTCTTCAGGGCTTTAAATGTTTTTATGATTTAACACTAATACTGAAAAGAAGCATATGTTATGAAGATCTATACATATACAGGGTGTTACGAAAGAAGTAATCTGTATTTTGTGAGATGACAGTATGACGAAAACGAGGTAGAAATGTCCAGTAAACATGAGCTCTAAGATGCATACCTTAAGAACTATGAGCTGCTAGAGCTTTAGGGTTTAATTAAGTTCTTTACTCAGTTTTATTAATTTGCTCATGAGCAGTGTGGCATAATTTCTATTCACTGAGTGATATTTTTACGTTTTTTAACGTTTGTAATTTTAACTTTTAGTTATTTTAAGGGGCACTCCCTGTATTAAGATCCCTGTATTATTTGCTGCTGTGAAACACCTCTCTCCTACTGCAGGCTCTCCTCTTTACGTATTGAGAGGTGGTACTATAGATCAAAACAAGAAATAAACTGTCGAGAAAAGATGGGAACCTTAGAAAATCATAAACACTTGTTCTGTGAAATGCGTCCCTTCTACTGATCAGCTGCTCACAGCTCTTAAGGTATGTGTTGTAGAGTCTATGTTTACAGGACATCTTGCCTTGACTTTTTCCATACTACCACCGCTCAAAATATGGTATACTTTTTCACGTGCTGCACAATTAGCCATGTTACTGGTTCAGTTTCTAACGCTGTGTTCAGTGCCCTAATTCAGCTACGGGAATATTTAAGCTAATGGGAATAACTTCAACACACTTATTTTTGTCAGCCCACAGGAATTCCATAACCTAACAGCACCTGAAGTAACACCTCCGTCTTCATCCGTTCATCCAAAAATAAATTAACAGAGACAGTTTGACAAATGCTGAACTAATTTCTTATCTTCCAGCACATTTTGCTTTTCCGGTTCCTTTTTCACAGCAGACGTTTTTGCAATTTTCACTGTGAACGGTTTGACGGAAACTGGGATATGAGACTTCACTTTTGTGCCTGCCGTAATTAGTTACCTGACCTCATCTCTCGGAACACTTCTTAATGCAATTCTTCGATCTCTCATTTATTGGATTCATTCTGTCCCCCTTCCTTCCCCCTTTCTCTAAAAGAACGTCGCCTGCAATGTAAACACATTCCTAAATCTGTACTGAATTCATTGATTCGTTGTGCGTTACCCCTGTAGTTCTTGTGGTAGGCGTGGAATTTTGTACATCAATTATCTCTCAAATTCTACGTAGTCACCTCAGTTTTTGATAAGGAGAAAAACTTCAGAAAGTCGTGCAACGTTGGTGGAAGAAACTATTTAAGGAATTTAGCATGATCTTTTCAGATCAGTAAATCTTTTGTGGCAAAGGAGCCTATAAGAGGATTCCCGACTATTACAGATCACATATTTACATTCATGAAATCTGTAGAGACTTTTCCCCATTGGCGAAAATAGGGCGTTAGTGAATACCAGTCAACACCCGATTCTTTACAAAATCAAACTCCCACGTATGAATCATTTTGAAACGCCTCATTAATGTAAAATTGAGTTAGTGTGTTGAATATTTGACGTTAAGCGTGTAAGCCAGAATAGTTCAGAAAATATTTGAAATGGGAACTCGCTGAGTGCTCTTATAATCAAATACTAGATTATTGAGTAATTTGCGAGCCATAAACTACGATGCCTAGAAATTTATACACACTTTCTTCCTCTAGTACTTGTTTTACTGTGTTAACCTTTGACATTCGATTATACCTCTTAATGAGTAGAGTATTACAGCGTTTTAAATTTATATTTAGGAAAATATTAATATTTAAGTTTTGTGGCCCCTCCAAGCCTTTAGATAGGCAACCTGTAACTTGGAGTTATGAACAATGAAGCGGTCTAGCCGTTTGGTAATATAGGTGCTATTGGGGCGTACAAAGCTTATTAAGATATTAATGTATCTCATGAAATATTTGCAGTTGTATAATTGTGACAGAGATGAGAGTTACAACTAATTTTGTACTAAAAATAAAAAAGAATCTAGGACATTATTAAACATCTTTTCTGTCATTACCGAAATTACTGTACAGACGGATTTGTGAGTTTGTGCCTGTACTTCTTAAGCAATCTAACCCAGTACGTTTCCTCGATGGTGAATGTTCATCGGAGGTGAGGGTATCATCTGGAGTGCCCCAGGGAAGTGTGGTAGGTCCGCTGTTGTTTTCTGTCTACATAAATGATCTTTTGGATAGGGTGGATATCAATGTGCGGCTGTTTGCTGATGATGCTGTGGTGTACGGGAAGGTGTCGTCGTTGAGTGACTGTAGGAGGATACAAGATGACTTTGACAGGATTTGTGATTGGTGTAAAAGAATGGCAGCTAACTCTAAATGTAGATAAATGTAAATTAATGCAGATGAATAGGAAAAAGCATCCCGTAATGTTTGAATACTCCATTAGTAGTGTAGCCCTTCACACGGTCACGTCGATTAAATATTTCGGCTTAACATTGCAGAGCGATATGAAGTGGGACAGGTATGTAATGGCAGTTGTGGGGAAGGCGGATAGTCGTCTTCGGTTCATTGGTATAATTTTGGGAAGATGTGGTTAATCTGTAAAGGAGACCGCTTATAAAAAACTAATACGACCTATTCTTCAGTACTGGTCGAGCGTTTGAGATCCATATCAGGTCGGATTGAGGGAGGACATAGAAGCAATTCAGAGGCGGGCTGCTAGATTTGTTACTGGTAGGTTTGATCATCACGCGAGTGTTGCGGAAATGCTTCGGGAACCCGGGTGGGAGTCTCTAGAGGAAAGGAGGCGTTCTTTTCGTGAATCGCTACTGAGGAAATTTAGAAAACCAGCATTGAGGCTGGCTGCAGTACAATTTTACTGCCGCCAACTTATATTTCGCTGTAAGACCACAAAGATAAGAGAGATTAGGGCTCGTACAGAGGCATATAGGCAGTCAGTTTTCCAAAATTGTTAAGGCTTTCGTGGCCACTTGTTGACAAACTGCCTATTGGCTTCTGTCTCGGGTTCTTCGGCCGACGTTCATCTAATGATTTTTCTGACGTTTCGCCAGCACGAGTGGCTGGCATTGTCAAAGCTTCACCCTCCATTGCCGGTGGTGAACTGGAGCCGAGCTCGCGGCCGCAGACTATATGTACCTGGCGCGCCAACGTCCGAGGGCTTCTCTGCGGTCATTTCCGGTGCGGTTCTCCTCTTGCTACCTGCGACGGTCGTTCACTGCAGTACGGGAAGCCAGGATCCGTTTACCTTAAGGCTTTCCTCTTTCTTGTTCAAACTGTTCGCGTGTTTTTGTAGCTGTAGAAATACAAAATCATGCGAACAGTTTGAACAAGAAAGAGGAAAGCCTTAAGGTAAACGGATCCTGGCTTCCCGTACTGCAGCGAACGACCGTCGCAGGTAGCAAGAGGAGAACCGCACCGGAAATGACCGCAGAGAAGCCCTCGGACGTTGGCGCGCCAGGTACATATAGTCTGCGGCCGCGAGCTCGGCTCCAGTTCACCACCGGCAATGGAGGATGAAGCTTTGACAATGCCAGCCACTCGTGCTGGCGAAACGTCAGAAAAATCATTAGACGAACGTCGGCCGAAGAACCCGAGACAGAAGCCAATAGGCAGTTTGTCAGTCAGTTTTCTCTCGTTCTGTTTGGGAGTGGAACAGGGAGAGAAGGTGCTAGTTGTGGTAAGAGGTACCCTCCGCCACACACCGTATAGTGGATTGCGGAGTATGTATGTAGATGTAGATGTAGCTTTATAGGCTAAATGATTATGTTGCTTGTTTGATGCGATTAATATGGCAAGAGAATTTGTGAGTGAGATGTTTCGATTCAGGATGTAAACCAGCAGAACAGTATTACAAAATCAATATTTGTCTCTAATACCGAGCAGTATACTTGCATTGGTGATTAAACGGAATAGAAGACGAACTGAAGTCACACACGCCTTAAAGTGCTCCAGTTCAAAAAAATGACTCTGAGCACTACGGGACAACTTCTGAGGTTATCAGTCCCCTAAAACTTAGAACTACTTAAACCTAACTAACCTAAGGACATCACACACATACATGCCCGCGGCAGGATTCGAACCTGCGACCGTAGCGGTCGTGCGGTTCCAGACTGTAGCGCCTAGAACCGCTCAGCCACCACGGCTTGCGCTCCAGTTCAGCTTCAGTATGTAAACTAGTCGATCAGTCCTTTAGAGAGTAATCTTTCTTTCCGGAAAATACCACATTTCATTAAAAATACTGTAAGGTAATTCCTGTATTGTGTGTTAAATTTGTACCCCTGATTCGGTTCTCCTCGAGTCTTAACAAGCGGCAGAAATGCCCTTCTCACAATATAATGACAGCTTTTGTGGCTTCCTATTGTTCCGGCCTGCGTTTTAGTCGGGAGAGGCATTCTTTGACGTCATTATGGCCAGAAAATTGAGAACGCAAGAAACACAAGAAATAGCTTTTAGTTTCCCGTGCCACGGCACCGGCGACTGGGTATCGTATTTCAAACCGTTAATAACGGGAGAGTTAATTAAAAGACAAGTTTCTTTGTCCCTATTTCCCTGGAACCGTTCCAAGACCGGTTTAATGTCCCAGAACAGAATGAGTGGCAAGTTTGGCTACCGAACTTTGCCGTGCAGGCGAAAGTTGATCCCAAGTTAATAACGCGCAGGAATGCGACGTAACTTTGTGGCGACTCACTGCGCTCAACTCTCCTCGCATATAAATTAGGTTAGCGTGCTTTCCCTGCCAAACACTTCTCTTTCGCAGTCACGTTCGGCCATTGTATCGGTCAATTAGAGATAAGAAACAAATGTAGATAGATGAGATTATCTCTGAGGGCTCTCACGTATTCGCATTTCTTAGTCATTCTCATCATTTATTGTGACATCCGGACGATTACAGACGTGATTTTCGTACTAAGGCGTTACTTTCGTCATAATGGTAATTTCGTTGCTATTGATGGCACGTGCATTCCACAAGGCGGAGATGTATTGTGGAAAGGAATTCTAGTTACTTCCTGCCAGTTTATAGCATGTATCGTACTTCTTATTATCGTTACCATGAACACAGTCCACGTCTGGTGGGAAAGAGGCAAAACATTTTCAGAGAAACACCTTCTGCTTCCTTTTGAGGGAGATGTTACCAGTCTTCTGACTAGTTTGATTCGGTGCACCACGATTACCAAAATTAAAGTCCTAGAGTAGCATATACACACTACGTCATCAATTGTTCGTAATATGTGTCTGATCTTCAAAATACTGATACCAGTTATTCACAGAAGAATATAAAGATTGATAGAAGCCAATGTTGGGGAAGATGTCTGGTTTGTGGAGAAATGTAGGAACACACAGGGCAATGCTAAACTTACATTGGAAAGTGTGTAAAATAGAGGGAAACTTGAATAACCTTAACAGCATTTGTAAACTGAGAGAAAACTTTCCAAATATGTACAGAAATACACTCTTTGAAATTCTTTGAATAAATGGTTCAAATGGCTCTGAGCACTATGGGATTTAACAGCTGTGGTCATCAGTCCCCTAGAACTTAGAACTACTTAAACCTAACTAACCTAAGGACATCACACACATCCACGCCCGAGGCAGGATTCGAACCTGCGACTGTAGCAATTCTTTGAATAACCTGGATAAGAAGCAGAGAGCAAAAGTACATTCAAAACTCGTACAAAAGCCAGACTGCAATTATAAGACATGAAGATCGTGAAAGAGGAAGAGTAATTGAAAACGGAGATAGGGTTGTAGCCTCTGCTAGTTGCTATGGAATCTGTTCATTGAAAAACTAGTAAAGGAAACCAAGGATAAACTATAAAATAGAATTAAGGCTCAGGCGGTAGAAATCAGAGCTTTACCACTGTCTTTGTAATTATATCAGAAGTGGAAAAGTGTAACATTTCTGTCGGATAATGGGTACCTACCAAATCGTGATGCGAAATATGGTGCCAGCCAACTGTAAGAGAGAGAGGGAGGATGGCGTTGGATGACGTGGCACTTCCAGCGTGGTATCCTGGTGACGTGGCTTATTGTGAACTACATAAGGGAACATTATTGGTCGAGCTAGGCAGCAATATATGAGGTGCATTCAATAAGTAATATGACACATTTTTTCCTGACAGCATGTTGTTTTTATTCGGGATTCCAGTATATCATATTATTGCCCACTCTTTTGGCTACAAAACATTATATTTCAACATAATGCGGCGGCCTTACGCCACATGGTACTACTCTACGTCAGACCCAACGCCTTGCTGCATTGCTAACCTCACCATCAACCTCGTACTGTTTCCCACGGAGTGCACGCTTCATCCGGCCAAACAGATGGAGTCAAAAGGTGTGAGATCTGGGCCCTGGGGTGGACGAGGAAGAACAGTCTAATGAAGTTTTGAGAGATCTTCTCGGGTGCGCAGACTTGTGTGAGGCCTTACGTAGTCGTGGAGAAGGAGAAGGTCTTTGACATTTTTGTGGCGACGAACACGCTGAAGTCGTTTCTTCGGTTTCCTGAGGGTAGCACTGCACAGTTCAGAGTTGATCGTTGCACCATGAGGAAGGACAACAAACATGATAACCACTTTAGAATACCAGAAGACTGTCGCCATGACTTACCGGATGATGGTGCGGCTTTGAACTCCTCACCTGTGACGATGTTCGACAAAAAATTAACACGATCGTAATTATAGCGCGCAAGCAATTCCACATACGCGTTCCTTCGTTCCCCTTTATAGATTCCAGTCAAGCGGCGAGGAACTCAGCTGGCACACAGCTTTGAATATCCCAACTCGTGGACGACTGTGTCAACAATACCAACAGAAACGTCCAGCTGAGCATTGAGTTGTTTGATTGTGATCTCTCGGTCACCTCGAATGAAAGTGTCCGCACGTCAACATCGCATGAATCACACCTCTGTGTAGCCAGCCGGTATGCGGGAAATCGGACAGGTTTATGCCACCTTGTTGTGATGATGACAGACGCCTCACCCATCGACTCTACGTCCTTTTGTTCACTGTCAAGTCTCCGTGGCCATTCTGCGAGCGTCTATGAATATCTGCGATGCTCTGGTTTTCCGCCAAAAGAAACTTAGTTACAACTCTCTGCTTGGAACACAACCCCATTACAGAGACTGTTTGAAGGCTGCGTATAGCGTCGCTGTCTGTCGAAAATTCATGAAACTATAGGGACATAAGCAGGAATATTCCACAATGTCCCACAGCAAAATCCGCACTTTTTCAAGCTAAGTTGGCCGAGAAAGAAAGAGTTGCATTACTTATTGATTATCCCTCGAATTTATAGTCAAACAAGATTCTGGATCGCTTGTTGGCCGAAAGACAAGGCAGCAGATCTTAACTTCGCGTCGCAGCTTGAAGTTCAGAGCTAGCAACTTAGTCACGGAGAAGACGTGTGTCGTTTGTAAACTTTGATCATTACATTAATTGTTGAAGTCCTTACATTAAAAGCAGAATCTGTAAGGGTCGCCTCAGTGGTTAAGAGATGGAAAGTGGCTTTCGTTAATTACATTGCATATTCGTGGTCCTTTATTGTTAGATCGTGTATGTGAGTTCCAGTAATGAGTTGTCTTCTGTGGAACCTCCCCACAGTTGTAGAGATGGAGCCGGCCGGTGTGGCCGAGCGGTTCTGGGCACTTCAGTCTGGAACCGCGCGACCGCAACGGTCGCAGGTTCGAATCCTGCTTCGGGCATGGGTGTATGTGATGTCCTTAGGTTAGTTAGGTTTAAGTTATAGGGGACTGATGACATGAGATGTTAAGTCCCATAGTGCTCAAAGCCATTTGAACCATTTTTGTAGAGATGGATATGAATGCGTAACGAATGAAGTGTAAAGTGGAGCGTATGTGACCACTCTACAGAGTAACGGGATAATTATACGGCTTGCCTTTTTAAACGGTTATAAGCACTGTACTGACAAAATCAGTAGTTGAGGATTCTGTTCACAGTTCACAACTAGCTACACCTCCGCATTCAGATGTGATGAGCCCACGACTAGCGCTTCTACTGCAACGAAAAGGACATGGTCTGAAAGAAGCAGGTGGATTACAGGTCAACAATCCCGAGATGTGACGGACTTGCACATCTTCAACAACCACCTCATCATTTGCCGTTTGTCCGCAGCTCGTGGTCGTGCGGTAGCGTTCTCGCTTCCCACGCCCGGGTTCCCGGGTTCGATTCCCGGTGGGGCCAGGGATTTTCTCTGCCTCGTGATGACTGGGTGTTGTGTGATGTCCTTAGGTTAGTTAGGTTTAAGTAGTTCTAAGTTCTAGGGGACTGATGACCATAGATGTTAAGTCCCATAGTGCTCAGAGCCATTTGAACCATTTTGAATTTGCCGTTTCTGTAGTACAAAATGCGCTGATACCGGTCTTGCCAACGTAAGGGGGCTCTTGTAAAAGGACTTGAGAGAATAGTTAAATGGAACTGATAATGCTGTGTTGGTCCATTATTGTCCTCCACGGACAAGTCCCCGGACAAGTTTCCTCGTAGCTCCAGCGTGGAAGCGCTGTTGACAGGTTGCTGCGCTTGAGGTCACCTCTGGGCTACCAGCGGCAGTGAAACCTGCATCATAGTGGGCGGAAATGTAACGTGTTGTAATTCACAGCTCAGTGATAACCTTTGACGAAATACTGAACCGAATCAGGGAGAAAAGGGCTTGATGGCACAGCTTGACAAGTAGGAGGGCTAGGTTAACGAGAGACGTCCTGAAGCATTAAGCCATACAGTAGTTTGGTAGTGGAGCCTAAGCAGGAGACAAAGACTGAAGGCAGGGACCAAGTTAAGAGTTTGATGCTGTTGCGCATGTCGCTGGTAAACATTGGCGGAATCTCAACCAGTGAACGACAGAATATTAATCCACGGCGGTCCTCCCTTTCTGTGGAGGGATCCCTAGAATCTTTCGGCGCATATTAGGTAAATATAGGATTTGTCCATCTGGAGAAAGCGTTAGAGAATGTCAAATGGTGCATGATGTTCGACATTCTGAGGAAAATAAGCGTAAGCTACAGGGAGAGACGGGTAATATATAACATGTACAAGAGTCAAAAGAGAATAATAAAAGTCCAAGAATGAAGTGCTCAGAGATGTAGTCTTTCGCCCCTACTTATCAATCCATACATCGGAGAAGCAGAAATGGGAACCGCGAGACACTTAACATCAGGACTGATGATCACGAAGCAGGTGAAGTTAAGGAATTCTGCTACGTAGCTAGCAAAATAACCAATAACGGATGGAGCACGGAGGACAAATAGCAGACTGGCACTGGAAAGAAGACTACATTCGTAGCCAAGATAAATCTACTAATATCTTAATGTGAGGAAGAAATTTCTGGGTACGTACGTTTGGAGCACAGCATTCTGTAGTAGTGAAACATGGGCTGTAGGAAAAGCGGAAAAAGGGGTAATCGAAGCATTTGAGATGTTGAATGTTGAACATTAGGGGGACTGATAAGGTAAGGGATGGAGAGATTTTGCACAGAAACGGAGATGAAAGACATATATGGAAAACACTAATAAGAAGAAGTGACAGGATGATAGGACATCCGTCACTTCGTTGGTACAGAAGGAGCTGTACAGTAAAGCAGTGATTGGAATACATCCAGCAAATAATTGAAGACGTAGGATGCAAGTGCTACTCTGAGATGAAGAGATGGTGTGCCGCATCTAACCAGTCAGAAGACTGATGACTAAAAAAAAAGGTAAAGATGGTGTCAGGCCAGTAGGACATGCTACGTCCAGTGAAAGCCTGGATATGAGAGTACCTGATGTCTACGATTTGTCACATGAATGAGGTGAAAATTACGTGGAGGGGAGGGCCTTCGAGCGCTGCACTGAACAATAAAGATAGAAATATTGAAAAATCTGCGATGGCGTGATGCACACCTAGGGAAGAGCAGAAAATCAGCTTCCAGATACGAAAGTCCTATCCCACACATCGACTAAGTTCAAGTTCTGTGATAAAAGAAGGGATACAAATTCATAGGTACACCAATAATTTTAATAGAGACGGAGGTTAGGATCTTGCCAATGCCTCGAACGAGCACGTCAGACGGAGCATCTTTGGAGAAATTGAAACGTCCCCTTTGAAAAATTATACATGTGCTTAAACTGACACACAATATTTTTAGCGCAACGCAATCTGACTTTCAAAAATCCCTACAAAAGAATGGCCCTGACTAACATTAACCTATACCTTTCACAAATCACTTACCTCACAAAAATCTTCGTTACTCGAACTACAGCAATACAGCGAGCGCCACTACTGCCAGCTAAATAAAAGATTCAAACTACTGAAGGGAATAACTACTGATAGGCATAGTTAGCAAATGAAAGATTTTAATAGAGAACAAACAATGTATTTACCTTAATAGTGTTGAAAAATCATAATATACATAGCAGTTCATAATATCCAGTATTACAAACTTCAAAACTCCGCCATCTCTCTCCCCACATCCACCACTGCTGGCGGCTCACCTCCAACTGCGCAACGCTACGCGCTGTTCACGTCCAGCTGCCCAACACTACAATGGCAGACAACAATGCAAATTTGCCACAGACTGCACACAGCACAGCCAGTGATTTTCATACAGAGAGCGCTACGTGGCGGCGGCGTTACCAATATAAGAACCTAAACAGCCTACATATAAGAACCTAAACAGCCTACTTACAAAATAATAGTAAAAAACATAATTTTTAAGAAATTGGTGATACTGGGAGTGGTCCTTCAGGCTGTCTGCCCCTCAATCGCAGTCTGGTGAAGGAGAAGGATGGAGGACTGTTACTGTTTCATTTCAGTTTCCCCGAAATCGAGTTTCCTGCGCTCCATAAGCGATCACTCCGTCAGCAGAAGTAAGACAACCAAGTAACGCCACCCGACATATGACAAGCTTGAATGCCACTATAAAGGAGGCATACTTTGCACCAGGCATACTTGCATCTCCTGAAGACGAACACGGTGATCATCTTCGAAAGCTCGAATTTTAACCCACGATCTGAACATCTCGAACATTTTAGACATGGTTTTCAGCTGTCTTTTCAGATTCATTTCTCACACCTCCCCAGCGGAGTGAAGAGAATTGCTGGCCTGTCGAGCTTCTGATTTTTTACCTTACTCCCCACATCTATAAACAATTCCTCAGGTGTCGTAATTTCGTCGAGAGAACCACATCGTCGAGCAAAGATGGTGCACATGAGAGCCATTGCACATAAACAGCTGACGCAGAGCACGCTCCGCCTGTCCGCCATTATTGCTGTAATATCCCCTACCGCTGTAAACACGCCCGCACACGGCAAGCAAGCGACCGCATTCAATTTGGCGCGTTTTACTCTGGCGCGGAGGGCGCCCGAGCGATAAAATTTTCCCTCTGTGAAGGGGACCCCCGTCTCTCCGTTTGTCTTTGCCGCGGCAAGTCTTTGAGGAGAGAGCGGTGGCTTCATTTAGCGTGCGAGAGCGTCACAAGGACACAGTCGACGTCGCTAGCCAAAGAGCAGGGGGAAGGCAGATGGGTTCGCAAAGAGAGGCCACTAAATGTGCACGCGGCCCGCCGTCCTTGTTTACCTGTGTTGTCGGTAGCGCTCGCGTAAAACTGCAGAGAACAGTGGAGTGTGTATTTTTTTGTATGCGGAACGTATTCCTCGCTCATTAGAGTGATTGCTTCCCCCATACCAACGGTTTCGCGTACATGCAGCGCTGTATAGCATTAGAGGAATGTGCGGTTTCGTGGACGCCTTTCCTGTAGTTCAGCACGTGTGTGTGTGTGTGTGTGTGTGTGTGTGTGTGTGTGCACGGGGTCGCGCGCATTGTCTGGTGGCAACGGCAGGCAGTGTCTGGTGCTGCTGGCTGCTGCCGTGTTTCTTAATTAAAGTCGGCGGGGTGCTTTCAAGTCGCAGCACCGTGTGCCGCTGGCGGGGTGTCGCGACACTCCCACGCTGGCGGTGCCAAGGTCTCTGTCTCTCCCTCTCCCTCCCTCTCCTTGTAATGCTGCTTCCACTTCGCCTGGACGAAGTTGCACAATTCGGATACATACGACGTGGAGCAAACTCCTCGCACGTTCATATACTGCTGATGGTGCTGTTGTTCTTGTTGTCATTAGTTTGAAGACAAGACTCCGGAAGTGCTACTCCCATAAGCTATGCAGCAGAATTTCTGTGAAATTTGTAATGTAAGTGGCAGAGGCAAAGCTGTGAGGATGGGTTGTGAGTCGTGCTTGGATCTCGAGTTCGAGTCTCCGTCCGGCACACAGTTTTAATTTGCCAGGAAGATTCATATCAGCGAACACTCCGCTGCAGAGTGAAAATCTCATTTTGGAAACATCCCCTAGGCTGTGGCTTAGCCATGTCTCGCAATATCCTTTCTTCCAGGAGTGCTAGTTCTGCAAGGTTCGCAGAAGAGCTTCTGTGAAGTTTGGAAGGTAGGAGACAAGGTACTGGCGGAATTAAAGCTATAAGGACGGGTCGTGAGTCGTGTTTGGTAGCTCAGTTGGTAGAGCACTTGCCCGCGAAAGGCAAAGGTCCCGAGTTCGAGTCTCGGTCCGGCACACAGTTTAAATGTGCCAGGAAGTTTCATATCAGCGCACATTAATCTGCCAGGAAGTTTCATATCAGAGCACACTCCGCTGCAGAGTGGAAATCTCATTCTCGTGCTTGGATAGCTCAGACTGTAGAGTATTGCCCACATAATTCTGAGGTCCCGAAGCTGAGTTTAGGTGCGGCACACAGTTTCGATCTACCAGGCGTTTCATATCAGGGCACATTCCACTGCAGAGTTAAAAAAAATTATTATCGATGTTTGATGCAGCTCGTCTGTCCTGCATACCCACTACTGTACTACAGTTCCACCTGGCATAGCACATGTCACTTGACTCAGTTAAACGACGTTATAAAAAGGTGTCAAGACATCTCGATAACGTAGTATGTCATAGGAAAACGCATTCAGTACATTAAAACCCACCGGTGGGTCACCTACTGAGTGACCGTCACCTGCCATTGGTCGCCTTCCGGGTACCAGCCTCAGACATCTAGCTGCACAGCGATCATTGTCTTGTATGGGTCAACACTGTTACCGCCCATGAGCCAGCGCATTCACATGCCATCAACGTGAACCTTTCAGAGGTTGCTGTAAGACCCCTCCTGCGCTGATCTGCCTTCTGCCGAGCTCCAGAAGTAGACCAGCAGCTGAGGTCACGTTCGGTTTTCTGTTGTCCACCCTGTCCACTGACGGAGCTGCCTCCGAGTCAGTGCCCCTGATACTGTGCTAATAGTAGCCCCTCGTCAACCACGGTCATTACCCAGGGAAATATGAAGCGCGCTACCTTTTGGTGGGCTTGTTCCGGCTACACCATGGAGACGACTGGCCACCTCTCCAGCTGTGTCTCCAGTGCTGTGGTTTGGAATGAAGGACGAAGTCAACCAGCATTTCTTTCATGAACGATCGCTGCTCGATACCCACCACCACTCCACTGCACCCATTACCTGGGAGGTGAATTGCCATACATTCTGATCTGTTATAGTCAGCGTCGCCTTGTTTCATAGCAGTCGCTCATGCCAGCTTCTATACCAATATAGCGTACATTCAGAAGAACTTGCATTAGCATTAATAAATCAAACACGAAAGCTATGAAGGTGGTATAATAAAAGCGTCACCATGACAGGCCTTTCACCTTACTAACTCGAATGTGGTTTTAAAAATTCTAATACATAAAAATGAATATACGTTTGTACGTCTTCTGTGCGCCTCTATACCGTTCACGAAACTTTGGTGAGTTATTTAGATCGCACTCGGGCCAGTTTCTGTAGGGGCAAAGAAAAGGTGACATAGACGCTTAACTCGGCTATTTATGGGACAGTTTCAAACAAATTATATGTATAGATGACTCATGATCTTTACGATTATTTGCGTAATAATATTGTGGAGTAAAACACCCCTATCATTTCTACGAGTAGGGATGAGAAGATGTTGAAAGAAGTCTTCTGTGACGGAGGGGAGGGGAGGAAGTATATGGGTATCATGACAGGATGAGCTAAATGAAAGAAGCCTTCTACTATCCTGGCAAGGTGTTAAATGAAATATGTCTGCAATTATACTATATTTGCAGAGGTACAAAGTATCCTGCTGCTGTTACATTCTATTCATGTGACTGTACAAGGATCGCCAGATGCCTGACAATAATTCACACACCATAAAAGAATATAACTGATGGCCTGCAGGCTGATCAGACACTGTCTGTTATTTAACACAAAATTTGCACCACAGAATTTTCGTAGGAAACAGTGCCCCTCAGGCTGATGACTTTGGTTAATCTATATTCTAATGACATGGGATCACTTAACTACTGAAACTATATCAAGAAGAATTCCATTACTATTCATTTATATTGCAAAGTTCTACCCAAGTAGCCGACCAGAGTTGCCGAGCGGTTCGAATCCTGCCTCGGGCATGGATGTGTGTGATGTCCTTAGGTTAGTTAGGTTTATGTAGTTCTAAGTTCTAGGGGACTGAGGACCTCAGCAGTTAAGTCCCATAATGCTCAGAGCCATTTAAACAATTTTTCTACCCAGGTGGGAAGAAGTAAACAGTGTGAATGTCTTCGGTCAAAATAACTAGAAGTCCATGAAGTATTACACTGTCTGAGTTATAAATAATGCACGTATGATCGGTCTGCAAGGTACTGGGAAGAACAAAGTAAAAGAGGCGTTACTTCCAGATATCGTAATTGAATAGACTTTAAAAGATGTGGCAGTGATAAGTGCGTTACCCTTGATACTGATGGGAGGCTAGACGTGTACCAGAATTTTCACCATGCGAGTTAACGAGTAAGTCAATGTTAGCTCAAGAGTTTCTGTAACGACGTTATGTACCGAAATGCTAAAAGTTTATCGTCTAACCTCCTTGCCTAGGGACGCCAGATGAAATTTGATGTCGTCAAGCCCTGAATCAAAATTGCGCAACGGATAACTGGGGAGGGGAGCTTGAGAGCGCTACCTAGAGAGCGTGCACTTTATGTACGATACTAGGCAAGGGGCTGGAGGGCTCACACGCTGATGTGTGGGTCCCTGCATTCTGTATCTTTTATTTTTAATGAATTCCTTTAACTTGACTTCTTTGTGATTTTTAAGGTATGTTAAAGATTGATGACAATTGATTACGTATTTATTTTAAATGTTATCACTCGATTTTACAGCGATTGCAGCAATTGTTCCAGTTTACAGATACTACAGCTCGGGTATATTACATGCTAATCTGCACGATGATTTCTACAGGCAAGGCGGAATTGCGTTGGCCAAACGTATACCACCAAAGTCTCCCAAAATTTTACATAGGACATCCACTATGTGAGAAGGATAACGGGCAAACTGGGGACCAGATACATTAACACAAGGGGTCAAATTTCCTAAATTAACGACATCATTCATTTCCTTACACAGTCCGAAGCTGGAAATAAAAGAATTAGTACAAACATTCAAATACCTCTCTTCCATCCGCGAACATTGAGACAGACGCACTGAGGGCACGTCTGCTCACTTACCAGTCTTCTGTAACACCCCTAGAATATGGCGGGCACCCGGAGGTCTTCCTGGGCCCCGGTGGAGGGCGTGGTCGAACCACTTGGCCGTGACCAACATCTCCACCCCAACTCTTGTGACACTGGAAAGTCTTTGACCTTTACCTGCCTGTGCTGTCTCTCTGATCCCCTAGCCAGGAGTAAGGTTGGCACTACTGTACTACAGACTACTTCCCAACAAAGATTTGGCCACGCTTTACGGAAAGGTGTGAGGAGGATTAGGAAAGTTCATGTGCAGATTCATATTCACGTACAAGAAATGCATAATACACGACACGTATAAGTACGTATTATGTAGCCTGACACATTTCTTTCCGCCCGTCCACATGGGTTCTGTTGCACCCGCGGCCGGCCGCGTCGTGTAATAAAATTGGCTGCGGAGCTGCCTCTGTTTCTATTTCCCGGTGCGAGCGAGCAGCGAAACCTGCTGCTTATAGAGCGGAAACTACTGTACCGTTTCAATGCGAAAGAATTTAAATTAATGGTTAAAAATCACGACTACAGCTATGAAATGCCACTAATTTGGTCGCAGGGTTCTCCACAGTGAGAATACTCACCACTATGGCTGTCGTCACCGCTCTTGAATGAAGACCAACTGCTCTCCATCGATCTCAGAAGAGTGTAGCTGCTGTTCTCTACTGGTCTCCGAAACAGAGCCACAGATACCGCTCTCCTGTAAAGAATGTTGTCTTTACTGCTCGCTAAAACCGAATTTTCTCTGTACTACCGTCCGGAACAGAATGTTGGCAATATTTTTCGTTTCTCTGACTTTATCTGAATAAAAATAATTCTGCCAAAAACTTGCGGCAGCCAACCACGGTTCACACTTATTTGTTTGACGTACAGGTAGAGAGAAACTTTTCCACCTTTGGTATCTCTACGTCTGCTGGCGGCGTAACTTTCTACTTAATCAGCAGGCCATCAACTCTCTACTGGTGCCAGTATGTCGGCTGGGGGGTGTACACGGTCATCAGTTTCTGACATGTCGTTTTGGGGCTGTAGCTATCGCATCTGCAAGAGGCATGTTTCCACCATTCTCCAGCGAAATGTCCACGGCGGTGTATTCCGCTGAGAATGGACTAAGACGAACCCCCATCGGATGTGTGTAAAGCGCCTCCCCTGGGCAGTGCCTCCTCTGAATGCGTTACACGAAGGTTATGCATTGTCTGAAGGACACAAAGAGGGCCGCCTTGCTGAAAAGAATGAGTGACTCACATCTGAAACTTGACGATCATAACATTACTTCACATGAACGAGAAAATATTATTTCAAGAAGATCTCATTTGCTTGTATTAAATTGTCTGTATAGATTCTATTAAATGGAGCCAATTACGAAGTTGGCTGCAGCTGCTTCTGCGTTGTTCACACTGAAATTACTGGTGGAGGAGATTTGTGACTGATTTCTTATCAAAACAGGCGGATCTCTTGGTCAAAATGCAAGTAATGAGATACACGACAGCATCTTTCCATGGATTTCTATTAATCTACCTCTTTTTTATTTGTTGTCAGATCGGATTTTCGTATTAGTTGGATCAGGAACGAAGTGCGGAGCGTGGATCCAAATTAACAGGTGTAAAACATGCAAACCTAAATAAAACAGTGGCACTCTTCTTTCCGAGAGGTTGGTTATTTTCGCAGAGATTTAGCAAGTGACAAGAGCCAGTGGACAGTTTAGAAAAACGAAAAGATGTGAAAGGGATCTGAAAGATTTCTCTCAGTGTGACAAAATTATACGGTATAAACCGACAGTACTACAAAGCCTATAATTTTTTGCAGCAGCTGGGCTTCATAGTGCAGTCACGATGACGTTTTACCACTAGAGCTTGGGTCTGAGAGTTTCATAAGTAAAGGCGTGACATAAAAGCGTAACTGGGGGAATGCCTGGTGCAATTTCAACCAAATTTGGTAAATATGTGAGTCACTGTTTTCATAAAACTACTGTGGTACTAATAAACCCTTACCACCCCTAGGAATGGGAGTAACGATGTAGGAGAGTGACGTGTAGAAACATCTGGAAATGGCGTATTGAGTATTATTTCCCAGCACGGAATTCTTTAAAAATATGAGGCGTAATCTGTCTCTCATTTGCGTTTTTTCTTTGGAACCAAAAATCGTGCCACATGGCTCAATACCACAGTTAGTTTTAACGTCCTGAACTTCCTGTGTAAAGTCATATGGTGTAAAAAAGTGGAAAATCACACAGTTTCCAGCGACAGTCCTCTTTCTCAAAACGACAGTCAGATACTGGCAGAATTAGACGGATGGTCAGCATTCAGGTGAGCCTGCAGGGCGAAATTGGCCAGAGATACACGTGGAATATGTACAAGCATGTCTGAAGTATTTTAAATGTGTGAAATACATGTGACATGTGTATACCTTGTACATGTGTACATACATTCCCCGCATTTTTGTGTGTATCATCATTATAGCTTATGAACTGAAACACATTAAGAATACATACTGTTTTCACCAGTATTCCTTTGTTCTGCATAGCAGGCCGGAGTGGCCGGGCGGTTCTAGGCGCTACAGTCTGGAGCCCCGTGGCCGTTACGGTCGCAGTTCGAAACCTGCCTCGGGAATGGATGTGTGTAATGTCCTTAGGTTAGTTAGGTTTAGACAGTTCTAAGTTCTAGGGGACTGATGACCTCAGAAGTTAAGTCCTATAGTGCTCAGAGCCATTTGAACCACTTGTTCTACAGACAACAAAAATACTTGATTGTGTGTTGCTACCACCAACTCATTTTGCAGATCTAGAGTCGATCCAAGGTCACAATAATGCTGTACAAACCTGCAAGTAGGATCGAACAGATGCTAGTTGATCCATAACATTTTTATATTGAATCGTAGATTTACATTAATCTCGCTACCGCATTTCACACAATTATTTAGCTAGCCATATAGGCGCATCTGTGACATGAATAGTTAATCAGCCTCAAACATAGACAATCACAGGGGTCAATACGTCAGAGATGTCCCATACTCAGGGAGGTGAGCTTTGGAGAGCAGGAACAGGAATCCTTCATTGCCGTTATAGGTCGTAGTGGAGGTTGTTTGCCGTTGCCTTCCTCATACGAGCTAATCGTGAAGTATCCCAAAAAAAAAAAAAAAAAAAAAAAAAAAAAAAAAAAAAAAAAGTTGAAATACGTGTGAAATCTTATGGGACTTAACTGCTAAGGTCATCAGTCCCTAAGCTTACACACTACTTAACCTAAATCATCCGAAGGACAAACACACACGCACCCATGCCCGAGGGAGGACTCGAACCTCCGCCGGGACCAGCCGCACAGTCCATGACTGCAGCACCTGAGACCGATCGGCTAATCCCGCGCGGCGTAAAGTATTCCAACTCAGCGTTCTTAAGGTTCAGCTCTGCCCTGCGACAATCTCGGCCCAACCAGATGTAATTTGAAACACGTTAGTGTCACAGATATTTTATATCATAGCACCAGAAGAAGAAGAACAGCTTCTAAGGTATAATTCAAGAGATTACAGGTACTACTTTGATAATAAATGTGCATTATTAACGAAATATAAATATCTTTACATTAAAGTGGATTACGTAACGATATTTACAAGTACATCTTTAGGGAATAAGTGAGCAGAAACAAATACCAGATAATAAAAGTAATAAATGAAAACGAAAAAGGACCTGATGTCTGTTCATTTGAATGCGGACCAATTATCACCAAATTATTCCCTTGATATAACCTATTCTTTCAAGAAAACATTATACTTGATAAATATTTTGTTGAGGCTGTTATGTTTTTAATGAGTGCAAAATATGAAGCAGTTCGTATCAGGATGGATACATATTAGCAGTAGTTGCAATTAACTGAAAATCTTATTCTTTATAAAATTTCTCTTACCAATGAAGAATATAGGTCGGCCGTTGTGGCCGAGCGGTTCTAGGCGCTACAGTCTGGAACCGCGCGACCGCTGCGGTCCTTACGTTAGTTAGGTTTAAGTAGTTCCAAGTTCTAGGGGACTGATGACCTTGAGAAGTTAAGTCCCATAGTGCTCAGAGCCATTTGAACCATTTTTGAAGGATATAAAAATGATACTGATCGCAAATTCATCATGAAGCCCATGATATATTCCATACATGACACGTGGTGTATTTCAGTGTGTAGTATTTGCGTTTGTATGTGAAATTATGAATAGGTGTAAAGCAACCGATGTATTTTTAATGTAGAATCTTTGAACGAAATAAATAATACTCAGCAAAATTGCATATGAATTATTTATTTACTTCGAGTTTATCTGTGGTGATTTTAAGGTATCGTGGCGCATCTGTGTTATTAATTAGTAGCCACGTGGTCTGGGTTCCTTGCCACGGTTTCTCGCGGCTCCCCCCTTGTCGTAGCATCGAGTCGTCCTCGGGCATAGATGTGTGTGTTGTCCTTAGCGTAAGTTTGTTTCAGTTAGATTAAGTAGTATGTAAGCCTAGGGACCGATGACATTACCAGTTGGTCCCATAGAAACTTACCACAAATTTCCAAAATTAATTAGTAGGTGCTGTCATTAAGTCGTAACAGACGCCTTGCCTAAATCATTTCCTGTTATTGTTATATATGAACAGTCTTGTCTAAAATTAACGTAGTTACATTACTGTCGTCAGTGTCATTCATAGTGAATAGTTTTGTCATCCATGGATAACTGGGGTGTGTACCCAGAAAATATGAGAAGAACACGACTGCATGTGACAATTTCAATGCAATACTTGTATGACTAACTGTATGGTCTTCACACACTGCTAGTACACTTCACTCATAAAGTGCGCGCCCTTATACACCGATCAGCCAGTTTATGACAACCTACGAAACAGACAGTATGTACATCTTTAACCAGGATAACACTGGCGACGCGTCTTCGCAAGAAAGCAATGAGGTCTTGATAATGCGCTGGAGGAAGCTGCCACCATATATGCACACAAATGTCACCTAATTGCCTCATATTCCGACGATGGAGACGATGAGTTCTGCCGCGACCTCCCAGATGTGTTCGATCAAGTTCTGATCTGGCGAGTTATGGATGGGGGTGTGTGGGCAGAATATCAGCTGAAGCTTCCCTAACGAAAAACTCGTTCAAATGGCTCTAAGCACTATGGGACTTAACATCTGAGGTTATCAGTCCCCTAGAACTTAGGACTACTTAAATCTAACTAACCTGAGGACATCACACACATCCATGCCCGAGGCAGGGTTCGAACCTGCGGCCGTAGCGGTTCCAGACTGAAGTACCTAGAACCATTCGGCCACAACGGCCTGCTTTCCCGAACGACTCCATCACACTCCTGGCCTTGTGACATGGAGCATCATCTTGTTGAAGAAAAAAAAAAAAAACTCAGCCATCAGGAAACATAATCTTCACGAAGAGGTGTTTGTGGTCTGCAACAGGTATACAATACTCCTTGGTCGTCGTGGTCCTTGCACGAGCTCCACTGGGCCCATGAGTGCCCACGTGGATGTTCGCCAGAGTATAATGGAGTCGTTGCCAGCTTGTCTCCATCCCTCAGTACAGGTGTTAAGGAGCTGTCTCGGCACGATGAAGAATATTGGGAACCGCTCTGCGACTGCACCAACATCTCTTACCGATTTCAGTCATAGTTTGTGATGACGTGGTATTAACATTAGCACATGCATGGGTCGTCGGCTGTGGAGGCCTATCGTTAGGAGAGTTCGGTACTGTGTGTTTTGACACACTTGTACTCTGCCCAGCATTAAAGTCTTGTGTTACTTTCGCCACAGTTCACCGCCTGCCCTGTTTTACCAGTCTGATCCACCCTATGACATCCGACATCTGTCATGAGGTGTACGATGGCAAGAACTATGCCCCTTACATGAAGTCATTAATGATCACCTAACTCACGTTGAGCGAACAGTAGGGCTGAACAAAACTGACTGACAAGGCACAATGCATCATGTAGAGGGTATAGTATGGACGTATTGGAATAATTAATGTTGGGTGATGGTTTTAAAGTAATTCACATGACATGAAAACTTTGTGGAAACGCATCGATTTACTGAAGGCTAGTTTATCCCAGGGAAGTATTCGAGTTGACCACAGTGCGCGGCTGGGGAGCGGCGAAGGGAAGAGACAATAGGCAGCTTAGGGCGGCTCAAACTCTTGAGAAAGAGGTAACGGGGTGCGGCCTCCAGCTGTCTAATATGAGTGACAGTGTACCGGGAAGCAGACGGAGAACTTGTACGCCTGTTGTTAAATGTCTGTCGCCCGTTTTCAGTGAAACGTGTGAGTAAGCCACGCAAAGCTACGGTGGAGCGGTCAACAGAGGCCAAAATATGCGTGTTTGTGACTATAGCAACTTCACGCTGAATTCACAGTCTGCAGAGTCTGAAGTAAATCAGGTGAAGAGCGACAGAATGAAGTACGCCGGCCTCCGATGGGAACGTAGGACCAAGGAATTTGAAGTACTCTCCTGGGAGTGAGAATTCCGGAAAAATTGGTGTTTGTGCAGACACTAACCTTGATGGGTGGCCTGGGAGGAGCTAAATAGCAGAAGTTGAGAGGAAGGGAAATTTTGTGGGAATTTGTTCACTTCCCAGAGCAGGCATTGGTCGGCGCTGGGAAGCGACGCATAATTAATGGGACTTTCGCTGCAATTGGCGTAAGTGATCTTGCTGGATGGGAAACTGAGGCGAAGAGTGGACTGGGAGTAGTCTGCGTAGTGGTCTTCCGTTCCCAGCTTGCCTAAAGTGCGGACGTGGCGTTCTTTACTCAGCTTGCCTGAGAGAGAGTGAGCATCTCTGCAGTTTAGGACTTAGCAAACGGAACGATTGAGCTTGGAGATAGAAAGTTTTCGTTCAGCTATGTACTGAGCAAGATAGCTAGAAGTGAATAGACAAGCGCAGCCTTGCAGCACCAAGAGGTCGTCCAACGTCCGCATAACGACGCCGCGTCGCCACACTGAATTCCGTGATATTGCACCCGCTCCGGCCACTGATTAATTTGTTGGATCATGAGGGTTTCATGAGCCGTGTATTGTAGAATTCTTCTCACACTTCGCATTACGCCTGGGTCAGTCGATAGGAATTACTTTAGATTTATCGCGCTTTACTCACCGCATACGCAATTTATTACCACTGCCTGTTAGGAGAGGCATGTAATGTGATGATTGAAGGTCGTGAGTTAAAATATATCTGTGCTAATCGACTGCATTTGTTTTCAATCAAGTAGTTGAAACCCAAGTCACTTTCTTAATTAATTTTCTGTTCAACATTTGCATCTGGTGTTCAATAGCTGAATATAACATCAATGTGCACCCCTTTTTAATTAAAAGGGATCAATTCTGAATCAATTAATGTCAACACTGCCACCGTAGTTCAATCGGGAGTCACAGGGCCTTATTACTTTCTTTTCGTTATCCGACATTGCGGCAGTTTTGCACTCTCTCTTGATCTGTTAGTCAATTACCTGGGGTGAACACACAACAAAACCAGATAAGTGATGGGTGGGGTGCTACAGAGGGATGTTCGCCCAACCCCATGACGTCTGGACGTTTCACGTTGGTTTCGCCACAGGACTCCTCAAACACCCGACAAGCTGTGAAGTGTCCGAAATGCTCGTGCCGAGCCTCTGGGCCATCACAATCTGCCCTCGGTACAAGTCAGATAGATCGCACACCTTTGCCGTTCTATACACGGACAGCACGCTCACTGATACTACATGCACCACGCGTGTGTCTGACTAGCAGTCATTCTTCGCCAGGTGACGCATCTGGCTCTTAGGCGGGATGATATCAACAGTATGTCGGTGCTCATTTTGTTCTGGAAGATCGGTGTTTATAAATAATGTCGAATTATGCGGTACATACTAATATTTACATCCATTTGAACGTACAAGAATGCGTTAAAAACACTAAGGTGGAAATAGTGCACATCCTCCTCCTCCTCTGCAATCCAAGACGTTACCTATTGTGTTACAATGACATCGAAAAAGTTTGAACATCGGTACTGTTTACTGTAGCATGTCTTAAAGGTTTCTACTGATGATGAGATATATTTTTAAGAAATCACACCAATGGTGACGTGTTTATGACAAACAGTTATTGCGCCATTGCCCTGAAACCGGGCACTGCAAGTTACAGTATAAAAATAGAGAAATACGAAAAAATATCTGTCTTTTTGAGGGACGCGTGGTTTCAACGTCACTTCGCTGTAGGCCGAGCGTGTTTCTAGCTTGTGCCACTATAGTGCAGTTAGCTGAGCGGAGCGAACCATGCGGATGTTAGTAGGAGAAGAGTAGTGGTAGCTGGGAAAGTTGAACGTTTGCAGCGTTCCACAGACCTGTTGTGAAGTGTGAGATGTTTTCTGTGCCGTGCGGTTGAGTGCTTGTACTGCGTACAGTTTGTGTTGTTATCGCTGAAGGGCAAGGATAAGGTAAAACCCGGTGACAACACACAGCCTAGTCCTGTTACATGTCGCCAAGGGGCCGCCGAGCTTGATGTTTCCATTCTACTGACGTACCACCAGAAACATTGCCAATCGCTCTCACTTCATGAGACATTGCGCAGAGCTTTAGAATTTAATCCAGCACATTGTCTGGTGGGGTGGGAGCTGTACGCCACCACCTCTTCTGCGATTGCTTGCCAAAAACTGTCAGTGGAAATTTCCCGCCACCACGATACGAACTGGCATACCTCCGTGTCGAGCGCCACCGCATAGGCCTGCCTTAGAGGCCTCGGCTATAGAGGCGGGTGACAGGGGGAAGTGTCACAAAGTGTATAAGAAGCTCTTAAAAACACTGTCGAAGTGTATTCAGTGTGTACTACGAGTTTTCCAGTGGAAGTGCCATGAGTTTTGAGGTGTACCACGTTTGCATCTTAGTGCTGCTGTGGACGGGACGTTTTTCTGGCCAGAGTGAAACATTTCACGAAGTGTTGTATAAATTTCCTGCTAGAAGCTTCTCGTGACATTTGTGAGGCCGGCAGAGCGGCACCGGCCGCAGCAGCGGAATACTGTTTCCGGTGCGCTGCGTTTTCCGCCCAAGCGAGTCCATTTCATTCTGTAGCACCGGCCGGGCCCATTGTTCTCTAATCCGGAGTCCGCGGAAACCGCTGTTATTTGATTCCTCGCTTACCCTCTGTTACCGCAATGTTACTCTTGTGTGAGTGTGTGTGTATGAGAGAGAGAGAGAGAGAGAGAGAGAGAGAGAGAGAGAGAGAGGGTGTGTGGGCCAGCAGGCTTTCGCTGTCCAGAGGAGTGAAATACTCCGAAATTTCTCCTTGTTTCCTATTGTTACACTCCAGAGGCAGCGATCCTTTCATTCGACCTCTGCTGTTCGGCAGAGGAAGAGAAATATCTTCGCCGAATTCTCGGAATTGTACTGTATAGCCATTTCATTGTAAGAGTTGTACGTTATAGTACTCCATATAAGGCAAGGAAAATTTCACTCCGCAAGCATTATGCTTACCAAAGGATTCCATCAAAATATAGACCAGTGCTGGTAGCCGTTTCACGACACTCGACCTATTGTCAATGACTTGATACTATGGCCTTAATGTAATGTTCGACTGGGGTTTCTACGAGATTGTGAACCTTGTACCACTTTTATGGGTATTGCGTTTCTGTCACTGGGAAGGAAAGTTTTTACCTTGGGAACTTAGTTATCAAATTGCTTCTAGGAGCGAATATTTAATGAAAAATAGTGTTCATAGTGGCATGCTTTGAAAGAGATAACCAAATCAAATAATGAATTAAATGAAAAGCACGGTGTTCTGTTTCGTTTTCTTTGTTAACTCTCTCTCTCCCTCTCCCTCTCCCTCTCCCCCTCCCTCTCCCCCTCTCCCTTCCTCCCTGTCTTTCCCTCTCCCTCTCCCTCTGTTTTTCTTTTTTCTACAGCTTCTGAAAACGAGTACTATAGCAAAGAAAAGTAAGAGGAAATCTGTGCCTTAGAATGTTAATTTAGGAGCATTGAAACGACTTGACAAACGAGAAATAATAAAAAGAGTTTTCTCTCGAATACGAAAATTACTATGAAGAAACAACCGACTTAAAGTGAAACAGTTTTCTTCAAAGATAGGCTCTGAAGGATCTCTTAGCCCCTTCTTTTTAGAAACTAGCTGCAGGAAGGAGGTGACAGTTTCGACGTTCGTGTGGACTAGCTCGAGAAGTGGAAGAAGAGGTATGGCGGTGGTCAACTAGAAACGAACGTATGTCGACAGAAACTCTCTGGCGGCTCTGAGGCCATTTCGGAATTTATTGTAAGGATAAAGAAAACATAACTGAAGAAAATTTATCTAACGAATAATTTACAGCTCACACGAAATTGATTTAAATTTCAAAATGTTACCGGCAAAAACACTTGCTTATCATGGAGAAAAATGAGCTCATGAGCACAAAAAATAAAAAATAAAGAGTGGCTCACAGTTACTGCATCGTGAAGGAAAACTAGAAGCCACATACTAAAACGTGTTATGACTGGTAAGACTGCCAAGCCAAGTGCATTCAAGAATGTAACTATGACTGCTCTTCCGGTCCTTAGCATGCATGTAAATAAGGCCTGGATGAAGCAGGAAATCCACACGAACAAGTCTCTGAACTTACTTCCACATGAGTGGAGAAAGTATTCAAAAGGAAACAGATTGCCGTGTAAAGCTGTTTTCACAATGGAGAATGCGTCCTCGTATCCAAGTGTACAAGAACTGCAGTGCTACGGGACACGCACCTTCTTTCTCCTATCAGACGTTATCAGTCTGATTCAGTGGAGGAATCAGAATGTATGCGAATGTGTGTGAAATCTTATGGGACTTAACTGCTAAGGTCATCACTCCCTAAGCTTACACACTACTTAACCTAAAGGACAAACACATACACCCATGACCGAGAGAGGACTCGAACCTCCGCCGGGAGGGATCAGAGATCAGGGCGTTATTGGATGCCTGAAGGAAAAGTATCGTCGGTGATTGCTACAATCAGTCTTGAGTATGAAGACAGTGGAAACATTGTAGGAGCCTTAAGAAAAGTTACTGCCAAGGACGTTGTGTAGCTGGATAAGGGAGTCTTGGAGTGAGATAGTCGGTTACCGTTTCTGAGTCATGAATAAAAATTTGACAAAATATAGACCTATCACAGAAGCCGAAGATTTCGGCAGTGAAGAAGATCACAGATCATGTAATTTAACTAGGCGTTTGCTAGGCTGTGTAGAGGCTGAAAATGTGGGAATAACTGGATGATTAAATTCAGACAAAGATTGCATGTTACAGACCCTTCCGTAAGCGATATGGTCAAAGCCGCAATGCAGTGTGAAAGTGACGATGATGAAGCCGAGACTATGCCGATGACGAGCCACACCGATGACTATACTGCACTTTAGGCTGCCAAAAGATACGCGGAACAACAACCAGAGGTGACGGTAGGACGGTGGAGACTCCCTGGCTATTAGGTTGGCCATTCGGCAATAGCGCTACTCAGACATCCCACGAACGAAAAGTATCCCCCCATGAAAGTGGCTTCAAAGCCAGTTTCAAAGAAATGGCACTGTTCTTCAACAATTTTCGTCCTCTTGGGATTTATGTAAACAATATGCTTGGTAAATTACCTTCACCTATGGTGCTGTTTCCAAGCAATACATCAGCAGGTCCAGAATACCGAGAAAAAAATGATACGATAGTGGAAATGTGCATATTAAGTTTTTCGACTCATTAAAAATTCACACAATCGGTTCGTGATTCCCGTCATGAGATTTGTAGTTTCCCCCCAGTACAGTCCTACGATCGGATTTTTTATTAATTGAATTGTTATGTACACTTTCTTTTAAGGGATGAATGAAACCGTAGCTTGGGCCTTTCAGCGTATGTGGGAAACGTGGAGGAAAAGTCTCAGGTTGACAGCACGAGTCAACATGGTTAACGGGAATCCAGCTGGTATAAAGATACAGAATTTATTCACTGTTTTTATATTAGTACTGTAATAATTAACATCGGGTGACAAAGAAGTATGCCGTGGCAGGAAAAAAAAAATCATTCAATTTACTTTAAGCACACATAAGTAAACTGAATTTTTTTTCCCTGCCAACCCAGGAGGTTTCAGTGTTGCGATGGGTAGAGGAGAAGTTGATGGGTGGTCTTGGGAAGGCAAAGCATTCCTCGCCAGTTGTCTGTTGGTCACTGCCAAGTCCGGACTGTTCGTATGTGTACCAGTGTTCTAGTGACACGTGGAAGATCAACAAGCCACGATTCACTGACAGCCACATGCCATTAAATCGAAAGACAAAGTTCGGAATGGCACACAAAGGCTTCCCCGAAGCCAAAAAAGGCAAAGATGAAGAAATTCCGGGGAAAGGCGATGTTCGTCGTCATTCTCAATACAAACGGCAATGTCCACTCAGAGTTTGTGCCACGCGGAGAAACTGTCAACATCCAGTTTTACTAGAAATTCCGTGAAAGGCTCCAGAACAGCGTGCTTCCAATCAGGAAGGAGGTCAGTAAGACTGGTGACTCCATCACGACAACGTGCCTTTTCATACCGCGAGTTCCTGGCCAGGCACGGTGAGGTAACGCTGCACCAGCCACTGTAAAGTCCCGATGTGACATAAGAAGATCCTTCTTTGTTTCCTCGAATAAACAAAAGCTTAATGGCCGAGCATTTTCGGACGGTTACATGTCATGAAAGCCACCACGACGAATGAAGCAAGTTTCCACCAACGTTTTCTAGGAAGTCTATCAGAGTTCGCAGAATCGCTGGAAAAGTCGATTTGGTCGCAAGGGCGCTGTTTTGAAGAATACTAAATATCTTTCATTGTCCTTTAAGGATTTATTCAACTCGTTTTTCCGGACACACCCTGTATTTTCGCACGACAGTGAACGAATAAACGGGATGATCAAAATAATCATTCAAAATAAAAATTCTGTATCCTCTACCTCAGTGAGGACGGAAATCTATAACTTACATAGAGGACAAAGTTTGATTTCTAAAAGAATCATACAATTTTACAAGAGTATACACTCATTAGCCAGAACATTATGAGTACCGACCTACTATCCATATAAGACCGTCGAGAAGACAGCAGCGTCATCTGGCAAGGAATAACTGCGAGTTAACATACGCGCGGTGCGTGTAGTATCACTTAGACTCCTTGTGTAGGAAAGCGAAGGTGCGCGATCTATCTTGGTTTAACCGAGTGCAGAATATAATGGCCGGGAGGCTTGACACGAGCATTTCGGAAACTGCATGACGTGTAGGGTGTTTGCGGAGTACTATGGTGAGTATCAACGCATGGGGGAACTAGGTGAAACCATGTCCAGACGTTGTGGGTTGGACAGCCACTCTTCGCTACAGAAGTCGGACGTCGTAGGCTGAGCAGACAGGTAGCGAACATTGGTGAAACTAAAATGAGACTTTAATGCTGAGCAGAGTGCAAGTGCGTCTGAACACACAGTGTACCGAACACTCCTAACGATGGGCCTCTGTAGACGACGACCCACGCATGTGCCAATTTTAACACCATGACATCGGTAACTGCTACTGAAATGGGCACGAGACCATCGGCACGACGTTGGCACAGTGGCAGAGCGTTGCATGGTCTGATGAATCCCAATACCTTCGTCAATCTGTGAATGGGAGGTCACGAATCCATATTCGTCCAGGGGAACAGCTCCTTGATCCCTGAACTGTGGGCCGCAGACGAGCTGGCGGCGTCTCAGTTATGCTCTCAGGGACATTCACGTGGGTCCGGTAGTGCTAATGCAAGGATCCATGATGGCCAGGAAGTATCGTACACTGGTTGCTGATCACGTACACCCCTTCATGATCATGTTTCCCGACGGCAGTCAACAAGATAATGCGCTATGTTACAAGGCCATGAGTGTAATGGAGTGGTTCGAAGAACACAGTGGCGAGTTTCAATTGATATGTTGACCCCCAAACTCGCCAACTCTGAACCACATCGAACACGTCTGGGACGTGATTGAA
This sequence comes from Schistocerca cancellata, assembly GCF_023864275.1. Taxonomy (NCBI): domain Eukaryota; kingdom Metazoa; phylum Arthropoda; class Insecta; order Orthoptera; family Acrididae; genus Schistocerca; species Schistocerca cancellata. Next base: position 188,360,110 of record NC_064626.1, on the reverse strand, counting down.
TTTGACGTTAGAGCTCTTCACCCCGTAATTTACGGGGATGAGGTGACGTGTGTGTGCAGATGCGGTGTCAGGTCCCGAGCGAGACGTGCCAGGGCCTTATTGCTTCCATTCCACGACGCATTGCCGCTGTTATCCATGCCAAAGGTGGACGTACCGGCTAGTAGGTAAGTGGTCATAAAGTTCTGGCTGATCGTAGTACCTTTTACTATACACACATTCACCCATGGGATACTTTTTACAATTACGTTGAAGAGCAAAACTGTCTTTTAACAAATATTCAATGTATTCTCCAGGACAAACGACGGACATCCACACGCTAGTTATAATAATGCAACAGTTCCGCAAGCATATATACTTTGCAGCTTTTCCACTTGCCTAAAATCGTTGGAAAGTGAGGCGCATAGACTGAGTCTTAAAAAAAATATATATACCAATCACTGGCTCGACGTAAAATCCTTATCGTCCTTAGGGTGACGCGATGATCCATCGTTGGGGCCGTTGTCTAGACGACTGCCACTCCTGCATCGATGACAGAAATGCAACTGAGTAAACGCTTTCTGTTGCTGTATCATCACCGTCTTGGAGCATATTACGTAATAAACGAACGAGCGAGCAAGCTAGCTACACTAGACAGAACCCTGCTGGCAGTCACAGGAACAGCCAACTCACAACTGGCGCCAAGGTAAACTTTCGATTTCGGTGCATATAATAAAGCGCTGTCCAAGCTTTTGTACTCATTGATGCAGCGTGTATAGTCTAGAAATTTATCTGAATTTTTGCGAAGCACCCTATATTATAAATACGCATTAATTCTACGATGATACATATCATAAACGAAATATATATATATATAGGATTCACTATTACTCGATCGCAGGTTCTCTTCAGGTGCATTCTCCACTGTATTTTATGATACTGAAAAAGTCAACGTAGAAAGTGAGCAGTGGAAATATTTTTCTGAACCCTTATTGTGACTCACCGTCAGTATAAATAGTTTTTATTAAAGTAGCGAGCATGTGTTAACGTCAATAACTGATATTCTGTCAAAATTATTAAAACCTGTAGCAATCTGCATTGTTTCTCGATCGCTGGTTTTATGGTTTCCTTCAAAACTCTTTCAGCTCCGTTAAATGTTGGTTTTATTGCTCATCCCACGCATTCTGGTACACATATTTCATTCTCCCTGATATTAGATGGATGATTCGTTTAAATCACCATGTTTACACATTCAATGCAATATTTTCATCGCCATTGATTATTTGTTTCCTCATGTTGTCCCCCTGCCTTGTGTGTAGTTAAAAAGAGCAGTGGTAGCGAAATGTGGGTGAGCAGTAGACAGTGTATTACGTGGAAGCTCTAGATTCATTTCGCCTACTCTTATCTGTCCAGCGTGTTTCTGTGTGCGCATTCACTGTTCAGTGTTTATTTTCACTTTAGTCCCGTTTGTTGTTCTTGGAGTATTATTAATGAATGGTGGGAAAGAATAGCGCCATGTGTTACCCGAACCTATAATGTTCTGTGCAATTAACTTCTGAAAAAGAATCTTCACGTGGTGCCTAATTTCGAAATAAATTGCAGAAAATTATAGATTAAATTCATGTGGAAACTGTTTATATCTCAATGCTGGAAATAGCGATCACGGTATCTCTAGGATTTTGCTAAAATCTTGTCTGGTTATCAGTCAAATTGAGGCGTCATGTTGACAAAGTTTCCACGAGTTTCCTCAAAGTATCCGCTAGCACTAAGAAGAAAACTTGTCGAAACCACGCCACATCTAGGCTGATGACCTGAGAACACATTAAAACTCGTTGAGAGAGGTTGTATTCCCATGTATCTATGACTTTTTACTACATTTCTTGTAATTTATTACCGCTCGTGTTTAAAACATTTGCTGCAAAGTATAATGTATGTGTCAGTATGTAGATCAACTATTGCCAGCAGATATATATTAGTGTAACCATTCGGCCAAAGAATGATTATGTATAGTAAATTGAAGGCGATCTGAAGTTCGTGGAGAAAATGAATATATATTTTAGACGGGATGATATAAAATTTTTTGAGAGAGTTCTTTACAGATAACCAATGGAATTCCCGATAAATTTTCATATGCTTTCAGTGTGGGATATCGACCAAATCCCTCGACGTGGGACGCGAGAAGCAGCAGTTTGTTGTTTTACCGAGCTCTTCGTTTTGTGTGTGAAGAAGAATTTAGTAATATTTTCGTACACGAGAAAAAATTGCAACACAATATACGTTTCCAGTTAAAGTGTTTAGAAGGTAATTGAGCTTGTCTTCTAGCACCAAATCACTCGCAGGAAAGAGGTGATATTGCTGTATTGTTGATTGTTACTCATTTAAACAGTGTCACTGCATTATGGGTTCTGACATACAAAATTGGGGTTCTACTATATTAATGAAATAGTGAGTTTATACATCTGTTTATTCTTCAGAATGAAAAAAAATCCTTGATGGTCTCCTGTGATACTTTAGTTAAGTGTAAGTTATTATTCATAATCAGTAATATTATAGTCCACATTTTCTCTCATTTATTTTTGTGTCAGAACTCCACTGCTATAATTTTAGAGGTTGTCTTGGGTAACTGCAGCGCATCACTTTTGCACCTGAGGGTTGTTCCATTAGCCTTCGTTCTCTTTTGTACATTTTGATGATTGAATACTTTTCCTATGTGGCGAAGATATCTTCAAAACTAGAAAGGAAATCTGAGTAACAAAGCGCATAAACCTATACCAATGATTGTAAACCTGTCTGAACTAACTTCTCCAAAATTATTAGACGAATTTTTGTGTGGATTTCACAGTTAACTTCAACGTAACATGGGGCACGGTATAAGTTTAGTGAATCATAATCGATTTGCGAAAATAAAAGATATCGTGATTTAAAATTTTGTCTAAAATCGTTGTACCTGTTTCTCTTTTGGAACACGATGATATCCAAAACTACTTGCAGACTGTTGATGGGGTATTCATAAATAACTTGAGTACAGTTAGGGAACCGCATAGGCTTTATTTCATAAAGATCTGATGGCAGAAAAAATATAATATCGTGATTTATATCTTTATCTAAAACCGTCGTATTTGTCTGTTTGAATACACTAATCTCTTTCATGGGGTATTCACTTGATCATAGCTGGGATTACCATACAGGCTTTATTACTTCAAAAACAGGTTCACCAAAAAATAGGTATCGTAACTGAAATTTTGATCCATATCAATTTTATGTATGTGATGTTTTCATGACTAACCTGCTAAACCGATTTCACTGACATTTGGTGTGGAGATAGCTTGTTCCCTGAAGAAGAACGTAGACTGCTTTAGAGAGCGCGTAGCGCAAGATATGTGTTGATTTGAAAAATATTACGAAAATTTGGGGAAAATCGTATTTGTGAAAATTCTTTTATTAGTTGATATTTGCTACGTAATATGATTCACAGTAGCATATACAAAGCTTATACGATCTTCAGTATATTTAATCCATACTTCTACATTATTTGCTGCTTAATGTGCACATTGTATAATGTACAGCTACTTCGGTAATATGATGCATACACACGCACTCCCGCCCATGTCCCCCTGTACATACTGATGGAGTGACTCTGCACATGCTCAAGCCTCGCGCTTTGGGACTGCTTTGGAGGGGGAGAGCGGGGAGTACATTACGCTCTATGCTTACCAGAACAGGCGGATACAACAAGGCAGCTGACCTTATTGTGCATAAAGTAGCTCACTGACTCATCTGCACTCATCGTAACAAAATTACTATACCTGAGTGCAGCTGCAGGTAAAAGCTAATCTTCAATAAATTATTCGATCCACTAGAGGCCGCATATTTCTCATACCAAAATACTCAAGAAATATCCCTGGCCAAACTTGTAAATTTTGATAATAGGTTCTGGATTCACCCTGTGTACAGTACATACTTGTTTCACTGGTGATATTGTAGTTACAACAGCGATAATTCGGTCCTTTACTATACGTTAAAAACACTTTATTTCCAGATACATTTTTTGGTTTTAAATGTATGTTTGGTTTTAAAACCAATCTTTGAAAACTGGGTACACCCAAAAGTATTTACTGTTTACCCTCTAATACGTGTGAGACTGGTTCTGATCTATCTTTCTACCACGGTTGCGCAAGGACGATGTGCGAGCGTTTCAGGATTTTGGTGTGGAGCCTACGACCTGCGAGGTAGAAAGATATCATCCCATGCATGCAGAGTTCAGAAGAGTGCAGTAATACGGACAGTGATGTAATCAGACAATGATCTCAATGTCAGTTCCACTACACTCCCTGTAAAGGAAACGTTATCATTAACAGAAATTAGTGTACAGGTTCATGTGTAACTATACATTAGCAAAAAAAAGCAAATCTTAGGATTTCGTTATTAAAGATTTATTTTTATGACTTCATGACATAGCAATGTTAACAAAATTATGCATAGGATGGTATAATATTGATGCTAGGTCTTTACAACTATGAAGCGAAATTCCTAACTATTATAAGGGTCTTTAATGATCAGACGGTTGATAACCATGTCTGACGGTCGATAAAAATACAAACAAATTAAATATTATTGGGGCCAGAGATATCAATTACGCTAAAATACACAATGGAAGTACCCAAAATTGAATGGGGGTCAGTAAAGAGCAATAAAAAAGCAGTACACAATTAAAACAATTCATAATTCTACAGTGGCTGACCAATCCTGTTCGTCAGATCACAGAACTCGCATTTCTGCTTCAATTAAGCCCAACAATCATGAATACGTTTAACTACAGGTCACGGTTGAATATACGAAATTTAGGGGAGATGGAGACGACCGTAGTTCTGAGTGTCAATTGAATATCAGTTTTAATATAATTCATTATGGAGTCGAGTTAGCAGTTGTCTTTATACTGGTTATCACTGTTAGCATTCAACCGCGATTCTTATACATATATTTTAACAACGCGTTTCAAGAGACAATGCTCTCATCATCAGGTTGTAAAGTCTATGTCATGAAATTAAACGGACTAAAAAGACAAAACTATTTGTGATGGTATTTTGTCATTTTAGTCCTTTTAATTTCATGACATAGACTTTACAACCTGATGATGAGAGCATTGTCTATTGAAACGCATTGTTAAAATATGTGTGTAAGAATCGCGGTTGAATATCAGTTGCTGGCATGTCGCGATCGCACGTGATTACCTTGCGTTGGCGGCGGCAGTGGCTGCTGTCGGCGCGAGCTGTGAATGTTAGAATCTATTCTAAGTCCCTCTCGACTGTTTAAAACACCCTCATACATTTCCTACGTCTTCGGTGAAGCTGAGATTTCTATTTATTCCTTAGCTAAGTTAATTGGCATCGTACACGCTATTTCGCTGGGTCAGCGTGTACGTTATTGCCCTGTCAGTGCTCGGTGCGATTCTCCGTATTAGGAGATTTTGCAGTTTAACTCCTAATGAGTTAAGATAAGGCTGTGAACAAGCGTTCTCATAATGACTCTCGCAATTTTCTCAGTGCAGCGTGAGTCGCCTTGCTCAAACAATCGACAATTTTCTGCAACAGATGCAGTCCATTACTCTGTCTGCAATTTGCCAATATCAAAGCTGGCGGCCACACGTTTTCAATCAGGGCGTTTGTACTTGTTATATCTCCACTTACTAGAATTTTTGTAGCCCATCACAGCTGTAGTTTCGTCCGTAGGGCAAACTTTAACTTCTGTTATGCAATATTGAGATAAAGTCTTTTCTTTTGTGTAACTTTTAATGCAGGTGGCTACAGTGAGTCACCAATGTTCTGAGTTGGGTTTCTTCGGACATTTATCTGCGATCTCCTGCCATGTTCCTGGAAAGGCTTCCCGTAGAGTCGTCATTAAAAGCAGGGACAGGGGATGCTTTTGCCAGTGGCCTACGCAGTGGCTGTGGCATCTCACTGCGTCCAGCAGCTATCATGCGGCGTGGGTTCCAGCCGCCCAAGACGGCATGTCGTCATAAAATTCTCCTTTCCTTAAGAACTGTGTCTTGTAGTTTGGGTCTAGTGTTCATATTAAGAAATGCCAGATAGTTTATTCACTTCTCCTTGCCTATCAATAAAATTCGCACGTTTTCACATAACTAAGTTGTATAGCATATCGAGTTAGCCAGAATTGTCTTAGGAATTCAATGTATGGTGTGTTATTTGTTCGACACCTTACAAACTCACCAGTGTGGCGCATGATTACAGTGGAATTGGAGTTTGGCTGGTGCTTGTGCGGGTGCGGGATTTTACCAAGTATTTTGATTTAGTAAGAATTACAGAGAGCGTGCATAAACCAAGGCAAGCCCTTGTGCAAAATCTTCCAAATTAGCTAATTTTTGATGTCACAAAATAAATTTGATAAAAATAACTTCTTATCCACTTAAATAAACTCATTAAAACTTTATAGAGGCACCAAAAGACGTACAGTAAAAACCTTAAAGCTGCAGTACATATACATATGTCATCCATAACAACTATAGCTTCACACCACGGAAAGTAACTTTGCGAACTGGGTACTGAAATCATGTTCTAACAACCACAGTAGCTTATCATATAGTGCAACAATCCCCAACTACAACAGACACTTTAATCACACACCAGACACAGAATACATACAAAGAATACAATCTACACTCAGGGCCGGCCTTAGCCATCCAGGTGCCCCGGGCGAGTCGTCCAGTTGGCGCCCTTTATTGTATAAATAGCGAACCTGGCAGTGCTTTGCAACACGCTATTTGACTGTTTTCTAGAAATCGTCTTAAGTGGTTAATGGCGTCATCTTATGATCATAACATGGTTTTTTCCATCGTAAATTTGAGTATTTTATTTTTTTAAATGGAAATGAAATCCAAATAATCTGAAAGCCCGCTAAGACGCTCCATGTGAGTCTTGTGTAGCCTGTGACGTCAGTCCAGCATGCTGCTGTCGCTGTCGTAACAGTCAGTATAGCAGTGATATATTGTTTGGGCATTCACGTTTTGGGAAATTGTCTAAAAATATTGCGTAGTACTGCAGTGTACATCTATAAAAACTCCAGAAAATTGTTTTTGCGTGTTCCAAACAAAGAAAAGACGCGTAAAATGTGGTTGAAACAGGCTCGTATATCCCAAATATTTCTTTTCTTTTCTGAAGCACCCCTGTACTGAAGCGAACAAAACAAAACAAAAATTATTCAAATTGGTCAAGCCATTTCTTCGTTTTGGTGAGACTAACACACAACAATTGATTTTTATATAGAGGAGGTAATATGTATAACGAAAAAACACTAATTTTGAATTGGGTACCATATTTTTATTGAATTTAATATAACTGTAAGCCATAAACCTATATTTTCTGTCAGTCATCTGAACACAAAACATATTACGCCTAATGAAAAACAATTATAAACAACTAAAATTTTACTTTTCTCGCTTTTCTGTCGGCAAAGTCTCTGATCAGATTAGCAAAGTCCAGGTTTTCTGCAACTTCATTTTCAATGGACAGTGAGGCCAAACTGGTTAGTCTTGTTTGAGACATTGTAGACCGCAAGTACGTTTTTATCAACTTCAATTTGGAAAAACTGCGTTCGCCGCTTGCGACAGTCACTGGTATTGTTAGCAAAATACGTAACGTTATCCAGATGTTGGGATATAACTCTTGAAGATTATGCTTTTTTATGAAGTTTAAGGCTTCAATAGGCGTTGCCTGGCTGTCTTCGAGATAGTGTTGCAGGCCTAAAATTTCGTCGCACAGCAAATTTCCATCAATATCTGACTTCATGTTGACAGTTAACTTTTCTTGTAATTTAGAACAGCATTGTATTAGTTCTTCTTTATTTTGATTTTTTTTTTCATGTCAAACAAGAAACTCCACGTCGCAGAAAATTCTTGCATCTGTTCAAATATTTCTTTCATGGATATGTGCACGGTGTCCAACAGTGCATTGAAAAACTCTACTTTAAACTTCTTTTTTGGGTGAGTTATTTGATCATCAACAGCCTCTTCACCCGGCCTGCGTTTAATACGTCTTAATCGCATTTGTGGTTTAAATGATGGCTGCGTATCAAGATCCGAAGCCAGTTCAGTTGCTGTTACAATAGCTTGTTCGAAACCTGTTTGTCTATATGTTTCCAAATAAGAGCAACATTTGTCAAGGATTCCCATAAACTCGACAAAGTTGATTGTGGGTGACTGACTTGCTTTACTCACAACGTTAATTTGAAACAGAACATCATACCATGTCTCAAGAGAAACAATGAAGCTGAAGTCTTTTAATTGTCCTCCTAGTGTTGTCGCTTCGTGTGACACCGCAGCATCGCTTTGTTCAGTAGCATCGGCCAAGGAAACCAAAGCGTCATGCATTTCGCATAATTGATAACGGACCGCTTTGACGCTATCAATTCGAGCTTCCCAGCGTGTGTCACTTACATTTTTCAGGGTGTATATCTTCAAATGGTCGGTCAAAATTTTCCATCTATTTACCGATCCAGCAAATAGATTAAACATTTTTTGTAACATTCCGAACAGTGTCACGGATTTTACTGATGATTTTGCCGCATCACACAATACCAAATTATAACTATGGCATCCACATGGCACAAAAAAGCTAGTGGATTTAACTTCTTAATTCTGTTCTGGACGCCTTTATTTTTCCCCTTCATGTTCGCGCCGTTATCGTAGCCCTGTCCTCTGCAGTCATTAATGTTAAGGTCAAGATCACTCAATGTTTTTAAAATGCTTTCTGTAAGACCTTCACCGGTTGTATCATCTATTTGCAGAAATGAGATGAAATGTTCTTTTACACTTGCGCCATCCTCTGTTATGTCGGCGCATCTTAAAGTTATCGAAAGTTGTTCTTTGTGGCTTATATCTGGAGTACAGTCAGCTATGATTGCATAATACTTTGAACCCTTTATGCGGGATACGATTGTAGACATAACGTGTGATGCCATGAGTTCTATTAATTCATTTTGTATATTTTTGCCGCAATAATGGTCAGCCAAATCACCACTCAATGCCAGTCTGACGTGCTCTTCCATGATTGGATTAAACTTTGCCAATAACTGTACAAGACCTAAGAATTTTCCATTATTTGGGGTAAATAATTTATCTGATAACCCTCTGAATGCCGTATTATTTTCAGCCAAATACAAAGTAATGTGCATCAATCTTTGAAGCACATTGCTCCATCGTAAACTTTCTTTAGAAATTAGCTTTTGTTCTTCCTTGTCAATAGTTAATCCAGCTTTAAACCTGATTTCAGCTTCAGTCCATTGAGTAAATGCTTTTTTGTGGTTAGGACTATTTTCATGCAGTTTCAGAGCTTCACTTAAATGTTTCCAATTTCTGAAACCCACAGTGGTAGTCAAATTAGTAGTTGATTTTAAATCAAACAGTCGACAACAAAAGCAAAAGACACTGTCGTTTGATACAGAATAAACTAGCCACCGTCGTCTGATAGTTTCTTCGTTTGATAGTTTTCTTGTGTAATGAGTTGAAGAGAAATGACGCCCATTTTCATCTTTTGGAAAGTTATTTAGACATACTTGTGAGGGTCCACATATTATAATGCGATCTATATCTCTAGCATTAAGTACTTTTGGCCACGTACCTACATCAGAAACATTGTATTCTTTTATTGCAAGAACTTTGATACTTTCATCGACCACAGATGTCATGTGTTAATTTTGACTTGGAGAAATATCAGAGGATTCATGCAAAGATGTACTGCGCGGGTCAATTTGATCACCTTCAATAGGTGATTGTATATTTTTTGTGTATGATTGTTCACAGTCTGAAGAAATATTTGCTGATACATGGACTTTTGATTCAATATCTGAAGTATTTGCCTTAGAATTTCCTTTAAGGTACTTATAAATATTCATGTGCTTTTTAGTTTCTTCAAGAACTTTTTCTTTTTCATCTTTTCTTTTCCGATTTTCTGAACCAGAAAGCTTTTTTTTAATCATTTCTTTCTCTTCTGGCATGATTTAATAATTTGACAAATTATTGCTTGGACACTGCTCTATTTCGCGACCACAATATTCGATCTATAACAAATAAAGAAATTCACCTATCAGTAGACGTAACTAGAAAAAAACCTGAACTGAAAGATAAAAACGTTTTTCGCACTTAACCAGAAAATTAAAATGTTGACACAGTCACGACACTCGTTTCACTCACAATTATTCAGCCACGAAAACATGGCCGCTGCCTCCGACTCTTACTGACAATTACTGACATGCGGGTGCAAATCGTAGCGCTGCCAACATATGCAGTCTAACAAACATTGTGTGGCGCTGTATTATTTCAGTACGTTAGGGGAGAATTCTCTATGAATGAAGTGCACGCATTGCATGATCTATTAATTAATGTACATGAGTCATTAAGTCACAAATATTCGATATAAATACATTCGGATTAATTAAATCATAATGTAATGTATATTTCACAGTCTGTATTTTCTTTTATTTGGAGCGACCGGTAGTTTCTGTTGTGAACGAGAGATGGTGCGGCTGCATTGGCTCTTCCTTGTTGCAGTTCTTGAAACAAATAAGAGAGGCGCTTTGGTAGAGCCCGTGCTAGCCCGCGTCAAACATGGATGGTTGCAGACAATACGAAGATTGCATTCAGCATGATTTCTCTTCTGCTACCCCGAATTCATCGCGCATTCGTGAGATTAGTGACGTATGTTGAATGAGACTGAATAATATTTTAGTTTCGTGAAATGGGTGATTGTAAATTGTAATTTCTTTTTTTTACATGCGTTTAGTACGTGGCGCCCCTTGGGCCCCGGCGCCCTGGGCGACCGCCCGGGTCGCCCCACCCTAAAGCCGGCGCTGTCTACACTGACACAACACGCTAACGCAAAATGAACAGCAAAAATTCATGTACTTACAACAGATTCAGTGAGGCTTATTGCAGAATATCCTCGGGAATTGTTGGATTTGTGAGTTTGCCACCCAACACCGTCTCCTAGGCAGACTGCTCGAGGTTGGCTGCTTGTGGTTGATAGCACCTGCACTTGGTGTATGGAGTACTCGTGATCGTGCTCATAATGGGGCTGTGTTGAGCCTCAGCGGAGACATACCACATGCAGAGAAACTGGCAGTAGGGATGTGCTGGTCAAAGTACATGGGCCTTGGAAAGGTCAAACAGTGCAGCTTATGACTAGGACATGACTAGATCAGACTGTGACCTCACTGCGTTTTATCAAATCAAGAGATGACACACATCACAGTTTGGCCTCGCAGTGGATTTTCAATTTAGGTCAAATTACATAAGGCACTGTTCTAAGAAAGTAGGCATAACAATGGGACAGTGGTGTGTTGACAGTTTAACTCTTGGTCGCACATTTATGCCAGCACAAATGGGATTATGGGCACCATTCAGCGACTCGAGTCTTGCCCTGCTTGCAATCATAATGACGGCTCTCTTCCACGAGTCCTTCCTGGTTTCCACCTGCCATAGCTTCTGGACATACGCTCCCCAGCAATGTCGCGCATTATAGCCAGCCACACTGCATGCTGATCGTTAGCATTCCAATTACCTTGCTGCCTCGCCACTGCCTCTTCCACTCCACGGCACTGTTCGACTTTCCCAAGGCCCACATACTTTGAATAGCACATCCCAACTTCCAACCTCTCTGCATATGGTCCATCTCTGCTGAGGCTTCATACAGCCCCATGATGAGCATGTTCACCTAGTGTTCCATACGTCAAACCCAGGTGCTATCAGCTGCAAACAGCCAATCTTCAGTAATCCACCCAGGTGATGCTGCTCGGTGGCAAACTCGCAGAGTCAGCGATTCCAGAAAAAGCCTTGGATGTCCTAGAGCTGCAGGCGAAGTCTTGTCCATCGCTGCGGCCAATGGGTTCCAGAGATGGATTCAGTTGTTGCTGGTTTCCTGACGTACGCCGCACTGCCCATCGCTGTCTCCGGTCCCCATTGTGAATTGGTTCCAATGGCTCTGAGCACTATGGGACATAACATCTGAGTTCATCAGTACCCTAGAACTTAGAACTACTTAAACATAACTAACCTAAGGACATCACACACATCCATGAGCGAGGCAGGGTTCGAACCTGCGACCGCAGCACTCGCGCGGTTACGGACTGAAGCGCCTAGAACCGCTCTGTCACAGCGGCCGACGCCAATGTAAATGTCGGAATGGCGCTGCCTGGCAGATCGGCGACACACGAGCCTTCTCGTGCGATTTTAGCGCCGGACCCATGCTGACGCGAAGGAACAAAAACTTTCTGTTAAATTGTTGTTTCAAGGGGCTAGTTTTGCTTGGCTTTACATGTAGGACAAATATATAGAATTTCATTGAAAATGGAGATCATGAAATATTCTATCGCGGTGCTCTGGTCAGAATATACAGGGTGGTCCATTGATAGTGACCGGGCCAAATATCTCACGAAATAAGTATCAAACGAAAAAACTACAAAGAACGAAACTAGTCTAGCTTGAAGGGGGAAACCAGATGGCACTATGGTTGGCCTGCTAGATGGCGCTGCCATAGGTCAAACGGATATCAACGGCGTTCTTTTTAATAGGAAGCCCCATTTTTTATTACATATTCTGCAGCAGCGTGGACTCGAAGTCCCCTGCAAAGATACTGAGCCACGCCGCCTCTATTGCCAATCATAATTCCGAATGTATAATCGGTACAGCATTTTATGCACGAACTGACCAAATAAATTATGTCCCATGAATGTCCTATGGGATTGTTGTCGGATGATATGGGTGACCAAATCAATCGCTATAATTATCCAGAATGTGCTTCAAACCAATAGCCAACATCCATCATTGTTTGGGAACATCAAGCACTTCAATGGATCCAAACAGTTTACAATTATCCGATCATAATGAGATACAGTCGGTGATCGTTCAATTGCACCAGAGGACCCTGTCCATTCCACGAAAAACACAGTCCACACAGTTATGGAGCCACCATCAGCTTGCACAGTGCCACATTGACAACTTCGGTCATGGCTTCGTGAGGTCGGTGCCACACGCGAATCCTACCATCAGCTCTGAAACCGGGACTCATATTACCACGCCACGGGTTTCCAGTTGTCTACAGTCCAACTGATTTCGTCAGGAGCCCACGAGAGGCGCTGCATGCGATGTCGCTAATCTGCTGCCGAAGCCCATTGCCGCCACGTTTCGCCGCACTGTATTAACGCATAAGTTCGTTGTGCGGCCCACGTTAATACAAGCGGCAGCACTGACAACTCTACGCAAACGCTATTAAGTGAAGGCTGTCGGCCACTGCGTTGTCCATGGTGAGAGGTGACACACTCTTGAATGGACTTGCATTCAAGAGGACGACTGTTCAAAACCAAGTCCGGCGATGCTGATTTAGGTTTTCCGCAATTTCCCTAAATAGCTTCAGGCAAATTACGGGATGGTTCCTTTGAAAGGGCACGGACGATTTTCTTCCGCGTCCTTCCCTAGCACGATGGGACAGATGACCTCGCTCTTTGGTTCCCTCTCCCATATCAACCAACCAACATCACTCCTGACACTGTTGATACCGGAATACTGGATTCCCTAATGATTTCCTAAATGGAACGTCCTATGCGCCTAGCTCCTGTGGTGTCACCGCGAGACACCACACTTGCTAGGTGGTAGCCTTTAAATCGGCCGCGGTCCGTTAGTATACGTCGGACCCGCGTGTCGCCACTATCAGTGATTGCAGACCGAGCGCCGCCACACGGCAGGTCTAGAGAGACTTCCTAGCACTCGCCCCAGTTGTACAGCCGACTTTGCTAGCGATGGTTGACTGTCTACGTACGCTCTCGTTTGCAGAAACGACAGTTTAGCATAGCCTTCAGCTACGTCATTTGCTACGACCTAGCAAGGCGCCATTACCAGTTACTATTGAGCTGTAAAACATGTACCGTCAAGAGCGATGTCCACCATTTATGGATTAAAGTTAAGTATTCCACAGCTACGTCCTTTTTTTGCTAGTCTCATTTCCTTGACCTGTTCCAGACCTCACGCCAGCCTGCGTGAGCTAAAACGCGTGCCTTTCGGCTTCCTCTCATAGTGGGTTGGCTCTCTTGCCAATCCACAACAGCTCCGACTATCATCTACCATACCGCGTTAAGAGGCTGTTAATTCCGTCGTGCAGTCATAATCACATCAGAAACTTTTTCAGATGAATTAGCTGAGTACAGATGAGAGCTCCACCAATGAATTGCCCTTTAATACACTGAAGCGCCGGAGAAATTGATACAGGCATGCGTATTCAAATACAGAGATAGGCAGAATACGGCACTGAGGTCGGCAACGCCTATACAAGACAACAAGTGTCTGGCGCAGTTGTTGGCTCGGTTACTGCTCCTACAGTGGCGGGTTATCAAGATTTAAGTGAGCTTGAACGTTGTGATATAGTAGGCGCACGAGCGATGAGGCAGCATCCCCGAGGTAGCGATGAAGTCGGGATTTTCCCGTACTACCGTATCACGAGTGTCTCGTGAATACCAGGAATCCGGTAAAACACCAAATCTTCGACATCGCTGCGGCCGAGAAAAGATCTGCAAGAACGGGACCAATGACGACTGAAGAGAATCGTTCAACGTGACAGAAGTGCAACCCTTCCGCAGACTGCTGCAGATTTCAGTCCTAGGCCAACAAGTGTCAGCGTGCGAACCATTTAACGAAAAATCATCGGCATGCGCTTTATGAGCCGAGGGCTTACTCGTGTACCCTTGATGACCGCACGACGCAGTTTTACGCCTCGCCGGGGCCCGCCAACACCGACATCGGGCTGTTGATGACTGGAATTATGTTGCCCGGTCAGGCGACCCTCGTTTCAAGTTGTATCGAGCGGATGGACGTGCACTACTATGGAGACAACGTCATGAATCCATGGACACGCATGTTAGCAGGGGAATATTCAAGCTGGTGGACGCTCTGTAATGGTGGGGGGGGGGGGGGGGCGCATGTGCAGTTGGAGTGATATGAAACTCCTGATACGTCTAGATATGACTCTGACAGGTGACACGTACGTAAGCACTCTGTCTGATTACCTGCATCCATTCATGTCCATTGTGCATTCCGACGGACTTCAGCAACTCCAGCAGGACAATGCGACACCCCATACGCCCCGAATTGCTACAGAGTGGCTCCAGGAACTCTCTTCTTAGCTTAAACACTTCCGCTGGGCACCAAACTCCCAAGACATGAACATTATTGAGCACATTTCGGATGCTTTGCAACGTGCTGTCCAGAAGACATCTTCATTTCCCCCTCCCCATACTCTTACGGATTTATGGACAGCCCTGCAGGGTCAAAGTATCAGTTCGCTCCAGCACTACCTCAGACATTAGTAGAGTCCATGTCTCGTCGTGTATGTGCATTTCTGCATGCTCGCTGTGTGCTACGTTATTAGGCAGGTGTACCAGTTTCTGTGGTTCTTCAGTGTATTTTGTGTACCCGATAGCACCGCCATCTGTAAGCTTGCGTATCGGTATGACATGTTTTTTTTTCGCCTCAGTCTATGATCATCTGTGCTTGCACACCTTTCTAAGAGTTGTTATCTGGAGAGGTTCGTACGAAATGAAATGTCAATTGGCCTGGAAAAGGGACACGCGTTATTCACGCAACAATGTGCGCCTGGCGTGTAGCAAACGACTGAACTGGCTGATAGAAGCCTTTACAAGACACTGCGGGCAAGGAACCGACAGGAGACGGGCTCAGCTTTGCGCAGCCTGGAGACCGCGTGGCGAAGCGGCGCTGTTCACTTACTCGCCTGGAGACGGCGCGTAGTGGGTCGGAGCTAAGTGCCCCGCGCTACTGCGGCAGTGGCTGTGGCAGTAGCCGGCTGCGCCGTCACCAGCCTTTTAGCATAAGCCGTCCCCCGGGATCAGGCGCTCAGCGCCGCCAGAGCAGCCAACAGGAGAGGAGGAAAGAGGGCGGCAGAGTGCCGTCGATCGGCGGAAAACACGGCTTGCCACCCGCCGCCGCGCCGCACGGGGGGAACTCGGAAAGCTCCGCGAGCAGGCACCGCCTCTCCGTGGCGCCGAGCGCGGTTTGGCGGACGCAAGCGCGCCCTCAGCGGCGAGACCGCAAAGTACACGGTGAGCGTGGAGAGGCTGCTTCAGCACAGGAATTTACTTCTAAGGAACTATGCTGCCCTGAAAAACAAGGATTAAAGCGTCACTTTTTTGAAACACAGTAAGTTTGCCCCATTTGTGGGGCAGAATTACGAGGGTTGTCCAGAAAGTAAGTTACGATTGAACGCGAAATGAAAATCACAGTGAAACTCAGAAATGTTTCATTTGTAACAGCTACACAAGTGCGAGAATTATCGCACAATCAGCTTAACAGCTCATGCATCGAAGCTGATTACAAGAATAATATACAGAAGAATGGAAAAGAAAATTGAGAATGCGCTAGGTGACGATCAGTTTGGCTTTAGGAAAAGTAAAGGGACGAGAGAGGCAATTCTGACGTTACGGCTAATAATGGAAGCAAGGCTAAAGGAAAATCAAGACACTTTCATAGGATTTGTCGACCTGGAAAAAGTGTTCGACAATATAAAATGGTGCAAGCTGTTCGAGATTCTGAAAAAAGTAGGGGTAAGCTATAGGGAGAGACGGGTTATATACAATATGTACAACAACCAAGAGGGAATAATAAGAGTGGACGATCAAGAACGAAGTGCTTGTATTAAGAAGGGTGTAAGACAAGGCTGTAGCCTTTCGCCACTACTCTTCAATCTGTACATCGACGAAGCAATGATGGAAATAAAAAAAAGGTTCAGGAGTGGAATTAAAATACAAGGTGAAAGGATATCAATGATACGATTCGCTGATGACATTGCTATCCTACATCTACATCTACATCTACATTTATACTCCGCAAGCCACCCAAGGGTGTGTGGCGGAGGGCACTTTACGTGCCACTGTCATTACCTCCCTTTCCTGTTCCAGTCGCGTATGGTTCGCGGGAAGAACGACTGTCTGAAAGCCTCTGTGCGCGCTCTAATCTCTCTAATTTTACATTCGTGATCTCCTCGGGAGGTATAAGTAGGGGGAAGCAATATATTCGATACCTCATCCAGAAACGCACCCTCTCGAAACCTGGCGAGCAAGCTACACCGCGATGCAGAGCGCCTCTCTTGCAGAGTCTGCCACTTGAGTTTGTTAAACATCTCCGTAACGCTATCACGGTTACCAAATAACCCTGTGACGAAACGCACCGCTCTTCTTTGGATCTTCTCTATCTCTTCCGTCAACCCGATCTGGTACGGATCCCACACTGATGAGCAATACTCAAGTATAGGTCGAACGAGTGTTTTGTAAGCCACCTCCTTTGTTGATGGACTACATTTTCTAAGGACTCTCCCAATGAATCTCAACTTGGTACCCGCCTTACCAACAATTAATTTTATATGATCATTCCACTTCAAATCGTTCCGCACGCATACTCCCAGATATTTTACAGAAGTAACTGCTACCAGTGTTTGTTCCGCTATCATATAATCATACAATAAAGGATCCTTCTTTCTATGTATTCTCAATACATTACATTTGTCTATGTTAAGGGTCAGTTGCCACTCCCTGCACCAAGTGCCTATCCGCTGCAGATCTTCCTGCATTTCGCTACAATTTTCTAATGCTGCAACTTCTCTGTATACTACAGCATCATCCGCGAAAAGCCGCATGGAACTTCCGACACTATCTACTAGGTCATTTATATATATTGTGAAAAGCAATGGTCCCATAACACTCCCCTGTGGCACGCCAGAGGTTACTTTAACGTCTGTTGACGTCTCTCCGTTGAGAACAACATGGTGTGTTCTGTTTGCTAAAAACTCTTCAATCCAGCCACACAGCTGGTCTGATATTCCGTAGGCTCTTACTTTATCAGGCGACAGTGCGGAACTGTATCGAACGCCTTCCGGAAGTCAAGAAAAATAGCATCTACCTGGGAGCCTGTATCTAATATTTTCTGGGTCTCATGAACAAATAGAGCGAGTTGGGTCTCACACGATCGCTGTTTCCGGAATCCATGTTGATTCCTACATAGTAGATTCTGAGTTTCCAAAAACGACATGATACTCGAGCAAAAAACATGTTCTAAAATTCTACAACAGATCGACGTCAGAGATATAGGTCTATAGTTTTGCGCATCTGCTCGACGACCCTTCTTGAAGACTGGGACTACCTGTGCTCTTTTCCAATCATTTGGAACCTTCCGTTCCTCTAGAGACTTGCGGTACACGGCTGTTAGAAGGGGGGCAAGTTCTTTCGCGTACTCTGTGTAGAATCGAATTGGTATCCCGTCAGGTCCAGTGGACTTTCCTCTGTTGAGTGATTTCAGTTGCTTTTCTATTCCTTGGACACTTATTTCGATGTCAGCCATTTTTTCGATTGTGCGAGGATTTAGAGAAGGACCTGCAGTGCGGTCTTCCTCTGTGAAACAGCTTTGGAAAAAGGTGTTTAGTATTTCAGCTTTACGCTTGTCATCCTCTGTTTCAATGCCATCATCATCCCGGAGTGTCTGGACATGCTGTTTCGAGCCACTTACTGATTTAACGTAAGACCAGAACTTCCTAGGATTTTCTGTCAAGTCGGTACCTAGTATTTTACTTTCGAATTCACTAAACGCTTCACGCATAGCCCTCCTTACGCTAACTTTGACATCGTTTAGCTTCTGTTTGTCTGAGAGGTTTTGGCTGCGTTTAAATTTAGAGTGAAGCTCTCTTTGCTTTCGCAGTAATTTCCTAACTTTGTTGTTGTACCACGGTGGGTTTTTCCCGTCCCTCACAGTTTTACTCGGCACGTACCTGTCTAAAACGCATTTTACGATTGCCTTGAACTTTTTCCATAAACACTCAACATTGTCAGTGTCGGAACAGAAATTTTCGTTTTGATCTGTTAGGTAGCCTGAAATCTGCCTTCTGTTACTCTTGCTAAACAGATAAACCTTCCTCCCTTTTTTTATATTCCTATTAACTTCCATATTCAGGGATGCTGCAACGGCCTTATGATCACTGATTCCCTGTTCTGCGCTTACAGAGTCGAAAAGTTCGGGTCTGTTTGTTATCAGTAGGTCCAAGATGTTATCTCCACGAGTCGGTTCTCTGTTTAATTGCTCGAGGTAATTTTCGGATAGTGCACTCAGTATAATGTCACTCGATGCTCTGTCCCTACCACCCGTCCTAAACATCTGAGTGTCCCAGTCTATATCTGGTAAATTGAAATCTCCACCTAAGACTATAACATGCTGAGAAAATTTATGTGAAATGTATTCCAAATTTTCTCTCAGCTGTTCTGCCACTAATGCTGCTGAGTCGGGGGGTCGGTAAAAGGAGCCAATTATTAACCTATCTCGGTTGTTGAGTGTAACCTCCACCCATAATAATTCACAGGAACTATCCACTTCTACTTCACTACAGGATAAACTACTACTAACAGCAACGAACACTCCACCACCGGTTGCATGCAATCTATCCTTTCTAAACACCGTCTGTACGTTTGTAAAAATTTCGGCAGAATTTATCTCTGGCTTCAGCCAGCTTTCTGTACCTATAACGATTTCAGCTTCGGTGCTTTCTATCAGCGCTTGAAGTTCCGGTACTTTACCAACGCAGCTTCGACAGTTTACAATTACAATACCGATTGCTGCTTGGTCCCCGCATGTCCTGACTTTGCCCCGCACCCGTTGAGGCTGTTGCCCTTTCTGTACTTCCCCGAGGCCATCTAACCTAAAAAACCGCCCAGCCCACGCCACACAACCCCTGCTACCCGTGTAGCCGCTTGTTGCGTGTAGTGGACTCCTGACCTATCCAGCAGAACCCGAAACCCCACCACCCTATAGCGCAAGTCGAGGAATCTGCAGCCCACACGGTCGCAGAACCGTCTCAGCCTCTGATTCAGACCCTCCACTCGGCTCTGTACCAAAGGTCCGCAGTCAGTCCTGTCGACGATGCTGCAGATGGTGAGCTCTGCTTTCATCCCGCTAGCGAGACTGGCAGTCTTCACCAAATCAGATAGCCGCTGGAAGCCAGAGAGGATTTCCTCCGATCCATAGCGACACACATCATTGGTGCCGACATGAGCGACCACCTGCAGATGGGTGCACCCTGTACCCTTCATGGCATCCGGAAGGACCCTTTCCACATCTGGAATGACTCCCCCCGGTATGCACACGGAGTGCACTTTGGTTTTCTTCCCCTCCCTTGCTGCCATATCCCTAAGGGGCCCCATTACGCGCCTGACGTTGGAGCTCCCAACTACCAGTAAGCCCACCCTCTGCAACCGCCCGGATCTTGCAGACTGAGGGGCAACCTCTGGAACAGGACAAGCAGCCATGTCAGGCCGAAGATCAGTATCAGCCTGAGACAGAGCCTGAAACCGGTTCGTCAGACAAACTGGAGAGGCCTTCCGCTCAGCCCTCCGGAATGTCTTTCGCCCCCTGCCACACCTTGAGACGACCTCCCACTCTACCACAGGTGAGGGATCAGCCTCAATGCGGGCAGTATCCCGGGCAACCACAGTCGTAGTCCGATCGGGGGATGCGTGGGACGAGCTGGCTGTCCCCGACAAACCCCCATCCGGACCCCCACAGTGATGACCATTGGCAACAGCCTCAAGCTGTGTGACCGAAGCCAACACTGCCTGAAGCTGGGAGCGAAGGGATGCCAACTCAGCCTGCATCCGAACACAGCAGTTGCAGTCCCTATCCATGCTAAAAACTGTTGTGCAAAGGACGCCTGAACTAATCTACAGAGCGCAAACAAATCGACACAAAATTTAAACGGTTATTAAAATACAAGATTGCCTAGTAAATGCAGTAATGCTGCCACTTGAGCACTGCTGACACACTGCTCGGCGGCGGAAGGAGACTACGCGATTTTACACTATTCAGGTACTAAAACGCGATGCTGCAACTATCAAATACTATAATACGCCCAAAATTTATGAATTAAACAATGCAAGTACCAAAAACACGCAAAGAAATTAAGAATTAAACTATGTAACAAATGAATGAGCTAGGAGTATACGACTTGCTGCTGCAGCTGCTTATCCAACGGCGGCAGGGAGCACACTGAGTGAAAGTGAAGAAGAATTAAATGATCTGCTGAACGGAATGAACAGTCTAATGAGTACACAGTATGGTTTGAGAGTAAATCGGAGAAAGACGAAGGCAATGAGAAGTAGTAGAAATGAGAACAGCGAGAAACTTAACATCAGGATTGATGGTCACGAAGTCAATGAAGGAATTCTGCTACCTAGGCAGTAAAGTAACCAATGACGGACGGAGCAAAGAGGACATCAAAAGCAGACTCGCTATGGCAAAAAAGGCATTTGTGGCCAAGAGAAGTCTACTAATATCAAATACCGGCCTCAATTCGAGGAGGAAATTTCTGAGGATGTACTTCTGGAGTTCAGCATGGTGCAAGCTGTTCGAGATTCTGAAAGAAGTAGGGGTGAAGTAGTGAAACAGACTATGGGAAAACCGGAACAGAAGAGAATCGAAGCATTTGAGATGTGGTGCTATAGACGAGTGTTGAAAATTAGGTGGACTGATAAGGTAAGGAATGAGGAGGTTCTACGCAGAATCGGAGAGGAAAGCAATATGTGGAAAACACTGATAAGGAGAAGGGACAGGATGATAGGTCATCTGCTAAGACATGAGGGAACGACTTCCATGGTAGTAGAGGGAGCTGTAGAGGGCAAAAACTGTAGAGGAAGACTGAGATTGGAATACGTCAAGCAAATAATTGAGGACGTAGGTTGCATGTGCTACTCTGAGATGAAGAGGTTAGCACAGGAAAGGAATTCGTGGCGGGCCGCATCAAACCAGTCAGTAGACTAATGACCAAAAAAAAAAGCTACACCTTTCAGCTACTTCTCTACGTAGTCGCCGTTCTGACTCAGACATTGTACCAACTCTCCAATACCCTCATCATAGAAGACAGCCGCCAGTGCTTTCCGCCAATTCTCTACGCTGGCCTAAAGCTCGTTGTCTGTGCCAAAATGTTGTCTTCATAGCCAGCGGTTCGTTTGAGCAGAGATGAAACTCAGTGGGAGACAATTACGGGCTGCATTGTGGGTAACCAAACATTTCCAATTGAAACTATGCAGGAACATCTTCATTGCCCCTGCAGAATGAAGCTGAGAATTGTCTTGAAGAAGAAATCGCACGACAGTTATGTAATGTTGGTTGCATAGCTTCAGGGGAAAATTCTCACCAGGTCCTCGTACTTGGCGGGAGACACTATTTTCTATAACATCTTTACGCGCTCACTAAGAGCTCAGGAATGAAAATAGCGACATTGTTCTACCTAGAGTCATACTATAGACACTGCCCAACACATCGTTGCAAAGCTTTATCGGATTTTCATAGTCGTTTCCATTTCGCGATCAATCGTAACTTACTTTCTGGACAGCCCTCGTATGAAATTTGGTTAAAATACAACTGTAGCCATCTCCTGTAATGGTGATAAGCATGGCGCGACGTCTCCCGAGAGTTCGGCGAAGCATCGAACAGCAAGTGTCGACGCATCCAGCAAACTCTAAGAATATCATTTCCGGTGTGACGTGCGTTAATGATGTCACACTGACACCAAATTTAAGCACATTTCTACCAAACTCTACCGTGGACGAGTCACACGATGGCCTCTTTAGCCACATCTCACTCCTTCTCTCGACGCCCCTGCGATGGAGGTCATGACCGCTATATCCAGAGTTCAAATCGCGCGGTTTCCTTATGAATGGTCAGGGAACACGTTTCAGACACGCCGCTGCTCAAAATCGGCACTATAAGACCTCAGAAGGTGACACGAAGGGCGATCGTGAGTCAAGCCACTCTTCCCATTGAGCGTTCACCTACATACATTTCGCGAAAACAAGAGTTTCTAGTGAAATGTGCAACTCAACGACGTTCTTAGCAACCTTCGATTCTGCTGACAGTCACCGGACGTTCCAACCCTTCTCTAAGGACACGGTGGGATGCAGCCCTACTGAACGTCATCTGACATATCTGGAGTGTAGTCCTACCGCAGTTCTCACTTATTCGCTCCTAGAATCACCCGTACCAAAACACTGGAAAATCCGATAAGCCACACCAGTATCCAAGAAAGGAGACGGGGTAATCCGCTGAGTTACAGACACGTATCATTAACTTCGATTTGCGGTAGGGTTTTGGAACATATAATGTACCTTAACATTATGAGTCACCTCGAAAAAAGAACGATTTATCGACGAATAGCCACGCGGACTCAGAAAACATCATCCTTGTGAAACAAAACTAAGCTCCTTTTTCTCACTCAGTAATGAGTGCTATCGAGAGGGGACATCATATTGATTCCATATTTTTAGATTTCCAGTAGGCTTTTTGGCACCTGTCTGTATGGTGCAAACATTGCCGATTGACATTAAATACTGAAGAGTGTGAAGTCTTACACATGAACAATAAAAGGAATCAGCTAAATTTCACTTACACGATAGCTAACAAAGGTGTAAAGCCTGCAAAATCAGCTAAATCCTGAGGGAGTACAGGGACGATAAACTTAAAATGGAACGATCACATAGATAATGTTTGGGGAAAGAAAACTGAAGACTTTGATTTATTGGAAGGACATTTAGAAAGTGCAACTAATCTACTAAAGAGGTTGTTTACATCGAGTTTTTCCGCCCTTTTCTGCAACACTGCTGAGCAGTGTGGGATCCGAATCAGATAGATTTGACGGAGGACATCGAAAAACTTCAAAGAAGGGCAGCTCGTTTTGTATTATCGCGAAACAGGGGAGCGAGTGTCACGGGTGTGATGCACATATTGGGGTGGCAGTTATTAAAACAAAGATGTTTCCCGCTACGGTAGGAACTTCTCGTGTTTAATTTCAATCGCCAACTTTCTCCTCAGAGTGTGAAAATATTGGTTTGAGCCCACCTACATAGAGAGAAACGATATCATAACAAAATAACAGAAACCATAGCTCGCACGGAAAGATTTAAGTGTTCGTTTTTGCACGCTCAGTTCGAGAGTGGAGCGGTAGAGAAATGGCTTGAAGGTGGTTCGATGAACCCCCCGGCGAGGCACTTATTTGTGAATTGGATACTAATCACGTAAATGTAGATGTCGCTGTACATGTCTGTGTGGTCTCTCTCATACGGCAGCTTAACTCACTAAGCTTTTATGCATACACTTCTATATGAGCGTCTGATTTGACTGCATCTGATTTCCGTAATTTGCGATGAGCATCGAAAAAAGGTATGAGAAGCTTAAAAACACTTGCAGACTTGGTGAGAATGCAAGAAGATAGACCTGAAATGAGTGACGACGCTGCCAATACTGTGCGTGTTGCACTTCAACACAATCCACGGAAATAGGCGTGTCGTTTTTCCAGAGAAGGAAACATATCTCAGAGCACTGTGGTGAAGATCTTACACGGGAAAATTACCGTGCATACAAAGTGCAACTTCTAGTCGCAACGTTTCAATGGAATGCGCATCCACCATCTTCAGGCGAAGATGATGGATACGCAATCCATTGAAACGTTGCGAATAGAAGACGACGCCACTCGGCTGATAACACGTGAAGATTTCATAGCTGAAATAATGACT
This sequence comes from Schistocerca cancellata, assembly GCF_023864275.1. Taxonomy (NCBI): domain Eukaryota; kingdom Metazoa; phylum Arthropoda; class Insecta; order Orthoptera; family Acrididae; genus Schistocerca; species Schistocerca cancellata. Next base: position 188,335,522 of record NC_064626.1, on the reverse strand, counting down.
TTTTTGGAGACTAGAAATCTACTCTGTAGGAATCAGCATGGGTTTCGAAAAAGACGGTCCTGTGGAACCCAGCTCGCGCTATTCGTCCACGAGACTCAGAGGGCCATAGACACGGGTTCACAGGTAGATGCCGTGTTTCTTGACTTCCGCAAGGCGTTCGATACAGTTCCCCACAGTCGTTTAATGAACAAAGTAAGAGCATATGGACTATCAGACCAATTGTGTGATTGGATTGAGGAGTTCCTAGATAACAGGACGCAGCATGTCATTCTCAGTGGAGAGAAGTCTTCCGAAGTAAGAGTGATTTCAGGTATGCCGCAGGGGTGTGTCATAGGACCGTTGCTATTCACAATATACATAAATGACCTGGTGGATGACATCGGAAGTTCACTGAGGCTTTTTGCAGATGATGCTGTGGTGTATCGAGAGGTTCTAACAATGGAAAATTGTACTGAAATGCAGGAGGATCTGCAGCGAATTGACGCATGGTGCAGGGAATGGCAATTGAATCTCAATGTAGATAAGTGTAATGTGCTGCGAATACACAGAAAGATAGATCCTTTATCATTTAGCTACAAAATAGCAGGTCAGCAACTGGAAGAAGTTAATACCATAAATTATCTGGGAGTAGGCATTAGGAGTGATTTAAAATGGAATGATCATATAATGTTGATCGTCGGTAAAGCAGATGCCAGACTGAGATTCATTGGAAGAATCCTAAGGAAATGCAGTCCGAAAACAAAGGAAGTGGGTTACAGTACGCTTGTTCGCCCACTGCTTGAATACTGCTCAGCAGTGTGGGATCCGTACCAGATAGGGTTGATAGAAGATATAGAGAAGATCCAACAGAGAGCAGCGCGCTTCGTTACAGGATCATTTAGTAATCGCGAAAGCGTTACGGAGATGATAGATAAACTCCAGTGGAAGACTCTGCAGGAGAGACGCTCAGTAGCTCGGTACGGGCTTTTGTCAAAGTTTCGAGAACATACCTTCACCGTAGAGTCAAGCAGTATATTGCTCCCTCCTACGTATATCTCGCGAAGAGACCATGAGGATAAAATCAGAGAGATTAGAGCCCACACAGAGGCATACCGACAATCCTTCTTTCCACGAACAATACGAGACTGGAATAGAAGGGAGAAGAGGTACTCAAGGTACCCTCCGCCACACACCGTCAGGTGGCTTGCGGAGTATGGATGTAGATGTAGATGTAGATGTAGAGAAAACAACTTGTACTACTAACTTCGCAGCCAGGTGGCTGATTCACACGTGTTAAGTGTGGTCGGGGGAGGGGGTGGGGAGAGAGAGAGGAGAGAGAGAGTTGGTCTGCTCATTCTCCAGACCTCAATCCCTTAGCCTTTTGGTTATGGGGACACTTTAAGGAATTGGTCTACGCCAACCCCAATCAACGAAGTGTGGGCACGACAGGATCGCGTCGTCAATGCATGCCGGCAGGTACAACAACAGCTGCGCGTAATTGACAGCGTGCGTCATTCCATATGCCGGAGGGCAGAGGGGTGTGGACGCCACGCTGAACACCTCTCGTAAACGTGTATTTATCGCAGAAAGTATGCACTTTCAGACCCGTATTTACTGGATTTACCTCAGAAAGTATGCATTTCGAAGCCCATGTTTATTGGACATTTTTCTTGTTTCGATGAGTACTACCACTTCTCAAAGTATTTTTTCGGAACACCCTGTATCTTTCTTGCTTCTGCGATAGCGGCGCCATACTACGGGGCTAAAGTAGTCCTATTCATTCTGCTCGTCCCTGTAGAAGATTACGCCAAAGCACGCTTGCAAGGAAGCCTCTCAACCTCTATTCCTGTATGTTGCATTTTAGAAGTGGCCATTCCGACAAAAAGCAAGAGAGAAGCGTCTTAAAAACCAAGTTAGCTATGAGTGGTGTAAGGCAGGTCCGGGATCAGTGGAATAGTTTTTTTGTGTTCATCTGCGTGGCCGGGCTAACTCGAACTTTAGCTTTTAAGTTACCTGGTTGATCAGCAGGGTTTTGCTTTCAAAATACACTGTGCAGATGTGTTTTTGTTATGCAGCCAAAGGTGCAACTTCCCTAGTAGTCGAGAACAGTGCAAAGAGTGTCTTTGCTCCACGTTGGTGGTTTACAACTCGCATAGCGGTACGTAACTTGAGAAACGTTGTTAACAGGCGCCTTTAACTCTCACAATGCATGTACAGAAAGCAAGTGAATTGGAGGATCGCTGGTTCATATATATAGCACCTCATTGCATTACTGCTGTCGTAATAGGCATACGCAACTTTCGTTTATACTGCTTCAGGTTTCCCTGATTATGTCTATGGAAAAATAACCAGAAGCTACGTGGCCTTATGCTACGTTTTCAGTATCCATGATACAGTCCCACACAACGTGCAACAAGATGTAATTGTAAGTTAAGTAAATGGAATGCTCAAAAGATTACAGCAGCGCCATGTAGTGGTGTACTGATTGTACCTGCTCCCTAAGAAGGTTACTATGGTTTACAAGTACACAAAACTGTCTACAATCAAACGGAAACATCCGAATTTAGCAACCAATCAAGAGCACTTTCAGTCACTTGATGTAAAGTCCTCAGATCACCAACAAATCTTTAAGTGTGCACTCATTTAAGTGTGATGTATTGTTTGCTCCTCCGGTCCGCTGTCGGCAGATCGACGGAACCTCACTTCCTCATGGTGTAACCATACCTTATTTGGCCAGTCCTTCACCGGTTCAGCGTCGATCACAACTGGCGTGGTACTTCGAAACTGTCGACCTTCTTTGTTCGATCTTGAACCAGGTGAGCGTTGTTGTGGGTCCGCCCCCGGTAGCTGAGTGGTCAGCGTGACAGACTGTCAATCCTAAGGGCCCGTGTTCGATTCCCGGCTGGGTCGGAGATTTTCTCCGCTCAGGGACTGGGTGTTGTGTTGTCCTAATCATCATCATTTCATCCCCATCGACGTGCAGGTCGCCGAAGTGGCGTCAAATCGAAAGACCTGCACCAGGCGAACGGTCTACCCGATGACATTTCCATTTGGAAGTCACGTCATAAGAACAGATACTTTGTAAATCACCCCACGGTGGTTTTCATTATTTCAGACGAGTTGTAAGTAGATCTTGCAGGGCATCATACAAGGGAGAGTTCTTATGAGAAGCATTCTTTTTGAGCAAGTTTATCTTAGCTTCTTTCCTCCTTAGATCCTACGAAACAAATTACGTGTGTTTGAATTCCCAAGGGACCAAACTGCTGAGGTCATCGATCCCTAGACTTACTCAATACTAAATAACTTATGCTAAGAACAACACACACACCCATGACCAAGGAGGGACTCGAACCTCCGGCGGGAGGGAATGCGCAAGCCGTGACATGGCCCCCAGACCGCACGGCCACTCCGCGCGGCCGGAGCAAACTAGGTAAGATAGTCAGCCACTGACTGGGAGTAGATGTGACAGTGATAGTGATTACTCTCATGGCTTCGTTAAGCCGCAGATCAGTCTTTGTTGTGTGTTTTTCCTAAATGGAGGCACAGTATTCGCGAGCAGAATACACGAGAGCGAAAGCAGCAGAGTGTAGATTATTGGCGTCCGCATCCCAGTTGCTTCCAGTAATCTTGAGAAGTAGATTTACTCATGAGCCAAGCTTCTTAGATAATTTGATGCGCTGACTGATTCCTCGATATATGGCATAGTAGCTATGTGGTACTTCACTCCATTGAAAGTCACGTTGGGCTTCCTTGTTACTTGGGTGTAATGCAGTAACCCCAGTTTCTGGAAGTAATCATTCATTTCCCATCATATCACTTGTAAACACACGCTGACGGTGCATGAGGTCTTTCGTCTGCAAGGCTAATGCTAGGTCATCTGTGTACTGGATTTTCATGGAGTCCGTGTCTTGCATATCAAGCACATAGAGATTAAACTGGTTGGAGACGAGAACTGTTCCCTGAGACAGGCCATTATTTATACTCGTCCGTCTGCTAGCTTTTCCGTTCAGAGAGCTTGTTGTTAGCTAGAAACGACAGCTTTTGGCATAGGATGATTTCACTAAGCTGCAGCATCAGTGCCTCCCCCCACACATAGCCATAGACTGCCGTAAGATCCACGAAAACTGCAGGTGATTTGAGACCTCGCTGAAATCCAGCATCTACTACAACTGTCAACGTTAAGACCTGGTCGAAAACAGCTCGATATTTCCTGAAGCCACCTTGTTCGCTAACGTGGTATGTTTGACGAAATCGTACTAACTGCTGTTCCATATTCCACGCTCTGACGTAATTTTTGCACACTTTAAAAACTGTGGAAATTAACGATCCTTGTGGCATTTACGCTATCGTCGTGCATATACGAACGCAAGTGAACTACTACACTGTACTAGTTGCTTCCGACTACCCTATATCCAGCGCCAGTCGACGGAAGATTATTATCGCCGCCAAATTTATTATATACACGTCAAAAGCCGTACTTTATCATTGACATACCCATTACAATTTCACCGCTGCTACCCGGTTCCTGACGACATCGACTTACCCATGACATATAGATAAGGAAGTTGCGTCCATTTAAATCTCTTTCTCTGTACAGACTCTGAAAACAGAGCATGTAATTTATAATTTCACTTCATTTTGTTTGAGTTTCGAGCTGTGCGTGCTAGCCTCACGGCCAGAGTAGTGCCTCGCTGGTTATCGATGGTCGTCCGCGGTTTAGTCTTCAGATGAGAGACGGTGGTCTGAGGGCCTTTGAATGGAAGACTACTTAAGAGCGGGTGGCGTGTCGGTTGCTCTCGAATGCTTCAAGTTTAGTTCCACGAGGATGCTACGCCAAGTAATGAGTCGCTTTGCTGTTGGCTGAGTGGAAGTGTGAGCGGACGGTGGCATGATGAGCGTGTTGTCCGCTATGATTGTGCGGAGTGGCTTGGTAGCCGAGTACGACGACATTACTGTACTCGAGTCTGAGGAGCCAGTTTGCACTGATGTTCACAAACAGCGTTAAACGTTTTTGGTTTGGTTGGGTTGCTGGTTAAAAGACTGTGTAAAGCATTTGTGTTTCCCACATCCTGGTTATCGTAGACGTACGAGTATAATTACGCTGTTATATACGATTCTGTCACCGGATTGCACTACTGAGCGTATATGTTATGAAGCAGCTGGGTGGTCCAAGTGATTTGATGTCAGTACTTTGCCCACGTTGTGCTGTTCAAGTTTCTTTCGCCCGTTAAGAAATGTCTTAGCTTCAGGTGGCTGTAATTTAGTGCGATGTGCATATTTAAGGTTCTATTATATAGTGTTGTTGTTTAACTGTACATTAAATGATGTTCCTTTTACTCAATCATTACCTGCAGATTAGCTGGTTGGATGATCATTGAATAGTTTATAATTTAGTACGATTAAATGAGCTGACCCTGTTGCTTCTCGTACACCGAGGAGATGTCTGTGAACTAGCTGTTGACTTACTGAGTGCATGTGGAATACGACTAACTGGCTTAAAATGTTTGCACTTCCATTGATCCGGAATTATTTCATAAAGTCAGGTGTTCATGTTTGCATTGGTGAAATACTTCCTATTTAAAGTGCCTTGAAGTCATTGAAACAGTTAGGTTGTATGAGGGGGAGCAATCATCTATTGCCTTAATTCGCATATGGTTAAATTAAAAGGTTAAAAGTAAATGGGTTTGTGGCGTTTAATGGCAAGAGATTATTCTAATACTTATAATTGCTTTTCACTTAAAGCTTTCTCTATCCTTGTGCTTGAGGTTACGTATGATTGTTATTAAACACCTTAATTGGCTCTGAACAATATGGGACTTAACTTCTGAGGTCATCAGTCCCCTAGAACTTAGAACTACTTAAACATAACTAACCCAAGGACATCACACACATCCATGCCCGAGGCAGGATTCGAACCTGCGACCGTAGCGGTCGCGCGGTTCCAGACTGTAGCGCCTAGAACCGCTCGGCCACCCCGGCCGCCAAACACCTTAATTAAGCGCATCCACTTCTTGTTTGTGCCTGCTGCTAACAGGTTTATGTTATAGTTATTAGAAGTTGTTGTAACAAGAAGGGCCAAGAGGTGGAGTGTTGTAAAGAGAATGTCAGCAAGTGCACTCAAGGACCTACCATTTGTGAAACTAATACTAGTATTGTGGCGCATAAACACCTTCCCCTCCCCACAAGTTAAGTGCTGTTGTACATCACTTGGTGGTCAGTGGATCTGTGAGTCAGTCGTTCGTAAAATTATGAGTTGCAATTATTTACTTTAAGGAAGAAAGGTCATACTTGAAAGTCCTTGGAATTCCTAGTACGTATGCTTTACTGTACTGTCAGCAATTAGAGTTATAAAGCTAATAATCTCCTTTAATGCTGGTTATCAGAGTTTGTTTAATGTTTTCTCAACTGACCATCGGTGTTAGAGTTTTGAAGAGACTAATAATAAATCTGTTCCAAGGTATATTTTTAAAGTGGCATGCCACATTACTTCTCTCCTACCGCTCCTACCTTCTCAAGTTTTTAAATAAGTTTGCTTCAGTAAACATTGTAACTAAACTCAAGTATGCAGGGAGTTTCACAATTCCTACTACAGGCTTCTAGGGGTTTTAGTTCTACTATAACAACGGGTGCGAGAAACTGGTACCTTTCCCACTTGGAGGGTTGACAGTGTTGCTCCTTGGACGCACCACACTCTCGGCTCCGAAGAAGACGTCATTCGTCACGTGGAAGGGAACCCGACAACGAGTGGTCCTAACATCTCGTATTTGCCCAAGTCTCCTCTAGAGCACAGCCCGTTGCCTCCGCTGTGTGTCTGTACCGCGAAGTGGCAGATTTGGAAGTGATCCATCTTCAAACTTATTTTTCATCCAAACGGTACGTTTTTGGACACAAGTTCCTCATCAAAACCTTATCTACTAATTCCCCTTATCTGACTGGTTTGACGCTGCAGGCAACGAATTTTTCTCCTGTGCCAACATCTTGATCTCAGAGTAGCACTTGCAACCTACATCCTCAATTCTCTGCTGGACGTATTCCAATCTTTGTCTTCCTCTGCATTTTTTGCCCTCTACAACTCCCTCTAGTACTATGGAAGTCATTCCCTCATGCTTTAACAGATGTCCTATCTTCCTCTCCCTTCTCCTTATCAGTGTTTCCCACATTCCTTTCCTCTCCAATTGTGCCCAGAACCTCCTCATTCCTTACCTTATCAGGCCGCCTAATTTTCAACATTCGTCTGCAGCACCACATCTCATACGCTTCGATTCTCTTCTATTCCGGTTTTCCACAGTCAATGTTTCACTATCATACAATGCTGCGCACCAGACGTATATACTCAGAAATTTCTTCCTCAAATTAAGGCCTATGTTTCATACTAGTAGACTTCTCTTAGGGAGGAATTCTCTTTTTAGCAGTGCTAGCCTGCTTTTGATGTCCTCCTTGCTCCGTCCGTCATTGGTTATATTGCTGCCTAGGTATCCGAATTCTTAACTTTATCTTCTTCGTGACAATCAATCCTAATGTTAAGTTTCTCGCTGTTCTCTTTTCTGCTACTTTCACCTTTCTTTGATTTATTCTCAATCCATATTCTCTACTCATTAGACCGTACATTCCATTCAGCAGATCATGTAATTCTTCTTCACTTTTACTCATGATAACACTGTCATCAGCGAATCGTATCATTGAAACCCTTAGACCTTCAATTTTAATTCCACTCCTGAACCTTCCTTTTATTTCCTTCATTGCTTCCTCGATGCACAGATTGAACATTGGAGGCTTAAGACTACATCCCTGTCATATAACCTTTTTAATCCGAGCACTTCGTTCTTGGTCGTCCACTCTTATTATTCCCTCTTGGCTCTTGTACATATTGTGTAGTACCCGTTTCAGCCTATACCGTACCCCAACTTTTCTCAGAATAACGAACATCTTGCACCATTTTACATTGTCGAAGGCCTTTTACAGGTCGACAAATCATATGAATGTGTCTTGATTTTTCTTCAGTCTTGCTTCCATTATCAACATCGTCAGAATTGCCTCTCTCGTGTCTTTACCTTTCCTAAAGCCAAACTGATCGTAATCTAACACATCCGCAATTTTCTTTTCCAATTTCTGTACGTTATTCTTGTAAGCAACTTGGATGCATGAGCTGTTAACTGATTGTCCGATAATTCTCGCACTTGTCAGCTCGTACAGTCTTCGAAATTTTATGGATGATATTTTTCAGAAAGTCAGACGGTATATTGCCAGACTCATAAATTCTGCACACCGACGTGGGTAGTCGTTTTGTAGCCACTTCTCCTAACGATTTTAGAAGTTCTGATGAAATGTTATCGATCCGTTCGGTCTTATTTGATCTTAACTCCACCAAAGTTCTTTTTAAATACAGATTAAGCTCTTTTAAATACAGATTCTAATACTGGATCCCCTATCGTTTCCAAATCGACTCCTGTTTCTTCCTCTATCACAACGATCTTCCCCCTCATTGAGGCCTTCAGTGTACTCTTTTCACCTATCCGCTCTCTCCTCAGCATTTAACAATGGAATTCCAGTTGCACTCTTTACGTTACCTCCCTGGCTTTTAATTTCACCGAAGGTTAATTTGACTTCCGTGTATGCATGACTGAGCAAAGGTTGGGAAATTGTACGGGCGCTGATAACCACGCAGTTGAGCGCCCCACAAAACCAAACATCATCATCATCATCCGTGTATGCTGAGTCAGTCCTTTCGACTATCATTTCTTTTTCGATTTCTTCACATTTTTCATGCAGCCATTTCGCCTTAGCTTCCCTGCTCTTCCTATTTATTTCATTCATCTGCGGCTTTTATTTCTGTATTCCTGAATTTCCTTTAACATTTTTGCTCTTCCTCCTTTCATCGATCATTGGAAGTACTTCTTCTGTTACCCATGGTTTCTTTGCCGTTACCTTATTTGTACCTGTGTTTTCCTTTCCATCTTCTGTGATTGCCCTTTTTAGAGATATCCATTCCTCTTCAACTGTACTGTCTACTGGACTATTATTCATTGCTGTTTGTACAACCTTAGAGAACTTAAAATGCATCTCGTCATTCCTTAGTGCTTCCGCTTCTTTGAGTATTGATTCTTCCTGACTAATCTTTTGAACTTCAGCCCGCTCTTCATCACTACTGCACTGTGATCAGAATCTATCTCTGCTGCTGGGTACGCCTTACATTCCAGTATTTGATTTCGGAACCTCTGTCTGAGCATGATGTAATGTAACTGAAATCTTCTCGTATCACCCAGCCTTTTCCAAGTATACCTCTTCCTCTTGTGGTTCTTAAACAGAGTATTCGCTATTAGTAGCTGAAATTTAATTTATTACGGACCTCAGCCTTTCTTGCCTCTCATTCCTTGTTCCAAGCCCAAATTCTCCACTGGACTCGCATTCGGGAGGACGACGGTTCAATCCCGCGTCCAGCCATCCTGATTTAGGTTTTCCGTGATTTCCCTAAATCGCTCCAGCCAAATGCCGGGATGGTTCCTTTCAAAGGACACGGCCGTCTTTCTTCCCCGTCCTTCCCTAATCCGATGAGACCGATGACCTTGATGTCTGGTCTCCTTCCCCAAAAACAACCAACCAACCCAAATTCTCCAGCAATCTTTTCTTCTTCCCCTACAACTGCATTCCAGTCCCCCATGACTATTAGATTTTCATCTCCCGTTGCGTATTGTATTACCCTTTGAGTATCCTCGTATACTCTCTCTCTATCTCTTCATCTTCAGCCGGCCGCGGTGGTCTCGCGGTTCTAGGCGCGCAGTCCGGAACCGCGCGACTGTTACGGTCGCAGGTTCGAATCCTGCCTCGGGGATGGATGTGTGTGATGTCCTTAGGTTAGTTAGGTTTAAGTAGTTCTAAGTTATAGGGGACTGATGACCACAGCTGTTAAGTCCCATAGTGCTCAGAGCCATTCTTCATCTTCAGCTTGCGATGCCGGCATGTATATCTGAATTATCGTTGTCTGTGTTGGTTTGCTGTCGATTCTGATAAGATTAACCCTGTCATTGAGCTGTTCACAGTGACACATTATCTGTCCTACCTTCCTATTCATTATAATTACATTCTGGAAATCTCCATACAGCCTTCATGAACTCGACTGAGCTTGCTTAGTTTCGTAATTATCTTTTGGCAATAGTACGTTTTGTTTATCTTTACAAAATATTTGTGTGGGATTTTTGGTAACATGTGTTTAGGGTTTTGTTTACTAATTGCGCACTTTATTTTTTACAGTAATTTTGCTAAAGAAGCGCTTTTTTCTAGCCCTTGAATGGGTAAATGATAAAAATTGGGCATATTCGCGCTCAAATATTAATAGACTAATCTAAAACTCCTCAGAGAGTGCTTCGTTTCATATTATAATAACGTAACTGTGTGCACCTACACACACTGTGCCTGCCTCTTCTTTGTCTGGGACATATTTAACTGTGAAACAAATTAACAAGGGTGCTACTACGTCACTTTAAAGGTTTCTCGAGACATATTTGGTAACTGTAAGGTAAACGTCGCTACCGAATATACGCTAGCAGATATTCGCCATTCCGAAATTCTCCGCCTGATACCGTTAGTTGGAATTTTACTGAGAAGAACCAAATTATAGAATAGGACGAATCCAATGCGGTGCGCCTTACTCTGTCATTAATTAAGAGTTTCCGGTTTCTTGTTTTCGTCATCTGTATCTCTGACCAGCTGCCTTGCTCTGCTTATTCCGGCGTGTGTGCCACCGTAGTGTAAACTATTCACATTATTTCCTTGAGTGTGTGCCAGAAGCCAAAATTAATTTTTTACAGCTTAAATTGTTTTACTGCTTTCAACTACATTAAGTTCTTAAAATGAATTTTTGTCTATCTTAAATCAAATGGCTCAAATGGCTCTGAGCACTATGGGACAAAAATCTGAGGTCATCAGTCCCCTAGAACTTAGAACTACTTAAACCTAACCAACCTAAGGATATCACACACATTCATGCCCGAGGCAAGAATCGAACCTGCGACCGTAGCGATCGCGCGGATTCAGATTGTAGCGTCTAGAATCGCTCGGTCACAGCGGCCGGCTGTATCTTATAATTCACTTTTGCGCTATCAGCTGAGTTCGGTGTCTATTACCAACTGCTTCAGAAAGCCTTACCTCGTCCGCACTTCACCGTCGTGGTAATAAAACTTATAGAGCCTGCGTTGCAGCTCGTAGAAAGTGAGACGTTTGTTTACACTCCCAACGTTGTTTCAATGTCTGTGAAAAATAGACTGATTGCCACATACCGGTTTCAGCTGACACTGCTGAAGCTATTAATGAAATAATGAAATAACGATTTTAAAAAGAGATTTACGCAACTGTTAGTGCTCTCTGTGGATTATATAGTTTATATATATGTGATTCAAAATGCAGATATGAGGGGATGAAATCAGTTTCATGGAAGGAGGATCCACAACAAATGGCTTACACTTGGTACTAGTGAATAATCATTACACGTTCTGACTTTGTTCAGATCGATACTGAACTGACATGTCTGATGTTTCTCGTGGCAAGTTCAGTTTGCAAAGACTATATAACTTTTATCTCCAGTGAAGGTGGAAGGAGGGAGAGAGGGATTAGCTCACTTCCCCTGCACATGGTGCGATTTCTGAAGTTAGTGAGCTACAATACAGATAGAAAATGGACATCCAGGAGCATCATTTAACTTTGACCACGGCTGCTATATATCCTAATTTGGGCGGGACTCTCCCGATTTTTTGTTGAAAATCGGACTCCCGATCAAACGTTGTTCGGGTACATAAAAATCTCGATTGCACCATAACGAATATTATCCCATACACTATACTCTATTATACGAATTAAGAACTGGCTCTGAGCACTATGGGACTTAACATCTATGGTCATCAGTCCCCTAGAACTTAGAACTACTTAAACCTAACTAACCTAAGGACAGCACACAACACCCAGCCCTCACGAGGCAGAGAAAATCCCTGACCCCGCCGGGAATCGAACCCGGGAACCCGGGCGTGGGAAGCGAGAACGCTACCGCACGACCACGAGATGCGGGCATACGAATTAAGAGGCGCTCTTGTAAGTGTAGCTGAACTTAAAATTATAGCTCTTAGTCCTAAAAGACTTGCACACAGCAGCCGTTCAGAATCTCAACTTTAAATCGGCTGATCAGCTCCCTAGACCTAAATGGCTGTATGATGATGACGACCAAATACCTATTTAAGGCCGAAAAGGTCCTCAATCGGTCGAAGACAGTCATTTGTTTTTGGCTGCTGCCAATTTTACCTACATAGCTGACAGTAGTGTGTGACGTAGCCAGTGCCTGTTTTATTACTGTGCGTTGTACTTCACTCCATTTCGAGAGTTTCCTTTATTGTGATAAGTATACATAATTGTAGCAGCTACAATCTTTACTAAAAAGTCAGTACGTATGAAGATTTTCGTTTAGATCGCGAATATCATTTAACTGGTTTTTATATCAGACTTCTGCTTGCAGAGTGTGGTGTGTTCACCCCTCACGGTTGCGGTGATTGTGGAGCAGGGCTTGCAGTCGGCTAAGTTACATCGAAGCCACTAGCGATTCAGAAATCGATCGAAACAGTTTGATATTGTTACTGATGGCGAAGCATTTTTACTAATAGGATCTCCGCCACGGAAACTAATGAAGTACCAGTGCCAAAAAGGAAGAAGAAATTGAAACTGAAAACCAATTTTAATGGCGAATGGTCAAATGTTTACTCATGGCTTCACAGAGGTACAGGTGAGCAGCTATAACGCTCACTGTATTTCATGCCTCTCATAGTGTGTCTCACTGCAACGATACTAACACAAAGACACGCGTCAAAAATTCAGATTTATTTTCTGTTTAAAAGTGTGACGTCCGAAAGAAAATCCCGGCTTTAACTTAGAGAAACCTGGCAACCCTGACTTTGACAAAACAACGGGGGGATTTTTCCAGAATGAGATTTTCACTCTGCAGCGGAGTGTGCGCTGATATGAAGGTAGGAGACAAGGTACTGGTAGAAGTAAAGCTGTAAGGTCGGCACGTGAGTCGTGCTTGGGTACCTCGGTTGGAGAGTGTTGTGTTGTTGTGTTGACAGAAGGGCCAGGGAAGAACTATATTGACGTGAGGTCTGGATCATGACAAGGAATGAGAATTCAGAAAGCGGTCGTAATTAGTTTGATACTTAACTTTAATCCATTAATGATGAACGTCGCTCTTGACGGTACATGATTCACAATATTATCTGTTCAGGATACATAGTAACTGAATATGGCGCCTTTCTAGGTCGTAGCAAATGACGTAGCTGAAGGCTATGCTTAACTGTCGTCTCTGCAAATGAGAGGGTATGCGGGCAGTAAACCATCGCTAGCAAAGTCGGCTGTACAACTGGGGCGAGTGCTAGGGAGTCTCTCTAGACTAGACCTGCCGGTGGCGGCGCTCGGTCTGCAATCACTGATGTGGCGACACGCGGGTCCGACGTATACTAACGGACCGTGGCCGATTTAAAGGCTACCACCTAGCAAGTGTGGTGTCTGGCGGTGACACCACAGAGAGCACTTGCCCGCGAAAGGCAAAGATCCCGAGTTCGAGTCTCGGTTCGGCACACAGTTTTAATCCGCCAGGAAGTTTCAACGGGGGGATTTGCTCCTCTCGCCTGCCCATAGAGTCGTTTCTGATATTAGTAAGCTCCAAAACGGACATCTAGTTGCATTTAACAGTATCGATTATTCGAGAATATACAGAGATTAAAATACTGGTGTAAGGTGTATATTTTGATGGTATTGAACCAACCAATTGTAGGAGGTATATATTTTGATGATATTGAACCAGATAGTTGTAGGAGAATATAAAGAAAAAGGAGTAACTTGTGGGTGAGAAAATGAAAGCAATCCACGCCATAGATGCAACCTACAGTGCATTCGAGAGCGTTATTTTTACAGAACGCAGTCACTGGAAATAAAAATAGCTCTCAAGAAGTGTTCCGCTGGAGACTTTGAGTGGCTGAGGAAACTCGATGCTGGGCCGAATCGCAGCCAAACGACGTCCTGCTGTTGACAAGGGACGTGTTTCCGCTAGCGATTACAAAGACGCGTCGCCCGGAGGCGGACGCGGGCCGGCGAGTAATTGACACGCCTGGCAGATCCTGCGCCGTGCCGCGCGGCCACACAGCGCGGCCTGGCGCTATTGATCCACACGTAACGGCGCCCCTCTCCTCGACCGCCATCCCCGCCGCCGCCGCCGCCGCCACCTCCCCTTCCCCACCCCCGCACGCGTCTACGCCTGACGCGAGGCCGGGCGGCCGTCTTGTTTACTCGCTCCGTCCTCGGGCCGTCGCCCTGGCAACGCAGCCAACCACCTGCTCTCGTTTCAAATTATCTGTTGCTGGTGGAGCCCGGACCACGTGCGTGGCCGCGCGGTGAGGCTGCCGGAGAGCCGATACGCCTGAGACAGCCCGGGCTCGGCGCACCTCTGCTCGTTATCTCGCGCCACACGCCTCTGCACGTAGGCCTTCTGATAGCCGGATTAACGCCACGCCCATATTCACGCCTTCTCTTGCTTTGATTGCTTATACGCTGAACTTAATCCTTCGGCCCTGCGCTGCTTCCCGTAACAGATTGCTGCTTGCGAAAGCCACCATGTTACAGAAGTTTACTTTTATCACTAATTTATTACATAACAATTTTTATTGATTATTGTGTCTTTGACATCACTCTCTTCAGAACTACGAAATAATAAAAAAAAAAAAACATTTAAAATGCCCACGATCTGAATATATAATGCAAAAATTAACATACGTATCAAAAAATATTAAAAAATGCAGTTCTTTCCAGAGTTTATTACTGTCATACCCTAGGAATGAATGCTAAAGCAACAGTGTAGCTGGCTATGCGAGGTAACGATGAAGTTTGTCATGCTATTGACAGTCGTATTATTACACCATATATAATATTAAATGTAAGCAATGTGAAAAAGGCACATAAAAGATTGTTTACTGTAAACAAACGGCAACGGCCTTGCCGCAGTGGATACACAGGTTCCCGTGAGATCACCGAAGTTAAGCGCTGTCGGGCGTGGTCGTCACTTGGATGGGTGACCATCCAGGCCGCCATGCGCTGTTGCCATTTTTCGGGGTGCACCCAGCCTCGTGATGCCAATTGAGGAGCTACTGGAATGAATAGTAGCGGCTTCAGTCAAGAATACCATAATAACGACTGGGGTGTGCTGACCCCACGCCCCTCCTACCCACAGCCTCCACTGAGGATGACACGGCGGTCGGATGGTCCCGGTAGGCCACTTGTGGCCTGACGACGGAGTACTGTAAACCAACTGGCTCGTACAACTGTTGAAAAATAATACCTAATCCCTTTCTATGTTTGTAAATTCATAAATACTATAACAGAAATAATAATAGAATAATACATAGCGCAATTTTTGTGTACACTAATAAACATGTTCGATATCTATATTCATGTGATTCAGATTACAACAATAAAAAGTATTATGTGATGAAATCTAATGTCCTGTAACAAATTCTAGTTCGATCACCTTTGACTGATGGCATTATGGCACATAAAAAACAAATCAAGAAAATTTATGTAAAATCACATCTAGATTTCAGAGCCTAAGAAAAGCCCGCGATACTGTGAAGAACTTTGGAGCGGGACACGTTCTAGTATTTGACTCCGTGTATAAGAAAATGCAAACAATAAAACAGAAAATGCTGTCAGTGTTATTAAAGGAAGTAAAATTTTAAATTTTGACAATATAGTTATGTAACTTGTCTATATTACAATCAAAACACACACACACACACACACACACACACACACACACACACACACACACACACCTCCTTCCTCTAATATTTCCGCACATATTCTTTATTTAAATTTTCATTTTATACTTTGTACCTGCAGTCACTTAATTCTTCCTTCCTTCCTTGAGACCACATTTTAAATGCTACATCTTCAGTCACCTCCACTTTTCCAGTTGAACTCTGTTTCCTATGCTTGTATTCATCGTACTTTCTCGCAACCGTTCTCTTTATTGAGATCTGATATCGATAAATTGGTTTTTCTATACCCGTGTTAAGACGTATTTAGATCATATGTTATGACAAAAATCGAAAAGAGGAACTTGAGAATTTTGGTATATGCACGACAAGAAGTGAAGAAAATGTCGCACTAGTATAGTAACAAGACAACTGATGATAGGTTGACAGGAAGATCACACCGAAAATGGAAAAGAGCGCTCTCATGTGCAACAACTTTTTCTGTGTCAGGCATTTGCCTTCAATTATGGAAGATTATTCTGAAACTCTAGATTTGTCATTCATAAAAACTATTGCTAGAAGATCAAATAAGAATTCATAATTCGTAATTACAAAAGACCGGCAGGTGAGACAAAGGACGCGTTAATTGGCCATGTTAACTGAAGCCAAGGAGTTGGTGGAAGATGACTGACCATGCTGGTCACGCGCATCATGCATCCAAGGTAACTGCAAAAGCTCAAGAAGCAATACGGAGAAATAGTTTGGACGGTCCGCTGTTTGACGCATTTGAGCCGAACAGTTGAAAATTAGAAAACTGTGTGTGAAAATGATATCAAAATATCTTTCGGACAAAAGAAAGGGAATCGGAGAGCTTGTCATCAGCAGTATACGCAAGGGAAATGCACACTAACACAAATCGCTCTACGAATGTGCGATAACTTTGTGAATTTTTGGTCGTGCCTGGTAGTACTAGCATACGTAACTGTTTTTTTTTTTTTGGCAAATAGCTAGTACGTTTTATTGCACTATTTGGCTAATTATTATTTGGCCTTCCAGTAAACCCATATCACCATACTCTTATATTTCCGATTATACCGTGCGAATCGTAACTTATGTTTTCACAGTTTATTTATAATTTTTATCTATCCAACATCGTGTTACCTAAATTTTACATCATATGATTAAACCGATTTTATGTAAGTGCAAAGAGCAACAAATATATTATCTTCACTTTAGTAATGGAAAAAAGAAAAATGAAAACACAGTAATCTGTTCTGAAATGATACTACGACATTTTTTTCTGGTCATATGATGGTTTCCAAATGGTGATGTTTAAGCAATTCGTAAATATGGCAATATCAGCTGATACGCATTTTGTGTTTTGCGTACAGTTTCCCCAGTTGTCCATGTTGATTTTGTAAGTTTTATATGTACTCTGTTTGCTAAGATATTGCTGATATTATTGGGAAAGAGGAGTGACACATTATGTATCTTGGGCACAGTTATTCGCTGATCGCGAAAGTTAATTTTGAGCAACCTTCCGATATTGAATTGCTTTAAAATCGAAAGATGATTAGTCCCGTAGAGCACGAGGCCTTTAGAGACGGAACACAACCCCGGATTAGGAAAGAATGAGAAAGAAAATCGTCAGTTCACTTGTCAAAGGAAACATCATGGCATTTGGCTTAAGCGACTTATGGAAATCACGGGAAACCTAAATCTGGGTGGCTGGACGGGGATTTGAACAGTTATCATCACGAATGCGAGTCGAGTGTGCTATCCACTGCATCACCTCGCCCGGTTGAGTCGCTTTTGCTCAAACACCTTGTGGTTTATTTTCATGAACTTTGTTTCCTTCTGTATTGTCGGTATGGTGAGTGCTGATAGTAAGTACACTTCGTAGGATTCGTTTTGTGTTTATATAAGGGATTACCTACGAAAGTAAAAGAGATGCTCTGTCAGATACAGTGTTTAGACCTATGAATCAAACTAGTAAAGCGAAATGACTGCAAAAGCCCGTAGAATATTACTTTGACCGCGAAAGCTTATTTTGTGCAATAGCCGGCCGTTGTGGCCGAGCGTTTCTAGGCGCTTCAGTCCGGAACCGCGCTGCTGGTACGGTCTCAGGTTCGAATCCAGCCTCGAACATGGATGTGTGTGCTGTTCTGAGGTTAGATAGGTTTAAGTAGTTCTAACTCTAGGGGACTGATGACCTCAGATGTTACCCAGCCGGGATGACCGAGCGGTTCTAGGCGCTACAGTCTGGAACCGCGCCACCGCTACTGTCGCAGGTTCGAATCCTGCCTCTGGCATGGATGTGTGTGATGTCCTTAGGTTAGTTAGGTTCAAGTAGTTCTAAGTTCTAGGGGACTGATGACCTTAGAAGTTAAGTCCCATAATGCTCAGAGCCATTTGAACCATTTTGAACCTCAGATGTTAAGTCCCATAGTGCTCAGAGCCATTTTATTTTGTGCAACGGTTTACAAGGGACACAGGAAAGGAACATGTGTAACCGTAACAAACATCTCACCGTGAATGAAACTGTGTATAGCAACGCGGCTTATGGACTGGTACTGTGTGATGGACACGTTACCTAGTGTGTTATAGTAGCTCATAATTACGAGACTTTAAAATCACACTTTAAATAGAACGAAGAATCCTTACGTTGTCGGCTGCCTC
Source organism: Schistocerca cancellata (assembly GCF_023864275.1). Lineage (NCBI taxonomy): Eukaryota > Metazoa > Arthropoda > Insecta > Orthoptera > Acrididae > Schistocerca > Schistocerca cancellata. The sequence continues at coordinate 188,317,088 of NC_064626.1, read as the reverse complement.
AACCCAAAACCTTCATATTCTGCTGAAAGTTCATGAACAGAAACGCGAAGTACGAGCATTATATTCGCTGTGGTCGAGTTCTGATATTAATAGCATTTAGGAATCCATAAAAATTCTACCAGTTGCTGAAGGCAAGCAGCACATTTCTTAATGAGTGATCGTCTGATTACTGCTAGGTGCATGTCGGCATAAACTCGCCTAAATAGGAATGTGATTAACAAGGAGAAACTGATGTCAAAGAGTATTAGAGCATAAGTAAATAAATCACAATAGCGTGTTTAACATTAAAACTTAGAAGATAGTGGCGCACAGAATCCCGACACGTGGGAAAAACAAACAAGACAAATCTATACAAGTCGCGAAATATTGACAAAGTTTCATTATTAGGCAGTGTGACGAATTTAATTGTTCGACCAGGCGTATGAATTAGAAACAAGTCTAAGTTCCGAAAATTTCTCTTCTCACAATAGCACAAGGACTAGGCCCCCATATGGGACACACGCTTCCAAATCACCGAATTTCAGTGCAGTTCACCACCAAGAACTTCGCGATGCTAGTCAAGAAAGTAGTTACACGTAAACCATGCGCTCGCTGTAATTAAGAAAATCATACTAGAATTGGGTGCTTCCTGTACATAGGTAAAGTGCTCCTTGCCACCACGTTGTAGGGAAACAGTCAGATGCCCCATGAAACTTTAGACAAGCACTTCCGCTAAGGTTGGCGGAAAACAAGTGCGTCTTCAAACGTGCGATCCACAATTAGCAGCAGGGAGCGCTGAGACCTAATTTGTCAGTTCAGCCGGAAGTCAATGAATAATACCTGAACACTTCACAGACTGACCCAAAAATATGCTGATCACACGTTTTTGATTCGTCAGACAATATTTTAATCGCATTGGCCGCTGAATTTATACCGTTATCCTTTACGTTTCCGGTACACAGCAGCTGTTATGGCCTTCAGTTGGAAAACTGGCCTGATACACCTCCCTCAGTCTACCCTGTGGAAGCCTCTTCATCTCTGCGTAGTAAGTATTGCTCTCTCTTTACCATTTTTATTCCCTCACCCCTCCCACCATTACAAAACGACGATTCCTTCATCCGTAAGGATTGCTGTATCGAGTAGTGTCTTGTTTTAGTCAAGTTCTGTCATAAGTTTCGATTCAGTGGCTTCTCATTATTACTCTATCCATCTAGTCTTAAGCATTCGTCTGTTGCACAACATTTCAGAAGCTTCTGTTCTCTCCCAGTTTGAGCTGTTGATTGTCCACGTGTCACGTCCTCATTTGCGTACTGAGATCCCCTGTTATACCCGCAGGACAGGACAGATAGTTTAATTTGTGGAAAGGGGCCAAAATGAATGGCTGTCAGTTGCACTCGAACATACTACTTTATTCATTTGACAAACATTACAAGAGTAAACAAAACATTAAAAACACAGTAAGCCAAACATTAATTTTAGTACTTAATTCCCGGCTAAAAACGCCATTCAATCTCAGGCCTCAAGGGCAAAACAACTTTAATTTAAAAACGGCTGAAGGCCAGTCACTTAAGCCTCAAAAACAAGAATTTGAATTTTAAAAGGCAGAAGGCCTCATCTTAAAAAATTTCTCTTACTTAGGGTGAAGGCCCAAACAGACTTGCGCCTTAAGGGCGAAAACAACTTTAAATTAAAATCGGCAGAAGCCATACATAAACAAACAACAAGGATAAATAAGAAAAGGCAGCACATCAAATGGCGATCAGAAGTTTCCAAGGGTCGTCCTGGAATTCAAACACTAACGCTCGCTTAGGTGAGACAGGCAATCGTCCCAACAATTCTCAATCCGATGACAACCCAATCGAGAGACAGTCAATAGAGCAAGCGACAGGATAACTTCCGCTGCACCCGACCAGCACACAGCAGGGAGTTCAATGGAACAACGAAGAAGGTATCGGCGCCCACAGCGAATTACACATTCGGCTGTCAAACTACACGCCGTGCTGGGCAGCCACAACAAGATGAGGAAAATACACTGCCTGAGTTTGCGTCAACGCCCAGGACAGGTAACTGGAACGTTAACGGCCACAAGGCAGAATATTCCGCTGGTGCACTTCAATTCAAAAATAATCAAAAAATTAAACTGCACAGGAGGGCGGCGAATATTTCGCCAACTTGAAAACGCACTTTGTTGCTCGCGGGAATGTCCCAGCAGCCCACAACGAAATTCAAACGACACAATGTGAGCAGTTGGGGCTGGCTGGTAGTTTAAGTGTACAGGATCGGTGAGCCACGGACCTCGTAGCAATGGGAACAGCACCACCACACACTCCGACTGCGCGTGGACGCCGCCAGCGGCCCCAGCCAGACACGCGCCACGGAGACTTCCTCGCTGCTCCATGCCAACAGACCAACTGCCCGCACACAGCACAGCCGGAAACTATTAGCGCGACGCCAAAGATAGTATAAGGGTGCGAATATCTATACACGCTGCTGCTGCCGCTCGCAGAGAGAGAGGATAACAGCATAATCACGATAGCCGCGGGAGAATAATCACAGTATAGCAAAGAAGGTTTAATGCAGAGCATAACACGAGCCAGCCGCGGCTCAGGCACACTCTAGACAAACAATTTCGCAAGATTTCTCGTAACATTTGAGTTTATGTTCAACTAGCGACCTGCCCCGGCTTCGTATTTATGGCCGGATATTTTGTCCGGCTTAGCAATAATAAATTGTATTAGACGAAGCTTCTTCGTGAATCAGTCTGTCTATTTATGAAAACTATCGAAATCCCTACAGTAATTCCTGATATTAGCCTACACATACAGAAAAATGCCAAGGAGGACTTCAAGTCGTCAAAGTTCAGACAGTTTGCACAAAATATTTATAAATTACTCGCTACACACCCCAGATCTGGACAGGTGAGCGACTTGTCTGACTTAGTATTAATTTTATTTACGGATCACAGAGAAGAGTTACGATTATTATTCAAAGAAGACCGTTATATAACTGAATACCATTATTCTCATATGACAAAGAATTTAAACAGCACGAATGTTATCTATTCCATACTAGCAGAATATCCAACATTGCCCGTATTCCAATCTTCTGTTATTCCATCTCCGCCTTCCTCCTCTCCCTGTCGATGCCTCCTCTCTGTCCATCTCCTTCATCCCCTCTCTCTGTCCACCCCGTCCACCGCCGACCCTTTGTCCATCTCCTCCTGCACTTTTCTCTGACCACCTCCTAAATAACTCTCTTTGCCCATCTGCCCCTCCCCCTACTTCCCCCTACCCCTTCCTCCTCTGACCATCTCCTCCTCTCTGCCTCAAATCACATCTCATCCACCATCCATCTTCTCCTCCTCTTCCTCGTGTCCATCTTCTCCTTCACCCTCTGTGCCTGATGATCTTCTATTAACTTCTCTCTCCATGTTATCACTCCCACGCCAGAAGAAGACTGATTGATTTTTTACCACTACAGTATTTCTTTCTACATCGTAACTAATACGTATAACAAATTTCATTGAAATCTTGCCAGGATTTTAAGATGCGATTTCTACCCGAGACTGCCCGCGTGTGCTCATGTCAAATATATTTCACATGTGTTTAGCATATTTCACATGTATTAGTACCCATATCCTATCTGTACCTTTAGCGAATTTCGTCCTGCAGTTTCATTTTCGCGCAGCTTAATGTTTACGACGTCGTTTCTCTTGCAATATGTACGGTACAATGATATAAGTTAGAAGGTGCATGCAGTGTTATATGTCTCTACTGTCTGCGAGATGCTTTGTGAATACCGTTAGTAGTAAGGAAGTACCGGTATTAAATGAAAACGTCAATGTTCAAGTTGCAGTTTTAGTGCACGAACAGGGAAGTTGTAGTAAGCGATAAACTTTTTTCTTTCATTACTTTGTGATCAGTCATCAGTGATAAAAAGTTTGGTAAAGCTTTTCAGAAGTCACTAAGTGCTCCCATTCTCAAACATTGGACGACTAAAGTGTCGCTACTCGCGCGTCACGTGCTACACTGCGTTTTCATCCCCACGCCTTTGGTGAGTACGTGGTTCTTGCATCCACAGTGATTCTTTGCAGGTAATGACTGCTATATATACTAAATCTAACTGAAATCCGTCCGGTGGTTTAGGGGGAGATATGAAACATACCTGCCTACCTAAACACAAAGATACGCACATTCGGCATCGGCCTGAGCCAGGGAGGTGTTCGCATCGCTGCCGTTGCGCGCTACGCTTTCTTGGCCGACGTGAGCTTACGAACAAGTTCAGTGCTGTGGGCGCTACGAGGAGCAAATTGTCGTGTGTTGTTTTAACAACGCTAGCAAATTGTCGTGCTCTGCGGGCCACGGCGTGGGAAAGAAGGCCACGCAGAAGAAACCTACTGCGACGAGGGAGCCTTCGGAAACCGAAAAGACGAGTCACAACAACAACACCCCCCCCCCCCCTTGTGTGTTAAACGCAGAGGTGGGTGGACGGCGCTATTCGCTGTGGCCGCCCACATCGTCGAGGCGCCGACAGTGCGGGAGAAGACGCCTTCCGCTGGAAAGAAGACGACGGCTAAGGCACTCCTAAGGGAGTTACCTTGGTACTGTGATGAGGCAGCGGTCCGTGAAGGGCTGTTGCGAACCAGATTCGGTAACGCAACCGCAAGGCTGCACAACGGGACCAACAAGAAGAGCACAACTCGACCAAGAAGAAGAGGTCTCCGCTCTACGCAGTGACCGTGCAAACGACCGACGGCGAGGGCGACGTCTTCGGCTTGCGGAAGCTGCTGGGCTTCCCTGTTATGACACTAGATCTCCTGACCACCATTGACCACCAGCCCCAGTGCTTCAAGTGCCAGATATTGCCGTAACGCGGCGTGGTGCAAGTGCTCCGGCGAGCACGACTGCCGCGCCTGCGACCGCGACAGAGAAGCTTTGCCGACATGCGCCTGGTGTGGGGGCCCGCACATCGCCAGCTGGCGCGGCTGCCCGGCTTTTTCAAGCCACAGTCATTCCTAAGGCGGCGAGGCGGCCCGCTCCGACACAGCGGAAGAGACGACGACGTCAAGAAGACAAGAGCGCGTATTAATTGTTGATCTTAACCAGACATACGCAAACGGTAAAGGCAGCGACGCCGACTGCTATGGGGGCAGCCTCCGCAAGGGAAAGAGAAGACGAAAGGGCAGCATACATCGAGCGTGCGCGAGAGGCCTACAGCTCTCCGACGAGTGTGCGGTGCAGTACGCCAAGCAAGGCGAGCTACCTGAGGAGCAGCTGTGGCAGAACGGCGCCACGCAGTAACAGGGGACGTCGACCAGCAGCGAGATGCCGCCGTTCAGCACCAGCCTGATGATACCGTGCCAAGTCACTGACAACACGGCACAGTAGAGCGCTCGAGGCAACGCACTGCGCTGCCGCACCGGACTCCTTTTATAGTTACGACCAATGGCACTGACACAGTATCCTCTTGCACGATACCCGCTCTTAACATAAGCTACCCTTGCATGACCTGTTACACTCAGCGAGACATCCGCTACTGCTCTTACCACTCGACCAAACTATCGCAGAGGTTTTCTTCCCTTGGCAATTTTTCCCCCCTCTGTCCTTCAAACCGCTACCCTTCGTTCGACTTTCGACCCAATCTATCTCCAGACATAGGCAAACAGCGCAGCACCCTCATCCTGCAACACCTCACTTTAGTGAAAGCTAACCCTTATGCAGAGCATTAGATCTTTCAAGTTGGCTATCATGCCGGTGTGACGGGCTCCATCTTAAAAAATGTACATCGCCGTTTGTAGTGATATCTCGTCTCAGTGATGGGTACTAGTCATGGACTGTGCGGCTGGTCCCGGCGGAGGTTCGAGTCCTCCCTCGGGCATGGGTAAGTGTGTTTGTCCTTAGGATAATTTAGGTTAAGTAGTGGGTAAGCTTAGGGATTGATGACCATAGCAATTAAGTCCCATAAGATTTCACACACATTTGCACATTTTTTGATGGGTACTGCAAGCAACTGCGCCAACTAGTCCGGACAACTGCAGCTCCGTTTCTCCGCGAGCTACATTTCCTGTGTGAACCTTTCCTAAATTTCTCTTCAGACCCCTTCAACTTTAACTCTGTACCCTAAAAGTTTTTTTTTATCGGCTTAATATCTGATACGTCTGGTGTAGAGGTAGTTTAGGAAGTTGGCAGTAGCTCAGGCGCTGTTGTCAAGTGTCCTTACGTCTACTTCCTGTGCTCACAAATCTTCCTCGTGGATCAGTCTATCCAATACTGAAAATCGTATCAAAATCCCTAATCTCTGATATTACCCTTTTCAAATTGATGAGGAAGAGCAGAGAGGGATCTTGTAACATCTAAGACAGATGGTTCCATATACATCTCGGTCAAACTTCGCTTCTCTCTAGAGTGGCAGTTGTTGTTTGCTTTACTGCTTCTCTCGTAAGGTACCGCGTTCTCTGTCAATGACCAGCCTGTAAGTGCCGTCGTTGCCGTGAGACATCACTCCAGACATCAGTTAAATGTTGCACAGATAACAATATATATATCACACGTTCATCATTACTATAATTGTAAATTCTGTACACAAACGTTCCTCGTGAACCAGTCATTCTATTAGTAACATCTGTATCCAAACCCCTACGGAACCTCAGATTTGCCTCTACATACTAGCAGGGGACTTTTAATTCTTTAATTTGGTAATATGTGTAGATCTCAATAAATTTCTCAGCAACGTATTTCTTCCTATTACTGGTCTGAATTTTATGCCCTCTGTTCTTCTAACTGGTCACATTAGCTGGAGAGTGCGTAGAAACAGTAGTTATATTCACATTTCTAAACATTTTCGTCAATATTCGGCTAGAAGGAGAGTGTGCGGCCTTAACGGATGGACGGCTGTGCGAAGCCTTCCAGTTTCATAACTTTCCCTTCAGTTGCGTTTATCCTAGCGGCTGCAGTCTAGTTAGCTACTAAGCCAGGGGTTGCCTGAGAAGAACAACCGCAGCAGGGGGCAATGGAGTAAAGCTTGACGAGGCGTGCGGGCGCCCTTCTTAAAGAGACTGTCGCGCCACTTCTACTGCGTGAGGGCCTAGGGTTAGGTTGGCAGGAAGGGGGGAGGGGGAGAGAGATGAAGACGAGATGTCGCAATATCTGGCGCGCTTTTTCCCTTCTCAAGACGCCACCCCTGCCGCTGATGCCTGGTGCTCGCTCGCGCTAACGCAACCCTGCCCCCCCCCCCTCCCCATTCCACCCCATCACTGTTAGCAGCCGTTCCGTCTCCCTTTCGCAGGAAACGCAACACTTCTCGAGTTGCCGCCACGAGCGCTCTCCGCAGTAATTATCGAGATTCGGGAATCCAATTTAGGAAGATCTTTTGAAGTGATAGCGTTCAGCGGCCTGTGAAGGCGCTGGGGATAGTTGCGAAACAGAAAATGGCCACCTCCCGTAGCAAGTCTGAAAGTTTTCCCAGCAATTCGGAAAAAAGAAGATCTTTGCTCATCGGATTTAGGACAAGTTCCTAAATTATCTAAGTGTGACTAAGATCATGACGCTTAATTTTATGTCGATATAAGTGATTAAAATTCATAATGAAGACGGGAATAGGAATGGCTGCTCAATTTTGAAAAATATTCTCCAAGAATGTGGCACAATGTGGAAAATGTAAGGATGTATCAATAATTACCTCGATGAATATTTTTCCGCTTAGCAAGTGATATTATTCCAACCGTTCCTTCTTTGTAATCCCTTCATTTTCACACATACGAGTTATGTGCTTAAGGGGAAAAATTTGGGTGTTTAATGTTACCCTCCAAATGTGAGGAATGAATTCATTGTCTTTATAGCTTATAATTTTTATTAATATTTTAATTAATATTGGGTTTATACTGGTTGCTGGTGAGGATGAAAGTTAGTTATTAGTATTTTATTAATGTGTGTGTGAAATCTTATGGGACTTAACTGCTAAGGTCATCAGTCCCTAAGCTTACACACTACTTAACCTAAATTATCCTAAGGACAAACTCACACACCCATGCCCGAGAGAGGACTCGAACCTCCGCCGGGACCAGCCGCACAGTCCATGACTGTAGCGCCCTAGACCGCTAGGTTAATCCCTCGCGGCTTTTATTAATGATCTCATTCATAAGCAGCCATATCACAGTCATCACAGTCGCTCAAGAAAGTTAAAATTAAGCTTTATTTGTTTTATCAGAATCGGACGATGACTCTCCTTGTCCGCAGTCTCGATGATTCGAAGCGATCTGCAATCCTGTGTAACTAAAATGTCTTGGTTTTCTTGCGTTGCGTAGTCAGTCGGGAAACCTCAGATCAAGCGGAAAGTTTGCTTTGATAGAGTTTAATTGTCCGATGAAATAATGGAGCTCCTGAATCTAATAATTGCAGGTTCGTTTACAATTCATCGGAAGTTCCCTTCTGATTACCAACGAAACGACACCTCCGTGCAAATTTCCAATTAGAGAATAGATATATAATGAAATTCCGTACACACCTTTGATGTAAACGCTCAGTATATATTTTCTTGAGTAGCATACAATATACAGGGTGTTACGAAAAGGTACGGCCAAACTTTCAGGAAAAATTCCTCACACACAAATAATGTTATGTGGACATGTGTCCGGAAACGCTTAATTTCCATGTTAGAGCCCATTTTAGTTTCGTCAGTATGTACTGTACTTCCTCGTTTCACCGCCATGATTTCATACGGGATACTCTACCTGTGCTGCTAGAACATGTGGCTTTACAAGTACGACACAACATGTGGTTCATGCACGATGGAGCTCCCGCACATTTCAGTCGAATGTTCGTACGCTTCTCAACAACAGATTCGGTGACCGATGGATTGGTAGAGGCGGACCAATTCCATGGCCTCCACGCTCTCCTGACCTCAACCCTCTTGACTTTCATTTATGGGGGCATTTGAAAGCTCTTGTCTACTCAACCCCGGTACCAAATGTTGAGACTCTTCGTGCTCGTATTGTGGACGGCTGTGATACAATACGCCGTTCTCCAGGGCTGCATCAGCTCATCAGGGATTCCATGCGACGGAGGGTGGATGCATGTATCCTCGATAACGGAGGACATTTTGAACATTTCCTATAAGAAAGTGTTTGAAGTCACGCTGGAACGTTCTGTTGCTGTGTGTTTCCATTCCATGATTAATGTGATTTGAAGAGAAGTAATAAAATGAGCTCTAACATGGAAAGTAAGCGTTTTCGGACACATGTCCACATAACATATTTTCTTCCTTTGTGTGTGAGGAATGTTTCCTGAAAGTTTGGCCGTACCTTTTTGTAACACCCTGTATTTTCAATCTCTTTCTTCCAGTAATGTCGATTGCAAAATAACTATTATTCAATGCGGCTATTCGGCACAGAGAAGATCCTGGAAGTCCTCTCAACACACCACAGAGAATATTACAAAGAGTAATTATGCGCTCATGGAATAGTAATAGTACTGTACTATTTTGTGCATCGATTCTACGAGTATATAGATGGTCAAGTAGGAAACGTAATTCACTCATAGAATTGTGTAGGGATAGTTAGTAGAATATAAAGAGATATTACAAGCTTAATGGTCAGTTAGCTGGATGTGAGACCACACAGCCACAGACCAGTTTCACCTGCAATATATTCGCCAACATTATACTACCAACCACCTTGGATTTTGATCAAGAAGCCGGCTTAAGTTGTAGATATAGCACGATGGAATATTTTTACATAAGGAATCCATTGAGTTTTTAGAAACCATTTGACACAAATCAAACGAAATCTGTACTACCAGTCTTTATAAAAGAGGAGGTATTCAAGTAAGTGTCTTGCACAAAGACAGTGCTACACTATGGACTACATTTCATGTACACTGCGCATCAGAACTAAAGGTTCACTTTTTCAAAACCCCTAACAGTCTTTCATTGGAACGCTGAAGTTGGAAATTTTAGGCTAAAATGTGCCTATAGCCTTCTCCTGGAAAGGTGCAAAAGCATGGCATCCTGTGGCGTCGCCCTGGGGCTCAGCGATGCTTCATACAGCGCGGTGTCTACATATCCGAGAAAATGTCACAGTTCAGTAGTTCATTTAACGTGTAAAGTGTGTTAATGAGCCACACTGGCACCAAATTTCCTAACAGTTCTGCCGAACGCCACGTCACGCTGTCAAACCCTCTCTTACCCACATTTCACTTCTCCGTCTGAGCCTCTGCGATGGAGATCATAACGGTGACTCCTAGCGTTGAAATCTCGTGGTATTCCTGTGAGAGATCGAGGGAAGGATTTCAGATGCACCGCCGCTCCCAATCGGCAGGAAAAGGCCTCTGGTTCTACTATAAAGATCATCAATGATACCATCCCTTTCCTTCCGGCGTTGATTCCCACACGTTTCGCGGTCGAAAATGACATTTCTCATTGCGATGAGCAACAGGCCGACGTTCCTGGAAATCTTTGATGCCACTGACACCTCCTCTGCGATGGAGATCATAACGGTGACTCCTAGCGTTGAAATCTCGTGGTATTCCTGTGAGAGATCGAGGGAAGGATTTCAGATGCACCGCCGCTCCCAATCGGCAGGAAAAGGCCTCTGGTTCTACTATAAAGATCATCAATGATACCATCCCTTTCCTTCCGGCGTTGATTCCCACACGTTTCGCGGTCGAAAATGACATTTCTCATTGCGATGAGCAACAGGCCGACGTTCCTGGAAATCTTTGATGCCACTGACACCTCCGTACATTTCAACCCCTTACTAAGGACATTTTTGGGCAGCATCCCCATTGAATATGGTCGCACGCCTTTGGAGTTCTGCGCGACCGCAGTTTTTGCTCTCGCGTACACGTTAGAATCACTTGTGCCGTTTCCACACCATTCTCCGAGGTTTCTAAGTGATCGAAAGCAGCAAACGTTATTATTCTTTTTTCCAGCTCTCGTATTTCACGTACTCCTGTGGCGCGATCACATAGGGGTGCGACACACGAGTCAATACAACGGCATAGTATCCTGTAAGATCACGTAGTCTGGCAATTCCCTTAGCGGGTGGGACCCGTCCATTTTTATTGGAATTTTAAAGATGCGCTTCTACACTGTCGCACTCCTCTGTGATGACGCAAGAGGAGGGCGTGAAATACGAGGGGTGAAAGTAAGTATCGGCACCCTTTGCTGCTTCCGATCACTTCCACATTTAAACAATTGGTTTTCAGCAATTGCCAGTGGTTCCACTGTGTACAGGAGAGCAAAAACTCATTTCAATAACAACTACCGTTTGTCATCGCGGAATGTGTGGGAGTCAACGCCTCAAGGAAGGGGATGGTTTCATTGATACCCATTATGCCACCGAGAGACCTTTTCCTGTCGATTCTGAGCGGCGGTGCGTCTGAAATCTTTCCCTCGGCCACCCACAGGACAACCAAGAGATTTCAACGCTGGTTGTCGCCGTTATGATCACCGTTGCGGAGGCGTCAAAGCAAGGGGAGAAGTGTGAGTAAGAGGTGGTGTGACGGCCTTCCCATAGGGTGACACGTCGCGCTGGCGTTCGCCGGAATTTTAGTGCAGCCTGGTGGCAATGTGACTCAGTTAACCCGCCTCTCACTTCAGATGAACTTCTGAGCTGTAGCCGTTTTTTTTAGCACGCATCGACACCTCACTGTTTGGACATCACAGAGACCAAAGTCGGCGTCACAAGAAGCCTTGCTTTGACAAAATTACTGTGGAAGGTTGTACACACTTTTGAGTCAACTTAAGCGTCGCAATGGATAGGAATTACGGGGATCCGAAAAAGTGATCCACTGATTCTGTTGCGCCGTGTAGATAACTGGAAACGTGGAAATGGAAAAGGAACTAGGCAAAGAGTTTCTAATACCAAAGCTATTCACAAGAGCCTTAGAGGATGTCCTCGGGTCCCTAAATTGGGAAAAAGAAACTGGTAAAAAGAAGAAATTCGTTATAATATCATGTAACTCATTTTTGTCGCAGCTGCATTTTTGTCGCAGAAAAAGTTTAGGGAACGTAGACTGAAACTAGGTACGGAAAATTAATTGAGTTAAGAAGAATATAATCTGTAAAGAACATCCAAATGGGTTTTATACAAATGAACAATGATGTAACTGAAGAAATTGATAAGTTTTTGCCCCAAACACAGGTGAATATTAAGGGAAAAGAGGGAAGAATAAATAAACAAAAGAGTAAAAATGACACAGTATTTCTGGTAAACTATAAAAAATTTGAAATTTGAATATTCCAATCTGTGAAATGCGTAACCTAAATCATTACCTCTTTTGTCTTATACTGGTGAGGCACGAACTTCAAATGAAAGATAACCATACAAAAAATGAGTGCTGCATTGAAGAATACATGCTACGAATTACTAGAAAATGCAGAAAGACGATCAAATGGGTCAGAGGACGAGCTGAAGTGAAGTGCAAGACGCTATTATTATCGTAGTTACAATGCGATACAGGATGGTTCAAATGGCTCTAAGCGCTATGGGACTAGACATCTGAGATCATCAGTCCCCTAGACTTAGAGCTACTTAAACCTAACTAGTCTGAGGACATCACACACAGCCATGGTTGGTTCAAATGGCTCTGAGCACTATGGGACTCAACTGCTGAGGTCATTAGTCCCCTAGAACTTAGAACTAGTTAAACCTAACTAACCTAAGGACATCACAAACATCCATGCCCGAGGCAGGATTCGAACCTGCGACCGTAGCGGTCTTGCGGTTCCAGACTGCAGCGCCTTTAACCGCACGGCCACTGCGGCCGGCCACACACAGCCATGACCAAGGCATGATTCGACCCTGAGATCGCAGCAGCAGCGCGGTTCCGGACTGAAGCGCCTGGAACCGCTCGGCCACAGGGGCCGGCTGCGATACAGGAGGACGAGGCACATGATCGGGCTAATGAACGAAAGTTGGGCCAAGGAACGACTTTACTGGGCTCTAAAAGACAAAAGAAAACAAAAAAAAATAAACCTAGAAGAGTACCTAGTGGGAAATATCAATAGAAATGCAGAGGTGTACGTGGAATACACTATACATGGAGATGCTGAGCGGCGACCATTTTCCGGTGATTGTCGAATAGCTGGTGACGCACTGTAATAACGTAACTATTAAAAAAATCATACCAGCAATCGTGTCACATAATTAAGGAAAGCCACCGCCAACATAATACTTAAATGGGTTTTCCTGACGGACCTGATGCACATTTCAGCGTGGTGAGCCACATCGACTGATATCCTCTACAGAATTCTTCCTTCTCTCTTTATCTCTCTCTCTCTCCCTCTCTCATTCACTCACTCACACATTATCTTCTTCTTATTTTTGGACACTTGTTTCTGTCCTGCCTTCACCTTTCAGTGCCATCTCTTCCTGGTTCTTCCTACATCTTTTCTTCCTCATGAGTCGTATATCATGGCCTAAAGTGATACTCTGTCTTCATTCGTTCCTTGTAGGTGACGTTACCACAATGTTCCGTTTCTTTAAATAACCCCAGAAATTTTAAAAAATCTGGTTCATTCCTAGTAGCTTCATTTCTTATGCGGTCTTCCTTGATAACACCTCTCACTCTCCTGAAAAATCTCATTTCTGTTGCTTGTAGTTTGCTTTTGTCACGTTTTTAGGGATCCACTTCCATATAGCAAGACACGTGTTGCGATGATTGTTTTTTTTTAAAGTAATCTATTTCCTTACGTATTTTCTTCTGTAGTGTTTTGTTTGTATTACGCATACTGATTGTTATTTGTTAATCTTACTTTCTATGTACTTTCCTATGCCGTAGCTTACGTCGCATTCTACAAAATTAAAATTGGAGACCTGCTCAATTGATGTATTATCTATTGTTATTTTTGAGCGCGTTGGGTGTTTCCCATGTTTAGCCCTGATTGTAGTTTTCTTTGTTAATATTCTAAAGCTACATTCTCTTTTCACTAATTGATGTAATTTAACCTTCAAAGTGCTTTTTGTAGCTCATCTTAACTTTCTTCCAAAATAGTATCATCATTTGTGCACATAAGGATATCATCTACATCTACTTTCATCCTCCGCAAGCCACCTGACGGTGTGTGGCGGAGGGTACCTTGAGTACCTCTATCGGTCCTCCCTTCTATTCCAGTCTCGTATTGTTCGTGGAAAGAAAGATTGTCGGTCTGCCTCTGTGTGGGCTCTAATCTCTCTGATTTTATCCTCATGGTCTCTTCGCGAAATAAACGTAGGAGGGAGCATTATACTGCCTGACTCCTCGGTGAAGGTATGTTCTCGAAACTTGAACAAAAGCCAGTACCGAGCTACTGAGCGTCTCTCTTGCAGCGTGTTTCAGTGGAGTTTATCTATCGTCTCCGTAACGCATTCGCGATTACTAAATGATCCTGTAACGAAGCGCACTGCTTTCCGTTGGATCTTCTCTATCTCTTATATCAACCTTATCCGGTATGGATCCCACACCGGTGAGCAGTATTCAAGCAGTGGGCTAACAAGTGTATTGGAACGTACTTCCTTTGTTTTCGGACTGCATTTCCTTAGGATTCTTCCAATCAATCTCAGTCTGGCATCTGCTTTACCGACGATTAATTTTATATGGTCATTCCACTTCAAATCACCCCTAATGCGTACTCCCAGGTAATTTATGGAATTAAGTGCTTCCAGTTGCTGACCTGCTGTATTGTAGCTAAATGATTAAGGATCATCTTTATATGTATTCGCAGCACATTACACTTGTCTACATTGAGATTCAATTGCCATTCCCTGCACCATGCGTCAAGTCGTAGCAGGTCCTCCTGCATTTCAGTATAATTTTCTTTTGTTACAACCTCTCGATATTCTACAGAATCATCCGCAAAAAGCCTCAGTGAACTTCCGATGTCATCAACAAGATCATTTATCAGTCTGTGTACCCGTATTAATTGTTTGTTTCCTGTTTTTAATCTAATCATTTATACATACATTAAATAAGATTGACAGGCTAGAACCCATCAACTTGAAAAATTTTTCTGTAGGGCAAACGAGTGCGTCGCTGCTACGAGTTCGTGAAGGGAATGGTCAGTCAAACACTATCTCGGGGACTTTCTGTACGTCACGGCTGCAGCGATACAGGATGATTCGGATGCGAAAACTGATGAAAAAAAAATCCACAGAAGGAAACTGATTGAAAAAGCCGACCCTCGTTCAAAGAGTATCCTTCTTTTCAGCATCCATTTTTTGCGTCACCGAGAGAGAGGCGGAACAGTGTGTTTTGGGATGGGGGAGATTATGGGCGGACGGGATGGGTGTAGCGAGCCAGTCGTGTGTGAGGGAGATGGGAGATGACCCAGGCCCCCCACCCCACCCCACACGGCGGTGTCTGCCTCCGCCCGCTCTATCTGTCTGACAGGCCAGAGCGCACTGCGGGACTAATCGCGACCCACGCGACAGATAGCTCCCACGTATATTATCTGGCGTGGGTCCCCATCCTGCGCTGTGATAAAGTGCGGATGCAAATCTGCGGCACAGCCGAACAGGTTTGCCAGATCGCAGTGTCGCAAGGACTCCCACCGATACCGTGATATACTGCTATATGCTGTCCATTCGAATCCAGTTTTTGCTAACGAGCGGTGGTTATAGTTTTAATAATCACCTCAAAGTAATGTGGCAGGGTCAGTAGTTGAGCCGCGGAAATATCGGGATATGCGACTTGACAGAACTGTGCCATTTCCTGTCGAAATGTTAAGGAAAAAAGTTTTTGCGACGAATAATGTCATCCGAAAACTCGACAGCGCGCGATTTGGAGCAGGGCCTCAAACTCTGAGAGCATCGGCTTTCGCACCATGTTTCAATGCAGCACCTGTCTGGTACAATTCAGCACACGCCAAATGCATCGACGTGGCAATTAATGAGACAGTGTGCATAGTGTCTGGCTATCTAGAACCAAAGCCAGTTCAATAGGTTTACCCCATTGCCGCTACAGCTCTACCCACAATCAGTTGCAGCTGAGCACGAAAAGTGGAAATGGAATGATGATCACACGCACATGTCTCACGGCTGCCAAATACAGCGCAGCTGAGTAAGTCCCTGCGAGGTTTCATGGAAACGACCAAACCTTTAGACGAGCCGGACGAAATACGGCGACAAAATGTATGGCAAAACTGTATTAACCAGAGGTTAATAAAGACTAAAAAGCAGCTGGCTGCTGGTAATCGTCTGCCGTTTTCGACTTGGAGGGCATTAATCGTTTAAGAACCGGCATCACGTGGTGCAATACCAACCTGACAAAATGGGGATATATATAAAGAGAACGACACCTGTGACTGTGGTGAAATACAAGATTATCATCATCTAATCACATAAATGTGCGTAAATCTATATTTAAGCTGGCCATGTCGCATAAAAGTCATACAGCAGGTGAATAATGACTTTTGAACACAAGTTATGTAAGACGCGTTTCGGAATTATTTCCATCTTCAGAAATCTAAGTGCAAAGGTAGCACTAGTCTGAAATCTTATGCTACGTGCACAACTGGTAACGATCTTGTCATTTTGCTACCACTGCACTTGGATTTCTGGACCTTGAAATAATTCCGAAACCCATGATGCATACTGTGTGATCAGTAAAGTCATTGTTCACCTGCTGTATGACCTAGCCATCTTAATAACAGTTGTACACATATTTACTAGAATGATCGCTAGCCCCAAAAGCAGGCAAAACGGAGTAGACCTGATCATAGCAAATGATAAGTCATCCATGTCGCTGATCAGCGGAAATGTGCAGTATAGATGGTAACCAGACGGGTATAGTAAGTAATTATCAACTCGTGAAATTCAAGCCTCCGTTATGGATTTACTGTCTACAGATTCACTCTTCAGTGCGACAATTTTTTCCAAAATGGTAGATGACACGTTGGAGATCTTGCTTGTAGCAATCAGCATTTTGGCAGGTCGGTTATTCAGGAAACGCTACACCTCGAAAATCATATCGTCCTCATTTTGGAAATGCATTTTACGAAATGGTTTTTATATCCGAAAACTCAAAAGTCGCTAATTGTGACTGCCATCATACGGGAGTATTGATGGTGAAGCAATATTTAAGAGCCAAACGAAGCAGCGCGTGTGTTTTTTCTGTGCAGAATGAGCTGGGGCGTTCTTGTTGAGGAGAAAAGCCCTGGATAGCTTCCTGTTCCGCTTCGTCCTGATAGCGTGCAGCGGCCTCCTCAGCAGATTTCGGCAGTACTTTCTCTGGTGTCGTGCGAAGAGCTAGGTGCCAAGGCAAGGTTGGTACCTTGCGACAGAACTGCAAGTAAACATGGTCGCTGCCAGAAGCAACGAAGAACGAGAAACTGTGTCGTGGACAAGCCCAGAAGAGTTTCCATCCGCCATCGCATCAGCTCGCTTACGTCGAGAGCAGTACTGCTCAGCTCAGCCCCGTCATCAATGACTCCGAAAAGATCCTGAGCCAGAAGTGCGACAATTGTATTACACATAACTGCGTAAGTGTTTATCGGCAATGGTACTTCGTGAGACTAGCCTCTTGTTGTGTATCAACTGATATATTAATTTTTCGTGCAGTAATAAATAATGATGACTTTTCTGTGGAAATTGTAAGTTACGTATTTCGTCTTGCTGATGTAGTATTAAGTGATCTAATACGCTCAAAGACAAAAAAAAAAAAAA
The DNA here is from genome assembly GCF_023864275.1 of Schistocerca cancellata. Classification (NCBI taxonomy): domain Eukaryota; kingdom Metazoa; phylum Arthropoda; class Insecta; order Orthoptera; family Acrididae; genus Schistocerca; species Schistocerca cancellata. The sequence continues at coordinate 188,299,471 of NC_064626.1, read as the reverse complement.
GACGCACCACGAAGTAATTATCCGAATGTGGCGGAAATCGGTAGACGTGATGTACGTGTACAGAAAAACAAGTTACTGCTATTTCAGAGAAATTGGATGATCTAGTCAAATGAGAGAGCTTCACAAATTGAACGCATTGGTCCCCCATTGGCCGTGAAGAAACCAGTTATTCGAGTTGGCATTGTTTGATAGAGTTATTGGATATCCTCATGAGGCATATAGTGCAAAATTCTAATTGGCGCGTCAGTTCGTCAAAATCCGAACCCCGTGGAGAGCCCTGCCCATAATGACCCAATCTTTCTCTGTTCTGGAGAGATCCGGCGACCTTGCTGCCCTAGGCTGAGATTCGCAAACATGAACACAAGCAGTACAAACTCTCGCCATGTGCAGGTGAGCATTGTCTTGCTGAAATGCAGGCCTAAGATGGAAGGGGAACGTAAACGGGGCGTAAAATTCCTCGACGTACAGCTGTGCTGTAAGAAGGGAGCCGCGGATGACAAGCAAGGAAAAAAAAATGGCTCTGAGCACTATGGGACTCAACTTCTGAGGTCATTAGTCCCCTAGAACTTAGAACTAGTTAAACCTAACTAACCTAAGGACATCACACACATCCATGCCCGAGGCAGGATTCGAACCTGCGACCGTAGCGGTCTTGCGGTTCCAGACTGCAGCGCCTAGAACCGCACGGCCACTTCGGCCGGCGACAAGCAAGAGTCCTGCTATGGAAATAAATGGCACTCCAGGTTGTCGGATCTTATCGTGGACAACAGTCAGAATAATAAACCACCACTCTCCGCGGAGCCACCAGACATGACTTGGGCCTGGAATCACACTGACTGCAGTACAAATAGCTTCAGTGGTGATGGATCCGGATTCCGACAGGGCTCCTGTGACCAGCAAAGCGCTCTACCTAGGCAAGAAAACGCTGCCAGATCACCCCCCCCCCCAATTGAAAACGTTTGGAGCATGATGGGCAGGGTCCTCCAAATATCTCCGGATTTTGACGATCCAGCGCGCCAGTTGGACTGAATTCAGCACGATGTGTAACGGCTCCTGAGGTCGCTGATATGGAATAACTGGCAGGAGGTGGCAACACAATGCACCTAATATGAAAAACGTATGTTTTTGGGGTGTTCGGATACTTTTGATCACATAATGTTTCTATCTGTGCTGGGTGGTCCAAACACATTCTGGCTTGGCGCGCCTAACAAATGCAACTTAACATCACATTTCTCGATATTTTGGGTTGTTTTGTTCTACGATCCGAATCCTGTTTATTCTTCTCGCATTCCTCTGACTTCTTAGACTTTAAATTTTTTCAGACACAGGCGAAAAAAAAAACGGCAGTCGATGTACAAATCCGTCGTTTTATTACAGGCGATGGATATTTCGACTATTACGTAGTCATATTCCATTTAACAGGTGACATTAATACACAGTGTAACTTAGTGAAAAGGTTGGTGTAGAAGGTAAAGTAGCCTAACATGACCTCATGCTCGCCAACTAACTGACAAGTAAACCTACCCGAGGGATATACTCAGATTTTGATCGACTTTGAACATGTTATAGTGAAGAGCATAGTAGGAGATTTTTTTTTCTATATGTGCCAATATTGATGTTAAGGGGGTTAAACAGCACGTTAAAAAAAATGAGTGTAATATTTCTGAATGATTACCCCTGAAACGGTAACAGATATGAAAAACAACTTCAGAAAATACGTCCGTCGTTATTTATGTACGTTATAATGGTGCTCGCCAGTTTGGTGATAAGAGTCATTTTATTTCGAAATCCCCGCTCCTCAATCTTTCCTTTTTCTTTTCAACATCTAACAGTGAAACGTATAGTATCGTTAGGTGTTGCATCGCTAGTATCAAATTCAATCAAATATGATGAAGTGGTGTTCCAAATACACATTTGTCGGAAATAAGCCAAAAATATTATGCCCGCCCAGTATTTGTTTGCTTGAATGCCAGTTGTCATTTAGAATTGGTTAGTTGTATATCAGATGGCCCACGCACGCCACCCTCCGTTGACGTTAGTTAATCCCGGATGCCACAGACGCTGAACGGTTTGCCTAAGCAGAACCGTGAAGGGGACTCCGCTCTTAATGCCGGATGTCAGAGGCACGGAACGGTTTCCCTAAGCAGAACAGTGAACAGGACTCCACACCAACTGATTGGAGACACTGCTAAAAGTAAGACCAGCGCTTGAAAACAAACACTTTATAGCAGTAACTTGTCCTACAGCTCGTCGCTAGAAAACTTGCTTGCTGTAGAAGGGGCTCCGAGTTCGATTCCTCGGCTCGAGAAAGGTGTCTTTGTAGAAGAATGATTGTCCCTGATCGAAACAATACGCTCAAGGGTCAAAGCATATTATTTGTTTCAAGGCATATCAAGCCAATTTATTAACAACATATAATGAACCAATTTCTGCTTCACAATTGGCATATTGCATAAATGCAGCCATATCTTTGAATGCTATACATGTAATCGATAAAATAAATTCCATAAATGATGTTCCTTTAACTCTATGTTACAGATCTTAAGAATTCCACTATTCCTAACAAAAATGTTCTAATGCATGTCCGCCTTGTTTGATGCACTGATGTAATCACCTTACGGTATTAACATGGACACCTCTTAACATTTCTGCGGATGCTGAAGCGCATGAATAACTTATTCTTTCTTTTCACTCTTCTGGATTTTTTCGGTTCCATTTCGTAAGCTCTGACTTTGACATAACCCCATAAGAAAAAATCCAAGGGTATTAAATCACATGATTTCGCTGGGCATCGAATGAAACCACTGCGACCTATTCGCTGTCGTGGTGCACGATGTTGAGATATTCCCTAACACCACTACAATAATTGGGTGGCGCAACATCCAGCTAAAACCAGTGCCTCATAGCTAACTGAAGGGGGACGTCTTCTAGGTAATGCCCAAGATCCAGCTCATTCTGAAGGAATTGCAAATACAGCCGAAGCCGAACAGTTAGTCTGGGAGCCCAATAAACTGGTTCAATGACGTGGTCTTCTAGAATCGTGCACCATACGTTAACAGGCGAGTGCGCTTGCATGTCATGTGGTCATAACCAGTGAGGATTTGCAGGAGCTCAAATGGTTCAAATGGGTCTGAGCACTATGGAACTTAACTTCTGAGGTCATCAGTCCCCGAGAACGTAGAACTACTTAAATCTAACTAACCTAAGGACATCACACACACCCATGCCTGAGGCAGGATTCGAACCTGCGACCGTAGTGATCGCGCGGTTCCAGACTGTAGCGCCTAGAACCGCTCGGCCTCCGCAGCCGGCTGCAGGAGCTCAGTAATGTAGATTGTGTCTATTGTCAGGGGCGTCATTGGTAAAGTAGCATTCATCTCCCAATAAAATCTGCCTGACGAAATCCAAATTTAAGGTTACTTCATTTACGAGACCTCTGTGGAATCCTCGGTTTTGGAAATCGTTTCATATACACTGGTGTCTAAAATTAAGGCGGCGAACCGTTATTTCCCCACCTTGTGTCTAATTCTCTGTATAATCATACAAACTGTCAACAGATGCTCGTACAGCCGTGTTCTGCACGGAAAATGGCAGTCCGGTCAACAGACAACCACGTCAACAATGACGTCAGGGCACCCACCAAACGGGGTGGTGGTTTCCAGGAAGTCCCGCATCCACAGTCTCTGTGTATACAGTCACCTACGGGGCAGTGTGGCACACAGAAGACACCTGCCAAACTCTCTGGAATGCAGGTCCATAAGAAGATTGGAAGCGGGATTGTCACAAACTAACGAGAGCTGATGGCTTAGCGTGAATTGTTCTGTTGTTTTTTGGACGTGGCAACAATATATAGAGATCGAAACAGTACCCCAAAGACTAGGGCAGGGCCAACCACGTATGATATCAGAGAGGACCGTTATTTGGATGTAAGAGCATGAAAGTACCGCCTTAGTACTGCACGGCAGCTTCCAGTGACCTCGCAGCATCCACTGGACGCGTTGTGTCGAGACAAACGGTTTACAGAAGGCTTCGGCGGAGTGGCCTTTATTGATGGAGACCTGCTGTATGTGCAACTCTTACGCGTCTTTACAGAAGGGAACGTGTAGAATGGCGACGTCAACATGCCACCAGGACGGTCGGACAGGGGGCCAGTGTTGTTTTTTTCACAAATGAGTCCCGATATGGCCTATAGAGTGATTCTCGACGCATTTGCATCTGGAGGGAACGTGGACCACGATTTCGAGACCCAAACATTATGGAAAGAAACCGATATCGAGGGTGATCTCTAATTTTGTGGACAGATATTATGTTGACCGCATGAACACCTCTTCGTGAAATTGTATGTGTGAATCGACAACGTTTAACCGTTTTCAGGTATCGTGACGAGTTCTTGGGGCCTCATGTGGGGTTGTTGCGAGTTGGTGCGGGCCCATTCATATTGATGGACGATAATGATCGACCTTATAGAGCAAGAGAGGTTGATGTTTTCCTGGAAACGGAACGCATTGCACGCATGGCGTGACCTGTTCGCTCTCCCGATTTTAACCCCTTAGATCACGTCTGGGGTGCTCTAGGAAGACAGGTTGGATCACGTCAGTATCCACCAACTACTCTCCAAGACTTGAAAGCATCTCTCTAGAAATAAAGGGCGTTATTGCCTCAACATCAAATTGATTATATCATTCACAACGTGCCCCATCGTTGTGAGGCCTACATTGCTGTCAGAGGTGGTCACACCCCATACAGAGCACATTAACAAGTTGTCGGGATATGTGATCACATCCGCTAAGTTGGAAAAAACGAAGAACGTTTTTGTCTACCGTTATGCATATTGCAGTTGTTTAAGTTCTGTATTCTTTACATAGTTTCTACTTGCCTATCATCTGTTTACACTGCTCTGTGGCAAAATAAACACAACCTCACCACTGTAGCTGTTGGTGTAGGTGCAACATTTTCCTTCCTCCACAACCCTTTGTACCGAAGACCTCGATATCCCCAGGTCCGCTGCAACTCTTCTTTGTCCTAATTAGGATAAGAAATAGGTATTACTGGATGACATCTAATGACTTTCATAAATGAATAATAATGACCATGATGGTATTATTATTATTATTATTATTATTATTATTATTATTATTATGCTTAGAAATATTTCATTGTTCGTAGGCGTAATTTCATTTAACCTATGCTTACCATGCCTGGGCTGTGCTCCAAAATACTCAATAACGTTCTGGTCATCATCGGGTGCTTCCGGCCTGGTGCTTCCACAACACGTTGTAGCTGGAAACCTGTCGGTTCTTAAACACATCTCTATATGTCAAAAAATATGCACAGAAGGTAGACGTCGCCACAGCTGCATTGCGGTGCTTAACCCCACGGATCTGTATCATATCTGTGTAGTCTTTGCTGGAGTACATTGCAGTTGTTACCTGTTTGACGCCGGCCGGGGTGGCCGAGCGGTTAAAGGCGCTACAGTCTGGAACCGCGTGACCGCTACGGTCGCAGGTTCGAATCCTGCCTCGGGCATGGATGTTTGTGATGTCCTTAGGTTAGTTAGGTTTAAGTAGTTCTAAGTTCTAGGGGACTGATGACCTTAGAAGTTAAGTCCCATAGTGCTCAGAGCCATTTGAACCATTTGAACCAACCTGTTTGACTATAAGACCTGACTCGAACTCCAGACGGCCACGCGACCATATCAGAGGAGAACCAGGAGGAAAACGCACGCAGACGACGGCACAGTTCTATACCATGCAATTACAGTTACACTATGTGTTAAAAATTGTTTCCATGTGCATCAATGAATGCGTGTATGCTCCATAGCATGTTTTTTGTCTCACATGTTCACATCGGTCAGGTTGCATCCAAACAGTCTCAAAGCATATGCTACTCAAGTGTCCCCACATTTGGAATCGGCACTGCATACACGATACTTCTGAGATGGCTTCATAACCAGAAATCGCATGGGTTGAGATCCAGTCAACGAGCATGCCATGTAGCTGGTACCCCTCGTCCAATCCATCGATGGGAAGACTCGATTGAAATGCGTCCGGACATTAATGGCAAAGTGGGCTGGAGCTCTATCATGTATCAGCTAAATAACTTTTTCGATTCATTAACAACACTTATTTCAGCAGCGGAAGCAAAATCACCCGCAGGAAACGCCGATAGTTTCAGTTCGTTAGGCGACGTGGAAGGAAGACTGATCCCAAAATACATCCGCGAATTATCCCAGGCCACAAATTGATGCTACACTGATGCTGATGATGCGCTGTCACCATACCGTGGAGATTCTGCATACTATCCAATAGACGATTGTTATGGAAGTTGAAGATACCACTCCGAGTAAATGTGACCTCATCTGTGAATAGGATGGATGACACAAATCCCGGAATTGTGGTTGCGTGTTGAAGACACCAGTGCTTCCGATATGAAAAATCTGTAGCTGGAAAGCTCTGCACACGCTGTAACCGATAAGGGTTGCAACAGTTGTCTTGGAGAATGTTTCACACGGTTGTCTGGTTTACTCTGTACTGGCGGGCCAACTGCCTGTCACTGACACGGCGGTCGCCTTCCACAGTATTAATCAGGTTTTCCTCCATGCCTGGTGTCCGAAAATTTCGGGTACGTCGTTGATGATTTCCACGACTATGCATACTGTAACCATGGCTGTACGGTACACCGCATATTAGACCACAGTCTCTGTAACAAGGTATGATTGAATAAACGTTTCTAGCATGAAAAAATGTGTGTGTGTGTATTTATTTATTTTTATTTACACGTCAAGTTTCGTACGACCAAATTGAGTAGTAAGTATCCAAGGTCATGGAACGTGTCACTACCTGAAATTACAACGTAAAAGTAATAACAGATAAAAACAAAATGTTTATAAACACAAAAAATTCAAGTCATAAGTTTAAGTAAATTCAATCAACGATACAACATAAGAATCAGCTTAATCTTTCAAGGAACTCCTCGACAGAATAGAGGGAGTAACACATGAGGAAACTGTTCAGTTTCCATTTGAAAGCGCATAGACTACTGCTAAGATTTTTAAATTCTTGTGGTAGCTTATTGGAAATGTATGTAGCAGTATACTGACCGCCTTTCTGCACAAGAATTGAGGAAGTCCGATCCAAATGCAGGTTTGATTTCTGTCGAGTATTAACTGATAGAAAGCTTCTTATTCTAGGCAATAAGCTGATATTCTTAACAAGAAATGACAGTAAAGAATATATATATTGAGAGGCCAATGACAAAACACCCAGACTAGTGAACAGTGGTGTACAAGAGGTTCGCAAACATACGCCACTAACTGCCCAGACCGCCCTTTTCTGAGCCAAAAATACCCTTTTAGAATAGGAAGAATTACATCAAAATATAATACCTCACGACATAAGAGAATGAAAATAAGTAGACTAATTTTCGTGTCGAACTATCACTCACTTCAGATACTGTTCGAATAGTACAGATGGCAGCATTAAGTCTTTGAACAAGATCCTGCATGTGGGCTTTCCAAGACAGTTTACTATCTAACTGAACACCTAGAAATTTGAACTGTTCAGTCTTACTAATCATATGCCCATTCTGTGAAATTAAAACGTCGGGTTTTGTTAAATTCTGTGTTAGAAACTGTAAAAACTGAGTATTATTGTGATTTAACGTTAGTTTAGTTTCTACAAACCATGAGCTTATGTCATGAATTGCGCTATTTGAGCCAATGTGGCACACAACATTCTTTACTACCAAGCAAGTGTCATCAGCAAACATAAATATTTTAGTGTTACCTGTACTACCTCTGGGCATGTCATTTACATAAATAAGGAACAGAAGTGGCCCCAACACTGATCCCTGGGGCACTCTCCATTTGACAGTACCCCACTCAGACCCCACATCACAGCGATTCTCAATACTGTTCCCCATATTCCATAATGCTCCAACTTCTGGAGCGATATTTTGTGATCAACACAATCAAACGCCTTAGTTCAATCAAAAAATATGCCAAGCGTTTGAAATCTTATTTTCCCCTATCCGGTACCTCATATAGAAAAGAGAATATAACATTTTCAGTTGTTACACGATTTCTGAAGCCGAACTGTACATTTGATAGCAACTTGTGGGATATAAAATGATCTATTATCCTTACAAGCACACCCATTTCAATAACTTTAGCAAACACTGATGGCATTGAAATAGGGCTTTACTACTAAGTACTTAATCGTTCAAGAAACTGACCATTCCTAAAGGAAAAATTACAAATATGGCTATATACAGGGCTAACACTTGCAGCACAATAATTTAATATTCTACTGCACATTCCACCATATACATGAGAGTCGTTAGTTCTTAGTGATTTCATTACTGACTCAATCTCACCATTGTCTGTATCACAGAGGAATATTTCAGGCATCGATCTCGGAAAGGCATTTGTAAAGATAGTTACATGATTCACTGTAGAAACTAATTTTTATTTAATTCACCAACAATGCTCAGAAAATGATTGTTAAATACCGTACATATGTCAGATTTATCAGTAACAGAAGTATTTTACTACTGACTGACTTTATATCGTCGACCTTGTGCTGCTGAGCAGATACTTCCTTCACAACTGACCATATGGTTTTAATTTTATCCTATGAATTAGCTATTCTATTTGCGTAGCACATGCTCTTTGGCTCCCTAGTAACATTTTTAAGCACCTTACAGTACTGTTTGTAATGGGCTACTATAGACTGATTGTGACTACTTCTAACATTTTGATATAATTACCGCTTTGTTCTACATGATATTCTTATCCCTCTAGTCAGCCATCCAGGCTACCTTTTACTGCTAGTAACCAGTTGAGGACGTTCTAATGGGAAGAAACTCTCAAAGAGCATGAGAAATGCGTTAAGGAAATCATTATATTTATCATCTAGGTTATTGGCACTATAAACATCCTGCCACACTTGTTCCTTGACGAGATTTTAAAAAAACTCTCGGTTGCCGTTTGATTAACTTTCCTACGTAGTTTGTAAATATATCTGACATTTGTTTGAGTGCAAAAGGCTTTTAGTGTTAAAATTTGTGCATCATGGTCTGAAAGGTCATTCTCCCTTTTAATAATAGAATGCCCATCAAGTAATGAAGAATAAATAAAATATTTTCAATGGCTGTGGTACTGTTCCCCTGCTCCCTACTTGGAGAAAACACACTCTGCATCAGATCATACGAATTTAGGAGATCTACCAACATCCTTTTGCTTGTACTCTCATATACAAAATTTATATTGTAGTCGTCACATATAACCAATTGCTGGTACTTCCTTTAACGTGATTCGAGAACCCTCTCTAGCTTGAGCAGAAAAGCTCTGAAGTCAGAGCTAGGGGACCTATACACAACAAAAATTGAAATGGCCCTGGACAATATTCAAATGTGCAGTGCCGTGATACATCTATAGAATCAAATTTAATACTTTTTTTTACGTACGTGGCCACTCGCCCACTGCACAAGGAAATCCTTGAAAAACTGTCAGCTAATCTGTATCCTGGCAACAGGAAGCCTCTGAATTGTCAAATTATTTAAGTGGCGCTCCGATTAACCAATAATTTCAGAGTCCACATCTATAAAAAGTTCGCTAACTTTAATAGCTCTTATATTTTGATGAAATATTCTAATTCCTTCTCTACTTCGAAACGTGACATCCTCTGAAGGTGATCCTTAAGTTAGACGGACTTCCTTTAAGCAGGTATACCTATCAGCTAACTTCACTCTAAAAAAGGGGCAGCTCTAAAAAAGGGGCAGCTCTAACACCAACTATTAAAGGAATTTTTCCATGGGAGACCCCTCCACCACCCACTACACTGTCACCTGTAAGCTTTGCCAGCGTCCCCTTCCCATACCTACTGAGGTGCAGGCCATGTCTAGTGAAACCCGATCTACTGATAGATTCAGCTGGAACCGCTGCAATTTGACCCATGCTCTCTGCTATCAGTGTCTTCTCCAGCCCCGTGTTAACGCGCCTAACAGCCGCAGCCGGATGATGATCATGACGCTGAAACAGTTGCACGAAATGTACATTGGTTTGAGTAGCTATCTTTTCCAAATCACCACCTACATCATATTCCACGTCGCTATCAAGGCTATTGCCTGCTCCACCCACCATCACTACCTGATCCCCCTTCATAAAATTCTTACATCCTTATTCTGTCAGTCACCTGAGCCTATCTTGCACTAGACACCGGGTACTCACTCCTCAACACTTCCTGCAACTACTGGCCCACACCTCTACTGTGCGAACTACCTAGCAGCAGAACCTTCTTCTTTATGCTAGACTTTGTAACTGACTTAAACTTACTATCTGCTGCGGACTGTTGCATGTTTCCTACATGTACATCTACAGCTACAAGAGGCTCCTCTCCACAGTTGGTCAAATCGCATATACACAAAGCACAACTGTCTGAAAATCTCCTCCTCCTAGCTGCCTGCTTGCCAACTGCAGTTCCCATTCCCCAGCACCCTTCATTCTCCTCAACCTCTCTAGTTCCTCCTTTGCGTATTGTAAATGCATCGGAAGGGCACAAATCTTACGCTCGTGCCCCTCTGTCAACCTATTCCTACTACATATTCTGCATTCCTAGTAGAGGATATCGCTGGAATGACCACTGGTTTCTGCACTGCATTCCTCCTAATGAAAGTACTTCGAACAAATCCCAAACCGTAACCCACTACTCACAAACCTACGATAGAGCCCACACTTCTCATTCATCGTAAAATTTTACAGTTACTGAAAAAAACTAAACGTCTGCATTACCTAAGTTCAGTTACACCGGTGGAACTATTTATAGAACTAACAATAGCGGTCTTGAAATTCTCTCTCTACTAAAAGGAACCACTTTTATTAATGCTATTTAACCACAAATAATACCAATACAACAAAACTTCACAAAATTTGTTAGCTAAAACCAAAAATTCAAGCGGCCACTGAAACACTCAACTAAGTTAAAACAGTGACTGAAAATTTTACTAGAAACAATAAGAAACATGTTGAAAACTAAAGCACGATATTTGCTAAACGACTTCAACGCACAGGAAACCATAAAAAACACAAGGAGCGAACGTTTCCAAAAGTATTAAATCGTTATTTCGCTACAAACAGCACGAAACACTGTTAAAAACTATTAAGTTTAATAACTGTATAACAGTGCACAAAACACTTTGTCTGTACTTACCTTTATATCCACTACAGCTGAAACCGCACGCCGCGAAATGTTAACACAATACTGAGGCATGAGGCTTTGATGAACGACGTAAGTACACTCACATTCGAGTTAATAAAACAGGAAAAAAGTGTAAGATTAATGGAAATCCACTAATTAGTTACTTTTACAGCAAATATTGACACAAATAAATTTTAAAATAAGTAACTGGAGACTAAAACTTTATATATACCATATATTTTTTTTGTACTTCATTTCTTTCGAAGTTTTAACCTTTTCGGATTTAATTCTGTATTATTTGAAATTGTTTATACGTTATTATTGTAAAATTATTGTCAATCTGTAGAGCAGTGAGGAAGTGCTGAGTTGTTTTGGTCAAAAAATGCTGAATGCACTTTGATTCTGTGCACCGAGCACATTGAACAATTACGACTTCATCACGTATGTTTGGATTTGGTATTAACGATGCTACACGTTTCGCTACTAGTCAGATGTCGAAATGAAACGAAAGTGGAATGGGGGGGGGGAGGGGATTTAGAAAAAAAATGACCTGACAAAAATCTGGGTGCACCGTTCTAACGTAAATCAAAACCATCTAACATTTATTACACGCTGTTACCGTTTCAACAATATTCATTTCGTAATATTAAATGCAATTTTTAAGTGATTGTTTCAACCCCTGTTCAGCCGTATGGGCATGCAGAAAAAAAGTGTGTACCTCGTTTTACCCTACACTGCAACATATTCAAAGCTTTTCTAAATCGAAGTGTATCCATTGGGTTGGTTTACTTGTAAGTAACACTTTGGACTAATGTCACTTGTTGTTATATGCACTGAAGATGACTATGTAATAGATGAAATCTAGATGTGGTGTAACAAAACGAATGATTCCGCTATCGATTGCTGTTCTTTTCTCCATTGTCTACATTCAGCGATCGCTGCACACAACAGGATCATGTGGATTTCAATCTGACTTAAATACTTCTGTTCACTCTAAAAGTATTCGTACATATCAGTTTTGTAAGTTACAACATGGGGCAGCCCGATAGAACACAGAAATATATACAGCGTCTAAAAAAAGTCACATATTCCTACAAGAGGTACTATTGTTGAAAACTAGAAGGGAAGTTTCAGTACTGATATGCCCACAAAGAAATACCTGTTAAAATATGAACCATTTTACCCGTCCTAAGTTACCACGCATTATGAAGTTACCACGCATTATGACATTATCGTTCATCCCTTCCTTGCGTTACATTAGGCACTTGGTTCACCGATGTGTCGAAAACAGATCAAGGCGTTGGGGCAGGGTTGTATGGGGTTCAGCCAAGACTGGAGAGGACCATTTCTCTAGGGAAACTGGCCTCTGTATCCCAAGCCGAAATTACTGCAATCAGGGCATGTGTGGCGGAGAATATGAGTAGGTGCTACAATGACCGTAGTATCTACATCTGTTCAGACAGCCAGGCAGCCCTGACATCATTGGCAGCTACTGCAACAAGATCTAAGATTGTTGCAGATTGTCACAGGGCTTTGGTGGAGCTAGGGGGAAGCAATGGGGTGTACCTAGTGTGGGTCCCTGACCACTCAGGGATCTGTGGCAATGAACAAGCCGATAGATTGGCTAGGATGGGGGCTACAACTCCATTTATTGGGCCGGAACCTGTCTTGACAATCACTAAGGCTATGATCAAATTACAACTACGGAAGTGGCTTAGGAAACAGCACGTAGGATATTGGACCAAGGTCAATAAACAAAAACATGGTAAGGTAATGATGCCCAAGCCATGTTTTAAAAGAGGCTCTGTAATCCTGGGATTGAACAGGAAAGAGATGAAACTCATGACTGGACTGATCACCGGCCATGGGAACTTCAAAAAACACCTACACACAATGGGTATAATGGAAGGGGACCCTAAATGTAGGATCTGTGATCAGGGTGAAGAAACTGCATCACACCTAATATTTGAATGCATGGTATTGGAGAGCAAAAGATACGGAATCTTCGGGTCAAATAGACCTGAAGAAATTGTGTCTAACAAAAAACTGGTAGAGAGACTCCTTGCACTATTTAAGGGCACTGGTTGGCTTTACTAGTTATACAGGGAGCGATGCCGCCCAATAAAACTAGTTTCGGTGCGGGCAGTGGCGGGTTAGACCTATGCTGTTTTAGCTCTCCTGTTACAATCAGCCAATCAATACATTAGGTACTGTTTCAGATACAATTGGCTCCATTCGGAATGCATCAGGTACATTGGTCACACACCCTTCTGTAGCGTTTGGAGTTTTGGGCATTGTCAGTGGCAGGTTTGTTTATCACCGACTTCAGCTCGATGAATTACCAGCGCTGTGAATGACATTACACCTGCAATAAGACGCCGACTGAGGTTTGATTGCGACCAGGCACTACCTCATTTTCTGCGAATTACCCGACTCTGTGTCACAGCAACGTTGGTCGATGAGATCCGGTAGCACTGTTGCACCATTTAGCAGGCCTAAATCCCTTTTTCTCGCTATGGGGACATTTAAAAGCAGTGGTGTACATCAAGCCCATTGACTCTGTGCAGACGTTATAGGAGAGTGCGATCAGTGCAAAGGACTCAATGTGAATTCAGACAGGTGTATTTGAAGAGAGCGCGACTGATCAAATCACGGCTGAAGGATGTGCACCACTGTCTATAATGTAACAGACAGATGTGAATGAGAGGACGGAGTGCCTCAGATGTCAACAGGTATTGCTTTGCAGGCAGATTGTTAGAAGAATTGTTCTCCTGGTCTTGACCTGCATTACCTCCTGTAGGGTTACATGAAATTCGTTGCCAAACACCCTACTGAGCCATCCGTTGCTGGCGCTACGCTTTACACTAACTTACATGTATCGCGGCGCTGACGTCGTCGCCGTGTGGACCTGAGGGTGCGGATGCGCTTCCGGCTCTCCCTCACTCCCACCCCTCCTCCCCTCCCACCCCCCGCGCCTTCCCTTTATTACCCGGCATGGCATGCCCCGGGCCTGGCCGTGCCGCGGCATAACTAGCCACGCGGCACCCGCCCGCTCTGACACACACGGCGGCACCGCAGCAGCCTGACGACGCGAAAAGAAAAAAAAAAGATAAAAAAGAAACACCGCGACAGCTGAGGGGCGCGCGTGCTTTAATATCTGCCGCCGCCTGCGGAAAGCCGCCCCCGCCAGCCGGTGGCGTCTCGCAGCCATTCATGCGCGGATGGCACGTCACGGCCGCAGGCAAATGAGGGAGGCTGCTTGAATAATGATCCCCGCACTCGTCAGGGAAGGCGGCGCGTGTGTCGATCGCATTTCCGAGCTCAAATTTTCGCATTACCTGCTCGTGTGGTTGTAGCCGCTACAATATTTTACGCCTGTTATGCCCTAGGCTTTGGGCGGCTCTTTCGCCAACAGTAAAGTGCCTTTTAGCCCCAGAATTTCATCACAAAAAGAAAACATAGGCATTTCTTGATTATTACCCCACTGCAAAACATTGAAAGCATTGATCTCGAATTCTTAAATCATGGGGTTGAAATTATGTGCCATGCATACTTGTATCAGAAAATACCATGATCATCACGGACATTTTCTACTAGACTTTATAAGCTTTATATAGCTTAGATAAGGGCCGGCCAAATGCTGCGCAGTGTGCAGACGTGCGGAAGTACTGCACATGTGCGACAGGGAGCGACAGCGACATCTGTTATTAGACATGTGTCCTAAATGAACGGCGGCGGCTCCACTTCCCAGTTTATGTGGTACAAGCAAGAGGAAAATTGGTCATTAAACCGATTGTTTCAATGTATACTTACATTTAGATTTTTTTAAAAATATGTGAAGGTCTACGCTCAGCTGAAGTAGATAAAACATAACATTCATCTAATTGTCGGTTATTATGCAGATTTCATACGGGACTGATGAAAGATATAGCAATAGTGGTATTGAAATAACAGGTGATCAGCGAGAGGTCTGCGGCTATGATTCTGTTCAGAGGTCATTGAGACAGAAATTATGTGAGTATAACTGAGGGCACCGAGAATTAGTGATACGAAACCTTGCATTAGTTTAATGTTATTTGAAATCATGAATAAAGTTCGTTGGAAGTCGCTAAGTGCTCTCTTTCTTAAATACTAGCTCAAAAACATCACGTGTATTTACGTACCGTCAGTCAAGCTGCCTTAATAAAAACCCACGGTTGTTAACTGTATTACATGTCTTACTGGGTTACACTGTTAACATAGTAGTAGATGTTTCAATGAGTAGACTGTGATAGTATTTTAAATGTTTAATACGCGAAATACCTTCCCATGGTTAGCTTGCAAGCTGTTGAAAGAGCACTAGATTGCGCCGGTACAGAGTATCCCAGCAAGTGGATAAAGCGACATCTGTGCGTAGAAACATGCACTACAGGAATGCTGACGCCTGCGGCGTGCACGCTGTGACCCGGAAATTGCACATGTGCAAGAGCACCGTACGTGTACAGAATTTCTGGCCGACCCTGGCATAGATGCTAATCTTCAATGACGCTGCACGTTTGAGAGCATCAGCGGCTAAGGTCAGGAGTCATGAATTGACACCACCATTCGCCAAACACCATAAAAAAGTCACGTGGAGAAAAATTCACAGTGGGGCATGAAAAGGGCTGCGCCACCAGCAGAAGGCCTCTGATGCAGTGATGTGGCAAAACATTATGACCACTGCCCACAGCAAGATTAAGAACTACCTGGTGGCGTTGTGGGCACCTTACATGGTGCTGCACCCCAGAATAGGGTTCCAGGTGGACATTAAAAAGTATCAAAAAATCTCCCATAGCAAAGCCAGCAGCAGTGCAGAACGAATCGATGAATAGTATAATCCCTGAAAGAAAGAAACCCTGATTAAGTAGCCATGAACAGGGATGTTATGATGACTGGACAGGTCCTCAAGCAAGGGAACGTAGCACAGTGACAACGTTGCAACTGAATTATAATGGTGGCGGCACCCATTGCCGCAAGAAAGCACAGATCTCTCATAAGAGTAACTATTCAGTTGCCTATGCAGCAGAAAGCGTTTGAAAGAAGATGAGAAGTCCAAAGGTGACTGAGAGAGCTAACGAAACAGAAAATGACTGATGATGTCATTGCTGCCTCACCATACCAGACTACACGGGTGCTCACAGCGTAAATACCACCCCTGTCCTGCTAGATTTCTCTTCTCCTGCACTGGTCTCGTCGAGAGGGGAGATTCAAGTCAGTCAATTCCCAAATCGCCCAGCTACCTTCAGATTTCCATAGAGTACCAAACCCTGTTCGGGAGAATAAGCCACAGTGCCTACTACCACTGATGGGGTGCTGGGGCTGTCACCACCTAGCTCTCCTGCTGGAAACCTTAGCAACAGAGTCTAGGAGCAGATAGTGATAATGAGTCACTGCTGCAACACATCCTGGTTCTTGCTGCTGACACCTCTCTCTCTCCATGGCTACACACACTCCAAGCAAGGATGAAGACTTCCTCACCCAGGCACTGATGTCTGAGTTCAATGAGAATCCTCTGGAGATCAGTTAGCAGGACAACCGTCATGTGCTGGCTGTGTTAGTCATTGTCCCCCATGATATAGCAGCCTACTAATTGAGATGTTGCTGCTGCTCCAGTGTATGCATCAGCACTTGCTGGACTGATGCATGCTCCACCAGGATGCCTAAGCTGCCGGTGCCCTGGGGATGTGATGTACTTGTGATTAATAAATATATAGATGACAGTAATGTTTTCTTAACAGTTTCGAGTGTCTGCAGATCCTCTTGACTGTAGGAAAGGGAAGTTCCCATAGATAAGCGGAGATAAAGTCCGAATCATTCTAGTGACGATAAGGAGCGCCAATGGGGAAATCCACTGATCACTGATATCAGGTACTTTGACAAATGACGGACTTTTTCGATCAGGCTGCTTGTAACGAGCATTTTGGAACGATAGTGTGCTATCGTCGTGATTATTTATTAAAGTAGTTACATGAGGGTGACTCCATGAGTAGGCGACAAGGGGTTTGATGCCCACATCTCATCACACAACATGGAGCTGGCTGCAATCCGTGGAAGTTCTGACGACAGAGTCCAGTGCTGATGCAAACATGTTTCAGAGCAAACCACTCAGTACACATTGTTGCATATGGGACTCCACGGGAAACATGATCCCATATTAAGCCAACGACATCGTCAATTACGAATAGAGAGGGCAAAGGATCATCGACACTGCATTTGCATCAACAGAAACCAGCTGACTGGCTGACTGAATTACGTTTTGCTGCACGTCTGTGATCATGTCTGGATACGTCACCATCCACGTTAACAGTTGTCCGAAACATGCTCTGTGCCACAGTCATAGGCCAATATCGACAGTTTTATGCTACGGGGGACATGCATCTGGACTCATATGGGACCTGTGGTAATATTCGAAAGATAGAGAAGATCCAAAGAAGAGCGGCGCGTTTCGTCACAGGGTTATTTGGTAACCGTGATAGCGTTACGCAGATGTTTAACAAACTCAAGTGGCAGACTCTGCAAGAGAGGCGCTCTGCATCGCGGTGTAGCTTGCTCGCCAGGTTTCGAGAGGGTGCGTTTCTGGATGAGGTATCGAATATATTGCTTCCCCCAACTTATACCTCCCGAGGAGATCACGAATGTAAAATTAGAGAGATTAGAGCGCGCACGGAGGCTTTCAGACAGTCGTTCTTCCCGCGAACCATACGCGACTGGAACAGGAAAGGGAGGTAATGACAATGGCACGTAAAGTGCCCTCCGCCACACACCGTTGGGTGGCTTGTGGAGTATAAATGTAGATGTAGATGTAGAACCATGGCGCCCGGGGACATTGCGAATATTATTGAGGCTCACCTGCATCCATTCTTGCCTGATGGGTTCTGCAATGGCGGTAGTGCTTTTCAGCAGGATAACTGCCAGACTTACAAGGCCAGAATTGTGTTACAGTGATTTGAAAAGCATGATAACGAGCTCACTTGGTAGTTTGGACACCAAATTCACCTAATCCGAACCAATGGCACACATCTTTGACACTGTTCATCGTCAGCTCCACGTGCACAAACCAGTGGTCTATAACTAGCCGGAATTCGTTGATCTGGTGCCACGTACCTTCGGAAATCTGCCAAGGTGTTCTTGAAACCATACTACGCACAGGTGGACTTACCCACTGTTAAGCCTGTAGACATAATGTTTTGGCCATGAATGTATGTTTGGGCCACTACTGTGCCTAGTGTTGTGTAGCTTCTATTTGTTCACCATTTATTACATTCTTTTTTTTATTTGGTTAATGTACTGTGAAATTGTGCTCGTCACACCGTTAACATAAAAAGCATTTGATTCAGTACCACAGTAACGTTTATTAATGAAAGACCCACCATCATATAGTGAACCAAACACGAATTAGTACTGACGCAGCACATGGGCGGAGAGTCTTCGACTGATGTGTAAGTAGCATCAGGAAGAGTTTAGGGAGCTTTGTTGCTCATCTTGAATACTAAAGTCTGACAGACGTTTCGTATCTGATGCAGTTACCTGTAATGAATTAACGTCTGAAGAAAAAGCTGCACAAATACACTACTAGCCATTAAAATTGTTACACCAAGAAGAAATGCAGATGATAAAATGGGTATTCATTGGACAAATATATTATACTCGACCTGACATGTAATTACATTTCACGCAATTTGGGTACATAGATCCTGAGAAATTAGTACCCAGAACAACCACCGTTGGCCGTAATAAACGGCCTTGATACGCCTGGGCATTGAGTCAAACAGAGCTTGGATGGCGTGTACAGGTACAGCTGCCCATGCAGCTTCAACGCGATACCACAGTTTATCAAGAGTAGTGACTGACGTATTGTGACGAGCCAGTTGCTCGGCCACCATTGACCAGACGTTTTCAATTGGTGAGAGATCTGGAGAATGTGCTGGCCAGGGCAGCAGTCGAACATTTTCTGTATCCAGAAAGACCCGTACAGGACTTGCAACACGCGGTCGTGCATTATCCTGCTGAAATGTAGGGTTTCCCAGAGATCGAATGAAAGATAGAGCCACGGGCCGTAACACATCGGAAATGTAACGTCCACTGTTCAAAGTGCCGTAAATGCACCCCATACCATCACGCTAGATGATACACCAGTATGGCAATGACGAATACACGCTACTAATGTGCGTTCACCGCGATGTCACCAAACACGGATGCGACTATCGTGATGCTGTAATAAGACCTGGATTCATCCGAAAAAATGACGTTTTGCCATTCATGCACCCACGTTCGTCGTTGAGAACACCATCGCAGGCGCATCTGTCTGTGATGCAGCGTCAAGGGTAACCGCAGTCATGGTCTCCAGGCTGATAGGCCATGCTGCTGCAAACGTCGTCGAACTGTTCGTGCAGATGGTTGTTGTCTTGCAAACGTCCCCATCTGTTGACTTAGGGATCGAGACGCGGCTGCACGGTCCATCACAGCCATGCGGATAAGATGCCTGTAATCTCGACTTCTAGTGATACGAGGCCGTTGGGATCCTGCATGGCGTTCCGTATTACCCTCCTGAACTCACCGATTCCATATTCTGCTAACAGTCGTTGGATCTCGACCAACGCGAGCAGCAATGTCGCGATACGATAAACCGCAATCGCGGCAGGCTACAATCCGACCTTTATCAAAGTCGGAAACGTGATGGTACGCATTTCTCCTCCTTACACGAGGGATCACAACAACGTTTCACCAGGCAACGCCGGTCAACTGCTGTATGTGTATGAGAAATCGGTTGGAAACTTTCCTAATGTCAGCACGTTGTAGGTGTCGCCGCCGGCGCCAACCTTGTGTGAATGCTCTGAAAAGCTAATCATTTGCGTATCACAGCATGTTCTTCCGGTCGGTTAAATTTCGCGTCTGTGGCACATCAACTTCGTGGTGTAGCAGTTTTAAAGGCCAGTAGTGTATGTAATAAAATTTTGATAAGATTACAAAGTGGCGTAAATATTAGCAACTTAGATAAAAATTTTCTGATATGTACAAATGTGTACTTCACAAAACGCGCTTTGTAGTATTCTATGGCTAAGTTACTAATGACTCACATTTCGAATCAGTCAACTTAACGCACATGCATGGGAGTAGCAATTTCTGAGGATGTGTAAGGGAATGATGGTGTAGTCTCCACCGTAGGTAAAGCAGGTGGCGGACTCGTATTCATCGTTAAGTTTCTGGAAAAATGTAATCAGTCTACGAAGGAGAATGCGTACAGAACACTAATGCAACCTATCCTACAATATTATTCAAGTTCGTATGTTCATACAACTAGGACTAGCAAGGTACATTGAGCATCTAAAGAGAAAACGTCAGAAATGGTCACACGTTTTATGACCCGTGGGATACCTTCAGGTGAATACTAACATGAATTCGCATATTCTTGAAGACAGACGTCAAGCCTACTTACAGACGTTTAAGAACCACTGTTTGGTCAGCAGGCTAGTAACATACGACAGATACCTACGTACCATCGTCATGTTGTGGGCATAGAAACACTTAATCAGTTTTCTGCGCTCCAAGTTCTAAGAGGGGAGATACATTAATACTCTTACAATGGAAAGTACCCTCTTCCAAGAACTTCACAGTGGCTGACATTGAGTGGATGTAGACGTAAAGCAGCCACTGATTGTGGGGCTGTATTTCAATGTATATGTTGTTATACAATGTTTCTGCCAAATAACAGCGACGGAGCCATCTGTTTTGCCGTTCAAGGGACTTGTTTGTACATCTGTTCCATTCATTGAATTCTTTTGAGATTGCGACTCACCTTTAAACGTATTTTTCCGTGTGATCGTGGGAGACATGCTTAATTTGTCATCCAGATCTACCATCCATAGCATCCACCAACTGTCCCATATTCTCCGCTTAATGCCTGTTTGACTAGAATATTATGTTTCAGCGCTAGATTCCCATATTCACAAAAAAGTAAATCATTCCTCAATATAGATGTCAGATTTGTTCATAACAGAGCTGTAGTAGACACGGGTCTGTTGATATGGCTTCGTTTTGTGTTTCTCCGGCCTGTAAACATTTATACTGTGATATTCAAACCTACTGCTAAGCAAAGACTTCACATCATCACCCATCTTACCAATGACAAAAGAAAATCAATGACAGAATAACAGTGAAGCAATGGTAAACGAACGTTACACAAATGTTAAAGGCTATTTCGAACATGCAATGGTATGAATTATCGAAGCTCTCGAGATCTGAATATTTCACTTATCACGCATATTTCATGACTGAAGCGTGACAAGAATGATACTGAAGTTATAAAGAGAGAAAAAATTGTTACCAGTCACTGCTAATGGTCTTCCCGTTATCGTTTCGGATGAATATTCCTCCATTACGACGTGGATTTATTTAAAAGAACAAAAAGCAGACGATGTATACCAACGGCTTTCCCGGGCAAGTTATTGTCCCGTCTTTCAGTGAACAAAGGTTGCTTTTTTCTTTATTATACTTGCCTTCTACGAACCAAAATGTGTGGAAGCATTACTTCTCAAATTATGATTCAGTGAACTTAGTTATCGACGTCAGGGGTTGTGGCAAACAAATCCACTGAAGTAATTAAATTGTTTCATAAAGAAATGATTCCATTGGCTCTGAGTACTATGGGACTTAACTTCTGAGGTCATCAGTCCCCTAGGACTTAGAACTACTTAAACCTAACTAACCTAAGGACATCACACACACCCATGTCCGAGGCAGGATTCGAACCTGCGGCCGTAGCGGTCGCGCGGTTCCAGACTGTAGCGCCTAGAACCGCTCGGCCACCCCGGCCGTCAAATTGTTTCGTAAAATATAGTTTCAAGTCATCTAATAGAATATAAATTTTTACTCGCAAACCTCGCTACCGCACGTTACGGAAGTAAACATAATTAAATGACAAATTTATAAAGAAAATTAACTTTGTAAACTAGCTATTTGTAAGTATTGTGAACATGCTGCTTTGCCTTCTTTCCTAAAACGCACTCACTTCACCCCAAAATTTAATTCAAATTATTAGTAATAATTTAAACATTTAAAACGTTTAGTTTCAGTACAGAAATATTAATGAAAGTTCAAGGTGTTCTCTCATTAAGACTGGAACGTAATCTCATTTTACATACTATACAAGCACGTTTGTTATACGGAACTACTATTCTCGTAACTTCTCTCCACAAGCGTTACAATGATGTCTTAGATAATAACTGCAATGTTGTCGCCTACGAAACAGTTATGCGTGCATTTAAAATAATAATCGAACGAGGGAGCATAATGCAGTGACGTGCATATTAAGACCTGTGTACGAACCCTTTGTTCCTCAGCTTTGCGTCTTCCGTAACTACACAAAATACAACTTACAAATATTTCTTTCGCCACATGTTTGTTGGTTTGGCTATTTTCCGAACAAAGTACTTAAATTTTATAGCTTCAGACACCTTTTTTTTTGCGGTATGGATATAATGTTTATTTGACATCGAAACACATTTGAGATGTTAGTTTGACGGCATTTTTGTGCATTTTTTTTCTGTAATAATACAGAATGTAGTTTTTACATTTGACAGTTATAGAGTGTACGCGGTTCACTCCAAAACTTTAATATTGCTTACACATGTTTGTGTGATGGGTACGATCTGTCGATTTAATGGAAAGAAACTTCTTCTGAAGCCAAGGTCGCTAAATATTATTCATTTCACGTTTACGGCTTAATAGATACTGTCATTTTCTGATCTACGGAAATTTAAAGTACATACGTATGAATCAACTAGCGGGAGCACATTCCACTCATAATACAGCCCAAGCACATTGTTTTTTCAGTAATAAGAAGACAAAATACAAAATACACATAGCGCCAATGTATTTGCTGAAGTCCTACCTCGATGTTTTCGGCTTACGACGTGATGTTTTATACTCATGTCACTTCAGCGAATCCATTGGCGCTATGTGTATTTTTTATTTTTATCTTATCAGTGACAAACCAATGTGTACCCCATATTGTGAGTATGATTCATATGTAAGCTCTTCAAGTATCCTTAAGATCAGACAGCAAGATCTTGTCGAAAGCGGTCATAGTGAAACAAATAATATGTAGCGATCGTGGTTTCCGAAGAAATCCCTTTCCATAATTTTTAAATACACAAAAATGTTACATACGCGTATTTGTCTGTTCCGCCAAAATTTTCATTTCCTTCATGTGGTCATATATTAAGAAATGCACTTCCCTTAGGAAATTTCAACATGTATTCGCGTGGAAATATTTGAATATCCTGTTGCCACCCTCCGGTTTTCGCTAACTAAATGATGCGAAACATTTCGCTTTTGATCTGGTAATAAGACTAGTTTTGTATTACGAGTGTTGCCTGTTTTCACTTTGAAATTTTCTCTTCAGCTTCGTGTGCACTGATCTGAAATTTCCTGGTACATTAGTACAGTGTGCAGACCAGGAGTCGAAGCTGCGTCCATTGCCTTCGCGAGCATATGTTCTACCGCCTAAGTTACCGAAGGACGATTCACGACCCGTGCTTCCTGTTTTCTTTCTCCAGCATCGCGTTTAATATCTTCCACACTTCACACATACCTTGCGGGACACTCTAGTAGTACCAGTTCCACGAGGTATCCGGGAGTAAATATGTGAATTTTGGAAGGTAAAGCTGACAGGGCGGGTAGTGACTCTTGCTTGGCCAACACAGTTGGTAACAGCACGGTAGTTCAGCGTATTCGAACAAAGGTCTGGCCACCCTTGCAATAATAATAATAATAATAAACCCCGTGGAGGCCCGGGAAAAGAATAGGCCTCCGGAATGTTTTGCCAGTCGTAAAAGGCGACGAAAAGAACAAACCACTAACAGGGCTAACCCCCCTTTTAGTGTGATTAGTTGGTTCAGGACAGAACTAATGAAGCCTCGGACAAGCGCCGTCATGGTCGGGGACGACGCTTGAACCCTATGCCTGTCCACAATCCACAATGGTAACATTGTTAGCCACAAGGAAAATGATTTAAATCCAAATAGAGGTGTTTTGCAGGATATGCTTCCTGCAACCACTCTAGAAGGAAAACAAAGACAGAGGATGAGATAGTCAGACGAAGTTATCCGACACCTCATGTTCTGTTACTACCAAGCAACAAACTTAGGAACCAACACAACTGGATACAGATCACAAGTATACACAAAATTTATTACCAGATACCCAGAATTAAAATTTTTAACAGAACAACGACTAGCTGATCAGATCCGTGCAATAATCAAAAATAACAGGACACCCCAGTCAGAATTAGAAAACATCAAACAAGAAGTACAACAAATACTGGAACAAAATAATGTGCAATCAGAAGAAGAAAATACAGTAATGGACTCAAACATCCCAGAGAAAACAAACAAATAACACCACACATCAATTAAACAATCAGAGGAAAACGAAATCTTAAGACAGCCACCAGAACAAGCACAAATAGAACATGAAGTGACGCACATGTTAGATATAGAAGAAAAATTTCAGCTAACATATATAGAATACAAAGACACAAATACAGACATTAGACCATTCTTGCATAGACCGCCAAATAACCCACAAGTCGAAACAACAATAACAACTATCAACACAATCATACACAACAAAATAAATGAAAATACAACTATGGAAGAGTTACAACTACTGGTTTATATAGGAGCACTAACTACGCTAAATATACACACTAGGCAGAGATCAGAACATACCAACACACAGAAGAAACCCAAAAAACCAACATGGCAATACAGGCTACAGATCAGAATTGAAAAACTGAGAAAAGACATCAGACAGCTAACACAATTTATAAGAAATGAAATATCAGACAAAAGACGAAAAAGGTTAGCTAAAATCTCACAACGCGAAGCGATAGAGCAATTAGATGAAAAGAAGCAGAAATTACGACCATTGGCCAAAAAACTTGGAACATACAAAAAAGTGAAAATAGAAGGAAACAAAACCAAACATTCAACACAAACCAAAAGAAATTTTATCAGACAATAGATAACACACACATTAAAATAGACAACCCACCAAACATAACAGACATGGAACACTTCTGGAGCAACATATGGTCAAACCAGGTACAACATAACAGGCATGCACGGTGGTTACAAGCAGAAACAGACACATATAAGATGTTACCACAAATGCCTGAAGTGATAATTTTGCAACATGAAGTCACTTGAACAATTAATTCTATGCACAATTGGAAAGTCCCTGGAAAAGATAAAATAGCAAATTTCTGGCTAAAGAAGTTCACCTCGACACATTCACATCTAACTAAATTATTTAACAGTTACATTGCAGACCCATACACATTCCCTCATACACTTACACATGGAATAACTTATCTGAAACCTAAAGATCAAGCAGACACAGCAAACCCAGCAAAATATCGCCCCATAACATGCCTACTGACAATATACAAAATATTAACCTCAGTCATTACACAGAAATTAATGACACATACAACACAGAACAAAATTATAAATGAAGAACAAAAAGGCTGCTGCAAAGGAGCACAAGGATGTAAAGAGCAACTGATAATAGATGCAGAGGTGACATATCAAGCTAAAACTAAACAAAGGTCGCTACACTACGCATACATTGATTACTGAAAAGCTTTTGATAGAGTACCCGACTCATGGTTACTACAAATATTGGAAATATACAAAGTAGATCCTAAATTGATACAGTTCCTAAACACAGTAATGAAAAATTGGAAAACCACCCTTAATATCCAAACAAATTCAAATAATATCACATCACAGCCAATACAGATTAAGCATGGAATATACCAAGGAGACTCATTAAGTCCTTTCTGGTTCTGCCTTGCTCTGAACCCACTATCCAACATGCTAAATAATACAAATTATGGATACAATATTACTGGAACATACCAACACAAAATCACACGTTTGCTATACATGGATGATCTAAAACTACTCGCAGCAACAAATCAACCACTCAACCAACTACTAAAGATAACAGAAGTATTCAGCAATGATATAAATATGGCTTTTGGAACAGACAAATGTAAGAAAAATAGCGTGGTCAAGGGAAAACACACTAAACAAGAAGATTACATATTAGATAACCACAGCGACTGCATAGAAGCGATGGAAAAAACAGATGCCTATAAATATCTAGGATACAGACAAAAAATAGGAATAGATAATACAAATATTAAAGAAAAACTAAAAGAACAATATAGACAAAGACTAACAAAAATACTGAAAACAGAATTGACAGCAAGAAACAAGACAAAAGCTATAAATACCTATGCTATACCAATATTGACCTACTCATTTGGAGTAGTTAAATGGAGTGACATAGACCTAGAAGCACTCAATACACTTACACGATCACAATGCCACAAATATAGAATTTATCGACATAAAAAACCTACATTATGGACAGGTAGACAATTTAAGAAAATTCTTTATAGAATGAGCAGCAACTAGCAAGATACACAAAGAAATCACTCATATAAATACATCGGCTACACCATTGCAATTTCATAACCACCTCATATAAATACATCGGCTACACCATTGCAATTTCATAACCACCTCAACAACCCTTTAGATCACATAACATCAACAGATATGAAGAAAGTAAATTGGAAAAAGATAGCACTACATGGCAAGCACCCGTATCATCTAACACAGCCACACATCGATTAAGATGCATCCAACACATGGCTAAGAAAAGGCAATATATACAGTGAGACGGAAGGATTCATGATTGCAGTACAGGATCAAACAATAAACACTAGATATTACAGGAAGCATATCATTAAAGATCCCAATACCACAACAGATAAATGCAGACTTTGCAAACAACATATAGAAAAAGTAGATCACATCACAAGCGGATGTACAATACTAGCAAATACAGAATACCCCAGAAGACATGACAATGTAGCAAAAATAATACATCAACAACTTGCCATACAACATAAACTAATAAAACAACACGTTCCCACATACAAGTATGCACCACAGAATGTACTGGAGAATGATGAATACAAATTATACTGGAACAGAACCATTATAACAGATAAAACAACACCACATAGCAAACCTGACATCATACTCACCAATAAAAAGAAGAAATTAACACAACTAATCGAAATATCCATACCCAATACAACAAATATACAGAAGAAAACAGGATAAAAAATTGAAATATACATCCAACTGGCTGAGGAAGCCAAAGACATGTGGCATCAGGATAAAGTTGATATCATACCAATTATACCATCAACTACAGGAGTCATACCACACATTATCCACCATTACATCAACGCAATACAGCTACATCCAAACGAATATATACAACCACAGAAATCTGTAATTATTGATACATGTCCAATTACCCGAAAGTTCCTAAATGCAGTGTAACATATACCGTACAGTTAAAAGGAAGTCACGCTTGATCAATGTCCGCGTCACTTTCCATTTTTAACCAGACATAACGTCTGAGACAAGAAAGAGAAATAATAATAATAACAATAGCAACAATAAAATGTGAGGAGAGACTAATCGCTGGAAACTAACAACGAAGCAACACGTAGAAAGGGCAAAAAGAAACTAGAAGTCGGTAGACCTCTTGCCCGAGGAAGACAAGGGTTCCAGGTGCGGCTGTAAAAAGCTACACTATGTATTTAAAAAAAAAAACAAAAAAACGAAGTGGCCTTCAGTATTAAAAACTAAATGTGTCTGGAACTTAAATAGATATTATACTGTAGCAAGATAAAGGCATTTGTATTAATAATACAAACAGTTCTTTTATTTCAGTTGATTCTATACTTATGTCATGTATCTTCTAATGTAATATCTGTTTTAAGGTGGACCCCCTAAATCTTGCTTAACTGGTTTTTATAAAATTCCTCCCACTGTCGCTGCGTATGAATATTACTACGATGGCAGTGACCACACTTCAACTGAAAATAAACTTCGAAAACCTATTCCTACATCACGTCTTAGTTGAATGTATAGAACACAGAGAGACTATGGATTTCGTCTTGTCAATGTATCAAATAACTTTTTAAAATCATAATTACTATTTGCATTTTAATTTAGTCCAGCATTTGCATTTCAACATAATTCTAAATAAAACTACTGTGTATGATATGCGAATTACCAAATACTTTGAAACAAGCAATGAAACTGAACACATTGTATGTCAACGTGTCACGTAACAG